>NC_134816.1:36031739-36211739 GCF_046742065.1 Oratosquilla oratoria
TCAAGCTATGATCGGGCCCCCATCTCACCCTCAGGTGGAGGGCCACCAAGCCTCATGTGGATTTCACTTGGACACTCAGGCCATAAGTACAGATGCCAGAGGCAGAAATATGAAAAATCAGATCAAAATCTCAACTCTGGATGGTCGCCACCACCATGTGCTTTAGTCCAGGTTGCCCATGTTTAATTCGCAGTGCACCATGTATGACTCACCCCCTCTGGGTTAAGTTTGTAGCAAATCAGTAACCTGACAATTTTGGGCAAAATCCGTGGGTCCTCTTTGAGATATTTTTGTTTTGTGGTCATTTTGGTTATTTGCTCCGACTGATCCACCATTTCACCCGCAGGGAGAGAGTCGGTCAAAGTGCACAGCAAGGTAAGCATGAGCAGCCGGAGTCCAAGGGCGTGGCAGTGGCACCCCTCCAAATTTGGGCCTTTTCACCCAGTAATCACCTTTTGGCCTCTGGCACCCATACCGTTGGCCTGAGTGGTGTCAAATTGGACTCCACGGCAGCCCTAGCCGCCCTCGACCTGTGGGAGAGATGGCGGGTAAATCGGAGCAGGTGACCAAAATGACCCAAAATCCAAAAAATCTCGTAGAATTGAATTTAGCCGAAAATTCGAAGGTGACCGATTTGGTCCAAACTTGCCCCACAGGGAGAGAGTCGGTCAAAGTGCACAGCAAGGTAAGCATGAGCAGCCTGAGTCCAAGGGCGTGGCAGTGGCACCCCTCCAAATTTGGGCCTTTTCAACCAGTAATCACCTTTTGGCCTCTGGCACCCATACCGTTGGCCTGAGTGGTGTCAAATTGGACTCCACGGCAGCCCTAGCCGCCCTCGACCTGTGGGTGAGATGGCGGGTAAATCGGAGCAAGTGACCAAAATGACCCAAAATCCAAAAAATCTCAAAGGACCCCATGAATTTAGCCGAAAATTCGAAGGTGACCGATTTGGTCCAAACTTGCCCCACAGGGAGAGAGTCGGTCAAAGTGCACAGCAAGGTAAGCATGAGCAGCCTGAGTCCAAGGGCGTGGGAGTGGCACCCCTCCAAATTTGGGCCTTTTCACCCAGTAATCACCTTTTGGCCTCTGGCACCCATACCGTTGGCCTGAGTGGTGTCAAATTGGACTCCACGGCAGCCCTAGCCGCCCTAGACCTGTGGGTGAGTTGGCGGGTAAATCGGAGCAAGTGACCAAAGTGACCCGAAATCCAAAAAATCTCAAAGGACCCCATGAATTTCTCCGAAAATTGGACTCCACGGCAGCCCTAGCCGCCCTCGACCTGTGGGTGAGATGGCGGATAAATCGGAGCAAGTGACGAAAATGACCCAAAATCCAAAAAATCTCGAAAGATTAACCCCATGAATTTATCCGAAAATTCGAAAGTGACCGATTTGGTCCAAACTTGCCCCACAGGGAGAGAGTCGGTCAAAGTGCACAGCAAGGTAAGCATGAGCAGCCTGAGTCCAAGGGCGTGGGAGTGGCACCCCTCCAAATTTGGGCCTCTTCTCCCAGTAATCACCTTTTGGCCTCTGGCAGCCATACCGTTGGCCCGAGTGGTAGGTTCTCGAAGACCTTTGTCAAGGTATATTACAGTGAAATGCTAGTTTCTTGGTACAAACACTGCATCCTTCACTACTGTCTTTGGAATTCACAGACATTCTTGTTACGGGGAAAGAAAGTCATGGGTGAGATTCCCCAAAGACTTTTTGTTACATGCAATCCCAGGGCAGTGGGTGAGATGAAGGGATGACCCATCATCCAGTAGGATACAAGAAAAGAGTGAGGGAGGGAGGGGGGTGGATGGGAGTGGAGTGGGTGGGGATGGAATGGGTGGGAGTGGAATTATGCCTTTTGACTTTGACTACCTCCCTTGTAAGGGGAACAAAATCTTAGTATGTATGCAATCACAGAACATGTTCCTTGTGGCTGACTACCACTGGTGTGGGATTGGACTGGAGGGCATCCCAGGCCCCGCCGGACCTGTGGGTGTGATAGCGGGTAAATCGGCGGAGGTGACCAAAATGGCCCAAAATCCAAAAAATCTGGGGGGAAATCCGAAGGTCAGTGATTTGGTCCAAAGTTGCGCCAGGCGTAGAGTGTGGGATAGGGTGCACATGAGCGTAGAGAGCAGAATCGTGAGAGGAAGGGTGTGGCGGTGAGAGCCCTCGAAAGTTGGGCCTTTTGACGTTTATGCCTCTGGCGGGGATAGGGTGTGGGTGACTGGTGTGGGATTGGACTGGAGGGCATCCCAGGCCCCGCCGGACCTGTGGGTGTGATAGCGGGTAAATCGGCGGAGGTGACCAAAATGGCCCAAAATCCAAAAAATCTGCAAGGGGGTCCCCCATGGATTTTGGGGGGAAATCCGAAGGTCAGTGATTTGGTCCAAAGTTGCGCCAGGCGTAGAGTGTGGGATAGGGTGCACATGAGCGTAGAGAGCAGAATCGTGAGAGGAAGGGTGTGGCGGTGAGAGCCCTCGAAAGTTGGGCCTTTTGACGTTTATGCCTCTGGCGGGGATAGGGTATGGGTGACTGGTGTGGGATTGGACTGGAGGGCATCCCAGGCCCCGCCGGACCTGTGGGTGTGATAGCGGGTAAATCGGCGGAGGTGACCAAAATGGCCCAAAATCCAAAAAATCTGCAAGGGGGTCCCCCATGGATTTTGGGGGGAAATCCGAAGGTCAGGGATTTGGTCCAAAGTTGCGCCAGGCGTAGAGTGTGGGATAGGGTGCACATGAGCGTAGAGAGCAGAATCGTGAGAGCAAGGGTGTGGCGGTGAGAGCCCTCGAAAGTTGGGCCTTTTGACGTTTATGCCTCTGGCGGGGATATGTTTAGGGTGACTGGTGTGGGATTGGACTGGAGGGCATCCCAGGCCCCGCCGGACCTGTGGGTGTGATAGCGGGTAAATCGGCGGAGGTGACCAAAATGGCCCAAAATCCAAAAAATCTGCAAGGGGGTCCCCCATGGATTTTGGGGGGAAATCCGAAGGTCAGGGATTTGGTCTAAAGTTGCGCCAGGCGTAGAGTGTGGGATAGGGTGCACATGAGCGTAGAGAGCAGAATCGTGAGAGGAAGGGTGTGGCGGTGAGAGCCCTCGAAAGTTGGGCCTTTTGACGTTTATGCCTCTGGCGGGGATAGGGTGTGGGTGACTGGTGTGGGATTGGACTGGAGGGCATCCCAGGCCCCGCCGGACCTGTGGGTGTGATAGCGGGTAAATCGGCGGAGGTGACCAAAATGGCCCAAAATCCAAAAAATCTGCAAGGGGGTCCCCCATGGATTTTGGGGGGAAATCCGAAGGTCAGTGATTTGGTCCAAAGCTGCGCCAGGCGTAGAGTGTGGGATAGGGTGCACATGAGCGTAGAGAGCAGAATCGTGAGAGGAAGGGTGTGGCGGTGAGAGCCCTCGAAAGTTGGGCCTTTTGACGTTTATGCCTCTGGCGGGGATAGGGTGTGGGTGACTGGTGTGGGATTGGACTGGAGGGCATCCCAGGCCCCGCCGGACCTGTGGGTGTGATAGCGGGTAAATCGGCGGAGGTGACCAAAATGGCCCAAAATCCAAAAAATCTGCAAGGGGGTCCCCCATGGATTTTGGGGGGAAATCCGAAGGTCAGTGATTTGGTCCAAAGTTGCGCCAGGCGTAGAGTGTGGGATAGGGTGCACATGAGCGTAGAGAGCAGAATCGTTAGAGGAAGGGTGTGGCGGTGAGAGCCCTCGAAAGTTGGGCCTTTTGACGTTTATGCCTCTGGCGGGGATAGGGTATGGGTGACTGGTGTGGGATTGGACTGGAGGGCATCCCAGGCCCCGCCGGACCTGTGGGTGTGATAGCGGGTAAATCGGCGGAGGTGACCAAAATGGCCCAAAATCCAAAAAATCTGCAAGGGGGTCCCCCATGGATTTTGGGGGGAAATCCGAAGGTCAGGGATTTGGTCCAAAGTTGCGCCAGGCGTAGAGTGTGGGATAGGGTGCACATGAGCGTAGAGAGCAGAATCGTGAGAGCAAGGGTGTGGCGGTGAGAGCCCTCGAAAGTTGGGCCTTTTGACGTTTATGCCTCTGGCGGGGATAGGGTATGGGTGACTGGTGTGGGATTGGACTGGAGGGCATCCCAGGCCCCGCCGGACCTGTGGGTGTGATAGCGGGTAAATCGGCGGAGGTGACCAAAATGGCCCAAAATCCAAAAAATCTGCAAGGGGGTCCCCCATGGATTTTGGGGGGAAATCCGAAGGTCAGTGATATGGTCTCAAGTTGCGCCAGGCGTAGAGGGTGGGATAGGGTGCACATGAGCGTAGAGAGCAGAATCGTGAGAGGAAGGGTGTGGCGGTGAGAGCCCTCGAAAGTTGGGCCTTTTGACGTTTATGCCTCTGGCGGGGATAGGGTGTGGGTGACTGGTGTGGGATTGGACTGGAGGGCATCCCAGGCCCCGCCGGACCTGTGGGTGTGATAGCGGGTAAATCGGCGGAGGTGACCAAAATGGCCCAAAATCCAAAAAATCTGCAAGGGGGTCCCCCATGGATTTTGGGGGGAAATCCGAAGGTCAGTGATTTGGTCCAAAGTTGCGCCAGGCGTAGAGTGTGGGATAGGGTGCACATGAGCGTAGAGAGCAGAATCGTGAGAGGAAGGGTGTGGCGGTGAGAGCCCTCGAAAGTTGGGCCAACTGACGTTTATGCCTCTGGCGGGGATAGGGTGTGGGTGACTGGTGTGGGATTGGACTGGAGGGCATCCCAGGCCCCGCCGGACCTGTGGGTGTGATAGCGGGTAAATCGGCGGAGGTGACCAAAATGGCCCAAAATCCAAAAAATCTGCAAGGTCAGGGATTTGGTCCAAAGTTGCGCCAGGCGTAGAGTGTGGGATAGGGTGCACATGAGCGTAGAGAGCAGAATCGTGAGAGCAAGGGTGTGGCGGTGAGAGCCCTCGAAAGTTGGGCCTTTTGACGTTTATGCCTCTGGCGGGGATAGGGTGTGGGTGACTGGTGTGGGATTGGACTGGAGGGCATCCCAGGCCCCGCCGGACCTGTGGGTGTGATAGCGGGTAAATCGGCGGAGGTGACCAAAATGGCCCAAAATCCAAAAAATCTGCCCCATGGATTTTGGGGGGAAATCCGAAGGTCAGTGATTTGGTCCAAAGTTGCGCCAATCGTAGAGTGTGGGATAGGGTGCACATGAGCGTAGAGAGCAGAATCGTGAGAGCAAGGGTGTGGCGGTGAGAGCCCTCGAAAGTTGGGCCTTTTGACGTTTATGCCTCTGGCGGGGATAGGGTGTGGGTGACTGGTGTGGGATTGGACTGGAGGGCATCCCAGGCCCCGCCGGACCTGTGGGTGTGATAGCGGGTAAATCGGCGGCGGTGACCAGAATGGCCCAAAATCCAAAAAATCTGCAAGGGGGTTCCCCCATGGATTTTGGGGGGAAATCCGAAGGTCAGTGATTTGGTCCAAAGTTGCGCCAGGCGTAGAGTGTGGGATAGGGTGCACATGAGCGTAGAGAGCAGAATCGTGAGAGCAAGGGTGTGGCGGTGAGAGCCCTCGAAAGTTGGGCCTTTTGACGTTTATGCCTCTGGCGGGGATATGGTGTTGTGTACTGGTGTGGGATTGGACTGGAGGGCATCCCAGGCCCCGCCGGACCTGTGGGTGTGATAGCGGGTACATCAGAGGACTTGACAAAATTGGCCCAAAATCCAAAAAATCTGCAAGGGGGTCCCCCATGGATTTTGGGGGGAAATCCGAAGGTCAGGGATTTGGTCCAAAGTTGCGCCAGGCGTAGAGTGTGGGATAGGGTGCACATGAGCGTAGAGAGCAGAATCGTGAGAGCAAGGGTGTGGCGGTGAGAGCCCTCGAAAGTTGGGCCTTTTGACGTTTATGCCTCTGGCGGGGATAGGGTGTGGGTGACTGGTGTGGGATTGGACTGGAGGGCATCCCAGGCCCCGCCGGACCTGTGGGTGTGATAGCGGGTAAATCGGCGGAGGTGACCAAAATGGCCCAAAATCCAAAAAATCTGCCCCATGGATTTTGGGGGGAAATCCGAAGGTCAGGGATTTGGTCCAAAGTTGCGCCAGGCGTAGAGTGTGGGATAGGGTGCACATGAGCGTAGAGAGCAGAATCGTGAGAGCAAGGGTGTGGCGGTGAGAGCCCTCGAAATTTGGGCCTTTTGACGTTTATGCCTCTGGCGGGGATAGGGTGTGGGTGACTGGTGTGGGATTGGACTGGAGGGCATCCCAGGCCCCGCCGGACCTGTGGGTGTGATAGCGGGTAAATCGGCGGAGGTGACCAAAATGGCCCAAAATCCAAAAAATCTGCAAGGGGGTCCCCCATGGATTTTGGGGGGAAATCCGAAGGTCAGTGATTTGGTCCAAAGTTGCGCCAGGCGTAGAGTGTGGGATAGGGTGCACATGAGCGTAGAGAGCAGAATCGTGAGAGCAAGGGTGTGGCGGTGAGAGCCCTCGAAAGTTGGGCCTTTTGACGTTTATGCCTCTGGCGGGGATAGGGTGTGGGTGACTGGTGTGGGATTGGACTGGAGGGCATCCCAGGCCCCGCCGGACCTGTGGGTGTGATAGCGGGTAAATCGGCGGAGGTGACCAAAATGGCCCAAAATCCAAAAAATCTGCAAGGGGGTCCCCCATGGATTTTGGGGGGAAATCCGAAGGTCAGGGATTTGGTCCAAAGTTGCGCCAGGCGTAGAGTGTGGGATAGGGTGCACATGAGCGTAGAGAGCAGAATCGTGAGAGCAAGGGTGTGGCGGTGAGAGCCCTCGAAAGTTGGGCCTTTTGACGTTTATGCCTCTGGCGGGGATAGGGTGTGGGTGACTGGTGTGGGATTGGACTGGAGGGCATCCCAGGCCCCGCCGGACCTGTGGGTGTGATAGCGGGTAAATCTCCTGAGGAGACCAAAATGGCCCAAAATCCAAAAAATCTGCAAGGGGGTCCCCCATGGATTTTGGGGGGAAATCCGAAGGTCAGGGATTTGGTCCAAAGTTGCGCCAGGCGTAGAGTGTGGGATAGGGTGCACATGAGCGTAGAGAGCAGAATCGTGAGAGCAAGGGTGTGGCGGTGAGAGCCCTCGAAAGTTGGGCCTTTTGACGTTTATGCCTCTGGCGGGGATAGGGTGTGGGTGACTGGTGTGGGATTGGACTGGAGGGCATCCCAGGCCCCGCCGGACCTGTGGGTGTGATAGCGGGTAAATCGGCGGAGGTGACCAAAATGGCCCAAAATCCAAAAAATCTGCAAGGGGTCCCCCATGGATTTTGGGGGGAAATCCGAAGGTCAGTGATTTGGTCCAAAGTTGCGCCAGGCGTAGAGTGTGGGATAGGGTGCACATGAGCGTAGAGAGCAGAATCGTGAGAGGAAGGGTGTGGCGGTGAGAGCCCTCGAAAGTTGGGCCTTTTGACGTTTATGCCTCTGGCGGGGATAGGGTGTGGGTGACTGGTGTGGGATTGGACTGGAGGGCATCCCAGGCCCCGCCGGACCTGTGGGTGTGATAGCGGGTAAATCGGCGGAGGTGACCAAAATGGCCCAAAATCCAAAAAATCTGCAAGGGGCCCCATGGATTTTGGGGGGAAATCCGAAGGTCAGTGATTTGGTCCAAAGTTGCGCCAGGCGTAGAGTGTGGGATAGGGTGCACATGAGCGTAGAGAGCAGAATCGTGAGAGCAAGGGTGTGGCGGTGAGAGCCCTCGAAAGTTGGGCCTTTTGACGTTTATGCCTCTGGCGGGGATAGGGTGTGGGTGACTGGTGTGGGATTGGACTGGAGGGCATCCCAGGCCCCGCCGGACCTGTGGGTGTGATAGCGGGTAAATCGGCGGAGGTGACCAAAATGGCCCAAAATCCAAAAAATCTGCAAGGGGGTCCCCCATGGATTTTGGGGGGAAATCCGAAGGTCAGGGATTTGGTCCAAAGTTGCGCCAGGCGTAGAGTGTGGGATAGGGTGCACATGAGCGTAGAGAGCAGAATCGTGAGAGCAAGGGTGTGGCGGTGAGAGCCCTCGAAAGTTGGGCCTTTTGACGTTTATGCCTCTGGCGGGGATAGGGTGTGGGTGACTGGTGTGGGATTGGACTGGAGGGCATCCCTGTGCCCTACGGACCTGTGGGTGTGATAGCGGGTAAATCGGCGGAGGTGACCAAAATGGCCCAAAATCCAAAAAATCTGCAAGGGGGTCCCCCATGGATTTTGGGGGGAAATCCGAAGGTCAGTGATTTGGTCCAAAGTTGCGCCAGGCGTAGAGTGTGGGATAGGGTGCACATGAGCGTAGAGAGCAGAATCGTGAGAGGAAGGGTGTGGCGGTGAGAGCCCTCGAAAGTTGGGCCTTTTGACGTTTATGCCTCTGGCGGGGATAGGGTGTGGGTGACTGGTGTGGGATTGGACTGGAGGGCATCCCAGCACACGCCTGACCTGTGGGTGTGATAGCGGGTAAATCGGCGGAGGTGACCAAAATGGCCCAAAATCCAAAAAATCTGCAAGGGGTCCCCCATGGATTTTGGGGGGAAATCCGAAGGTCAGTGATTTGGTCCAAAGTTGCGCCAGGCGTAGAGTGTGGGATAGGGTGCACATGAGCGTAGAGAGCAGAATCGTGAGAGGAAGGGTGTGGCGGTGAGAGCCCTCGAAAGTTGGGCCTTTTGACGTTTATGCCTCTGGCGGGGATAGGGTGTGGGTGACTGGTGTGGGATTGGACTGGAGGGCATCCCAGGCCCCGCCGGACCTGTGGGTGTGATAGCGGGTAAATCGGCGGAGGTGACCAAAATGGCCCAAAATCCAAAAAATCTGCAAGGGGGTCCCCCATGGATTTTGGGGGGAAATCCGAAGGTCAGTGATTTGGTCCAAAGTTGCGCCAGGCGTAGAGTGTGGGATAGGGTGCACATGAGCGTAGAGAGCAGAATCGTGAGAGGAAGGGTGTGGCGGTGAGAGCCCTCGAAAGTTGGGCCTTTTGACGTTTATGCCTCTGGCGGGGATAGGGTGTGGGTGACTGGTGTGGGATTGGACTGGAGGGCATCCCAGGCCCCGCCGGACCTGTGGGTGTGATAGCGGGTAAATCGGCGGAGGTGACCAAAATGGCCCAAAATCCAAAAAATCTGCAAGGGGGTCCCCCATGGATTTTGGGGGGAAATCCGAAGGTCAGGGATTTGGTCCAAAGTTGCGCCAGGCGTAGAGTGTGGGATAGTGTGCACATGAGCGTAGAGAGCAGAATCGTGAGAGGAAGGGTGTGGCGGTGAGAGCCCTCGAAAGTTGGGCCTTTTGACGTTTATGCCTCTGGCGGGGATAGGGTGTGGGTGACTGGTGTGGGATTGGACTGGAGGGCATCCCAGGCCCCGCCGGACCTGTGGGTGTGATAGCGGGTAAATCGGCGGAGGTGACCAAAATGGCCCAAAATCCAAAAAATCTGCAAGGGGGTCCCCCATGGATTTTGGGGGGAAATCCGAAGGTCAGGGATTTGGTCCAAAGTTGCGCCAGGCGTAGAGTGTGGGATAGGGTGCACATGAGCGTAGAGAGCAGAATCGTGAGAGGAAGGGTGTGGCGGTGAGAGCCCTCGAAAGTTGGGCCTTTTGACGTTTATGCCTCTGGCGGGGATAGGGTGTGGGTGACTGGTGTGGGATTGGACTGGAGGGCATCCCAGGCCCCGCCGGACCTGTGGGTGTGATAGCGGGTAAATCGGCGGAGGTGACCAAAATGGCCCAAAATCCAAAAAAATCTGCAAGGGGGTCCCCCATGGATTTTGGGGGGAAATCCGAAGGTCAGGGATTTGGTCCAAAGTTGCGCCAGGCGTAGAGTGTGGGATAGGGTGCACATGAGCGTAGAGAGCAGAATCGTGAGAGGAAGGGTGTGGCGGTGAGAGCCCTCGAAAGTTGGGCCTTTTGACGTTTATGCCTCTGGCGGGGATAGGGTGTGGGTGACTGGTGTGGGATTGGACTGGAGGGCATCCCAGGCCCCGCCGGACCTGTGGGTGTGATAGCGGGTAAATCGGCGGAGGTGACCAAAATGGCCCAAAATCCAAAAAATCTGCAAGGGGGTCCCCCATGGATTTTGGGGGGAAATCCGAAGGTCAGTGATTTGGTCCAAAGTTGCGCCAGGCGTAGAGTGTGGGATAGGGTGCACATGAGCGTAGAGAGCAGAATCGTGAGAGGAAGGGTGTGGCGGTGAGAGCCCTCGAAAGTTGGGCCTTTTGACGTTTATGCCTCTGGCGGGGATAGGGTGTGGGTGACTGGTGTGGGATTGGACTGGAGGGCATCCCAGGCCCCGCCGGACCTGTGGGTGTGATAGCGGGTAAATCGGCGGAGGTGACCAAAATGGCCCAAAATCCAAAAAATCTGCAAGGGGGTCCCCCATGGATTTTGGGGGGAAATCCGAAGGTCAGTGATTTGGTCCAAAGTTGCGCCAGGCGTAGAGTGTGGGATAGGGTGCACATGAGCGTAGAGAGCAGAATCGTGAGAGCAAGGGTGTGGCGGTGAGAGCCCTCGAAAGTTGGGCCTTTTGACGTTTATGCCTCTGGCGGGGATAGGGTGTGGGTGACTGGTGTGGGATTGGACTGGAGGGCATCCCAGGCCCCGCCGGACCTGTGGGTGTGATAGCGGGTAAATCGGCGGAGGTGACCAAAATGGCCCAAAATCCAAAAAATCTGCAAGGGGGCCCCCATGGATTTTAGGGGGAAATCCGAAGGTCAGTGATTTGGTCCAAAGTTGCGCCAGGCGTAGAGTGTGGGATAGGGTGCACATGAGCGTAGAGAGCAGAATCGTGAGAGCAAGGGTGTGGCGGTGAGAGCCCTCGAAAGTTGGGCCTTTTGACGTTTATGCCTCTGGCGGGGATAGGGTGTGGGTGACTGGTGTGGGATTGGACTGGAGGGCATCCCAGGCCCCGCCGGACCTGTGGGTGTGATAGCGGGTAAATCGGCGGAGGTGACCAAAATGGCCCAAAATCCAAAAAATCTGCAAGGGGGCCCCCATGGATTTTAGGGGGAAATCCGAAGGTCAGTGATTTGGTCCAAAGTTGCGCCAGGCGTAGAGTGTGGGATAGGGTGCACATGAGCGTAGAGAGCAGAATCGTGAGAGCAAGGGTGTGGCGGTGAGAGCCCTCGAAAGTTGGGCCTTTTGACGTTTATGCCTCTGGCGGGGATAGGGTGTGGGTGACTGGTGTGGGATTGGACTGGAGGGCATCCCAGGCCCCGCCGGACCTGTGGGTGTGATAGCGGGTAAATCGGCGGAGGTGACCAAAATGGCCCAAAATCCAAAAAATCTGCAAGAGTTACCACCATGGATTTTGGGGGGAAATCCGAAGGTCAGTGATTTGGTCCAAAGTTGCGCCAGGCGTAGAGTGTGGGATAGGGTGCACATGAGCGTAGAGAGCAGAATCGTGAGAGCAAGGGTGTGGCGGTGAGAGCCCTCGAAAGTTGGGCCTTTTGACGTTTATGCCTCTGGCGGGGATAGGGTGTGGGTGACTGGTGTGGGATTGGACTGGAGGGCATCCCAGGCCCCGCCGGACCTGTGGGTGTGATAGCGGGTAAATCGGCGGAGGTGACCAAAATGGCCCAAAATCCAAAAAATCTGCAAGGGGGTCCCCCATGGATTTTGGGGGGAAATCCGAAGGTCAGGGATTTGGTCCAAAGTTGCGCCAGGCGTAGAGTGTGGGATAGGGTGCACATGAGCGTAGAGAGCAGAATCGTGAGAGCAAGGGTGTGGCGGTGAGAGCCCTCGAAAGTTGGGCCTTTTGACGTTTATGCCGCTGGCGGGGATAGGGTGTGGGTGACTGGTGTGGGATTGGACTGGAGGGCATCCCAGGCCCCGCCGGACCTGTGGGTGTGATAGCGGGTAAATCGGCGGAGGTGACCAAAATGGCCCAAAATCCAAAAAATCTGCAAGGGGGTCCCCCATGGATTTTTTTAGGGAAATCCGAAGTTGAGCGATTTGGTCCAAACTTGCGCCACGCGTATAGTGTGGGATAGGGTGCACATGAGCGTAGAGAGCAGAATCGTGAGAGCAAGGGTGTGGGTGGTGAGAGCCCTCGAAAGTTGGGCCTTTTGACGTTTATGCCTCTGGCGGGGATAGGGTGTGGGTGACTGGTGTGGGATTGGACTGGAGGGCATCCCAGGCCCCGCCGGACCTGTGGGTGTGATAGCGGGTAAATCGGCGGAGGTGACCAAAATGGCCCAAAATCCAAAAAATCTGCAAGGGGGTCCCCCATGGATTTTGGGGGGAAATCCGAAGGTCAGGGATTTGGTCCAAAGTTGCGCCAGGCGTAGAGTGTGGGATAGGGTGCACATGAGCGTAGAGAGCAGAATCGTGAGAGCAAGGGTGTGGCGGGGATAGGGTGTGGGTGACTGGTGTGGGATTGGACTGGAGGGCATCAAGCCTCACCCCCCCCCTCTCTCTCTCTGTATTTCTGTATCTCTCTCTCATCATTTACCCTCATTATGGGTTAAGTAGTTTCCTTTAGGCATGTTTTATCATTATATTCACAGCTCTTTCTCCTTGATGCTGAAAGATAGAAAGACGGATCACCATGAGCATAGCTCCCTTCCCGTATAATACAACTAGGTAAATACAACAAGGTAAATATCTCCACACAGGAACCTGATGGTCGCTGGCAACTGGTAGGCGTCACGAGCAACGGCTATGGGTGTGCACGTCCACACCGCCCAGGGGTCTACACCAAAGTCGTCAAGTACCTCTCCTGGATTGACCAGGTATGTCACAAGTGCTCCAACATAGGCAGACTACCCAAAGTCTAAGTGTTAAAAGTCTCTTCACTGGCAGGGAGGTAATGATTATGAATGATGTGAGATCAATCATAGTCTTGATAGTGATTTTTTTTTTTTTTTTTGTCCACAGTAAGAAACTGTAAATGAAGCTGCGGGGGCAAAGCAGCTGTGGTTGTCAGGCTCTGCTGTGGAAGTGCTGTGTTTTCCTGCATTATTCCAAGTCTCTAACCCAGTGTCATAGACATAATCACTCCTCCATAAAAGCTCCTCATTGTATCCATTCTCAGATACCTATTTCTCATGACATTTTTAATTTCCTGATGATATTTACTTGCTTCCTTCAGTACTTACCTTCACCCCAACTCCTCCACTCCCCAATATTGTCTCCTTTTCCTTTATGAAGCAGAACTGTATTTGCACTTCTCCAGTCCCTTGGCACATTCCCTTTCCTTGGTCTTACATTGAATAACCTCACTAGCCAATCCACTATAACCATTCCTCCCTGAAGATGACCATGTCAGATTTTTCTTTGGCTAAATCTAGATAGTTTTATTCCTCTGTCAGCTGAAGGGATCGATGACGGTTTAATTAACCTTAAAGAAAACATTCTTCCATTTTCCAGGTTATGGAGCTGACGCAGAGTGAGCTGAGTCGTCCCGTGAATGCAACGTGTCAGGGCCACCGGTGTCCCCTGGGGGAATGCCTGTCCTCTGCCAACATCTGCAACGGGTTTGTTGAGTGTTCCGATGGCTCAGACGAGTGGAATTGTGACCACTGAAGACTGAGTGGCAGGTGAAGACCACACGTGTATAGACAAACTCAAAGTTAATAAAACACCAGGGCCTGACGGTTGGCATCCAAGAATCTTAAAGGAAATGAAAAATGAGATTGTTGTTCCATTAGAAATTATTTTCAAGAAATCCATCATATCCGGAGATGTCCCAAGAGAATGGAAGCTAGCTAACGTTACTCCCATATTCAAAAAAGGTGACAAAAAGAAACCAAATAACTATAGGCCTATAAGTTTGACTTCAATCGTAGGAAAAATAATGGAAACTATCATCAGAGATGCTATCGAACATCATTTAGAAAGTAACCGTTTCATAAATGATAGCCAGCATGGTTTCAGACGGAAACGTTCTTGCGTGACTAACTTACTCGAATTCTACAACACAGTTATCTCAAATTATGACAAAAGAAACAATATAGATTTAATATATCTAGACTTTGCAAAAGCTTTTGATACCGTCCCACACGAAAGACTACTTACTAAATTAGCTTTGCATGGAATAAGTGGTAGCCTATTAGGTTGGACTAGCAATTGGTTGAAGGATTGAAAACAGAGAGTTGTTTCAAATGGAAAAACTTCTGGATGGAAAAGTGTTGCAAGTGGAGTTCCTCAGGGTTCCGTTCTTGGGCCACTTCTATTCATAGTATATATAAATGATATAGACCATGGACTAAAATCTACTGTTTCCAAATTTGCTGATGATACAAAACTGTGCGGAGTGGCAAATGATCATTCAAGCCAATTACCGGTAGATATTCAAGAAGATTTAGATAAATTACAGCAATGGTCTGAAAAGTGGCTAATGAAATTTAACACAAGTAAATGCAAAGTAATGCACATAGGTAAAAATAACAGTAAGTTCGATTACAAGTTATTTGGAAATTCGTTAACAAAAGTGGATAGTGAAAAAGATCTCGGCGTAATTATCAGTAACGACCTCAAATCATCCAAGCAGTGTATTTCAGCCTCTGAGAAAGCAAATAAGATTCTAGGACTGATTGCGCGATCTTTTGATTTCAAAAGTCCATCACTCATTAACAAGCTATATAAATCGTTAGTTCGTCCACATTTGGAATATGCCGTTTCCGTATGGTCACCGAATCTCATTAAAGACATTGACATACTGGAAAAAGTACAACGGCGAGCCACAAAACTGATTCCAAATATCAAAAATAAATCATACGAAAATCGACTAAAACATATGAATCTGTTTTCCCTAAAAAAGCGTAGACTCAGAGGTGACTTGATACAGGTCTTTAAAATTCTAAAGGGAATTGACATCAAAAGTGACAAAATTTTTACATTGAATGAGAATCAGACAAGAAACAATGGTCTCAAACTGTCCGGAAATAGATTCAATTTGGAAGTAGGTAGAAACAACTTTGCCAACCGTGTAGTTAATGAATGGAATAAACTTCCTGCACAGGTAGTGCAATGTAGTTCAGTTCGAAGCTTTTAAGAATCATTTAGATAAATACCTAAGTAAGATGCTGTAATGATTATGATTTATCTTATATTATTTGGTTTTGTTTTGTTATCATTTGTCTGTCTGATTTTCATATATTATTAGTTATATGTCAATTTATTATTATTTACTATTTACCTGTTTGTTTATTATTTAACTATACCTATGCATTTATTTATGTGTTTTATTAATATGAGTTTTTTTTTTTTTTTTTTTTTGCATCCGACCTAGATATGGATCAAAAGGTCTCCAGTCGGCATGCTCCGCCTTTGTAATCCTTTGTTATAGGGATCCCAAACAGTGAGCCCAACCACATTAGGGCCAATGCACACATGGTTCATTTTCATATGGTTACATTTCGTTTGTGTTCTGTCAAAATGTCACTGTGTTCACACCATACATGATGCGCTCAGTCAGTGTGCTGCTGTTGCTCTGGTATGGCACCAAGAAAAGGTTTTGCAAAGGAACTTGCTGCAATTGCTCTTCTTTTAGATGAAGATGAGGTGCACATTTGCCAAAGGAAAAGAAAGTCATAGGGTGAATTTTGGACTTGACAAGCTCCTCATAGCCAGTGACCAGTTCTACCATATTGACTTTCCGTTGCTCATGACTATTTCTTCAATGAGCAAATACAGAAGTTTTCAGACTGAGGGTAAGTCACAGCCTTCCCCCTGTTACCACCAAGTGACTGATACATAACGATGCTCACACTTATGGCTAGGATGCAGAACATTTCCATTATGTATACATTTCATCCTTTGGAATTTCTTCCAAACATATCCAGTATGTACAAATGAAGGCTGTACAAAAGATGAACAATAGACAGAACATATAATGCAAACAGCCTAATTGACTTCAATGCAAAAAATGTATGAAAGCCAAACAAAGAAGAATCATATAATGTGAATCGGCCCCTATATGGTGCATGCAGAGCATATTGCAGCAAGTGGGCGGGCTCTATTATAGACTTGGGGTTATAAAAAGACACTTACGGGTCTGGTAGAGACAATAGATATATATAAGGTGGATGAATTACGAAAGTATCTACAGTTTTCTCTTGAGTGAGAGATCATTTTTTTAGGCATTATGAAAACATTGGAACTCTAGTACTCTAGTATTGGTACACTAGTACTCTAGTACTAGTACACTGGTACTCTAGTACTAGTACTTTAGTACTAGTACACTAGTACTCTAGTACTATAGTCAGCGCAACGAGAAGTGACCGCTAAGGCGGGGTTAGGAGATATCCCGGTGTTGCCACATCTCCACAGATAACACGGCTCACACAGGTCGAGGGCGGCTAAGGCTGCCGTGGAGTCCAATTTGACACCACTCAGGCCAACGGTATGGGTGCCAGAGGCCAAAAGGTGATTACTGGGTGAAAAGGCCCAAATTTGGAGGGGTGCCACTGCCACGCCCTTGGACTCAGGCTGCTCATGTTTACCTAGCTGTGCACTTTGATTGACTCTCTCCCTGTGGGGCAAGTTTGGACCAAATCGGTCACCTTCGAATTTTCGGCTAAATTTGAGATTTTTTGGATTTTCGGTTATTTTGGTCACTTGCTCCGATTTACCCGCCATCTGACCCACAGGTCGAGGGCGACTAGGGCTGCCGTGGAGTCCAATTTGACACCATTCAGGCCAACGGTATGGGTGCCAGAGGCCAAAAGGTGATTACTGGGTGAAAAGGCCCAAATTTGGAGGGGTGCCACTGCCACGCCCCTGGACTCAGGCTGCTCATGTTTACCTTGCTGTGCACTTTGACCGACTCTCTCCCTGTGGGGCAAGTTTGGACCAAATCGGTGACATTCGAATTTTCGGTTAAATTGATGGGTTCCTTTGAGATTTTTTGAAATTTGGGTCATTTTGGTCACTTGCTCTGATTTACCCGCCATCTGACCCACAGGTCGAAGGCAGCTAGGGCTGCCGTGGAATCCAATTTGACACCACTCAGGTCAATGGTATGGGTGCCAGAGGCCAAAAGGTGATTACTGGGTGAAAAGGCCCAAATTTGGAGGGGTGCCACTGCCACGCCCTTGTACTCAGGCTGCTTATGCTTACCTTGCTGTGCATTTTGACCGACTCTCTCCCTGTGGGGCACGTTTGGACCAAATCGGTGACCTTCGAATTTTCGGCTAAATTTATTGGGTTAATCCTTTGAGATTTTTTGAATTTTGGGTCATTTTGGTCATTTGCTCCGATTTACCCGCCTTCTCTCCCACAGGTCGAGGGCGGCTAGGGCTGCCGTGGAGTCCAATTTGACACCACTCAGGCCAACGGTATGGGTGCCAGAGGCCAAAAGGTGATTACTGGGTGAAAAGGCCCAAATTTGGAGGGGTGCCACTGCCACGCCCTTAGACTCAGGCTGCTCATGTTTACCTTACTGTGCACTTTGACCGACTCTCTCCCTGTGGGGCAAGTTTGGACCAAATCGGTGACCTTCGAATTTTGGGCTGAATTGATGGATTTTGGGTCATTTTGGTCACTTGCTCCGATTTACCCGCCATCTGACCCACAGGTCGAGGGCGGCTAGGGCTGCCGTGGAGTCCAATTTGACACCACTCAGGCCAACGGTATGGGTGCCAGAGGCCAAAAGGTGATTACTGGGTGAAAAGGCCCAAATTTGGAGGGGTGCCACTGCCACGCCCTTAGACTCAGGCTGCTCATGTTTACCTTGCTGTGCACTTTGACCGACTCTCTCCCTGTGGGGCAAGTTTGGACCAAATCGGTCACCTTCGAATTTTCGGCTAAATTCATGGGGTCCTTTGAGATTTTTTCAATTTTGGGTCATTTTGGTCACTTGCTCCGATTTACCTGCCATCTGACCCACAGGTCGAGGGCAGCTAGGGCTGCCGTGGAGTCCAATTTGACACTACTCAGGCCAACGGTATGGGTGCCAGAGGCCAAAAGGTGATTACTGGGTGAAAAGGCCCAAATTTGGAGGTGTGCCACTGCCACGCCCTTGTACTCGGGCTGCTTATGCTTACCTTGCTGTGCACTTTGACTGACTCTTTCCCTGTGGGGCAAGTTTGGACCAAATCGATGACCTCCGAATTTAGGGCTAAATTCATGGGGTTTGAGATATTTTGGATTTTGGGTCATTTTGGTCATTTGCTCCGATTTACCCGCCTTCTCTTCCACAGGTCGAGGGTGGCTAGGGCTGCCGTGGAGTCCAATTTGACACCACTCAGACCAACGGTATGGGTGCCAGAGGCCCAAAGGTGATTACTGGGTGAAAAGGCCCAAATTTGGAGGGATGCCACTGCCACGCCCTTGGACTCCGGCTGCTCATGCTTACCTTGCTGTGCACTTTCACCGACTCTCTCCCTGTGTGGCAAGTTTGGACCAAATGACCTTTGGATTTTGGGTCATTTTAGTCACTTGCTCCGATTTACCCGCCATCTGACCCACAGGTCGAGGGTGGCTAGGGCTGCCGTGGAGTCCAATTTGACACCACTCAGGCCAACGGTATGAGTCCCAGGTGGAGCAGCTTGTGCCTGGTTAGTGGAAGGAGTGGAGTAGCAGCTGCCTGGTTAGAGGAAGAGGAGCAGCAGCTGCCTGGTTAGTGGTGGAGCAGCTGGTCTCTGGTTAGTGGAGGAAGAAGAGCAGCAGCTGCCTGGTTAGTGGAGGAGGTGGAGCAGCTGGTGCCTGGTTAGTGGAGGAGGAAGTGGAGCAGCAGCTGCTTGGTTAATGGAGAAGGAAGTGGAGCAGTTACTGCCTGGTTAGTGGAGAAGGAAATGGAACAGCTGGTGCCTGGTTAGTGGAGGAGGAAGTGGAACAGCAGCTGCCAGGTTAGTGCAGGAAGAGGAGCAGCAGGTGCCTGGTTAGTGGAGAAGAAGTGGAGCAGCTAGTGCCTGGTTAGAGGAACAAGAGGATGAGCAGCAGCTGACTGGTCAGTTGAAGAGGTGGAGCAGCAGCTGTATGGTTAGTGGAGGAAGTGGAGTATCAGCTGCTTGGTTAGAGGAACAAGAGGATGAGCAGCATCTGCCTGGTTAGTGGAGCAGCAGCTGCCAGGGTAGTGGAGGTGGAGCAGCAGCTGTATGGTTAGTGGAGGAAGTGAAGTAGCTGGTGCCTGGTTAGTGGAAGTTGAGCAGCAGCTGCCTGGTTAGTGGAAGTTGAGCAGCAGCTGCCTGGTTAGAAGAAGAGGAGCAGCTGGTGCCTGGTTAGTGGTGAAGCAGCTGGTGCCTGTTTAGTGGAGAAGCTGCCTCGTTAGCGGAGAAGGAAGTGGAGCAACTGGTGCTTGGGTAGTGGAGGTGAAGCAGATGGTGCCTAGTTAGTGGAGGAGGAGCTGGTGCCTGGTTAACGGAGGAGCAGCTGCCTGGTTGGTGGAAGAGGTGGAGTAGCTGGTGCCTGGTTATTGGAGGATGTGGAGCAGCTGGTGCCTGGTTAGTGGAGGTGGAGCAGCTGGTGTCTGGTTAGTGGAGGTGGAGCAGCTGTTGCCTGATTAGTGGAGGAGGTGGAGCAGCTGTTGCCCGGGTAGTGGAGGTGGAGCAGTAGCTGCCTGGTAAGTGGAGGTGGAGCAGCTGGTGCGTGGTTAGTGGAGGAAGAGGAGCAGAGGCTGCCTGGTTAGTGGAGGTGGAGCAGCTGGTACCTGGTTAGTGAAGGAGCAGCAGCTGCCTCGTTAGTAGAGGAGGAATTGGAGATGGAGCAGCAGTTGCCTGGGCAGTGGAGGAAGTAGAGCAGCTGATGCCTGAGTAGTGGAGGAATTGGAGCAGCTGGTGCCTGAGTAGTGGAGGAGCAGCTGGTGCCTGGGTAGTGGAGTTGCCTGGGTCGTGGAGGAGGTGGAGTAGCTGGTACCTGGTTAATGGAGGAGTAGCAGCTGCCTGGTTAGTGGAGGTGAAGGAGCTGGTCCCTGGGTAGTGGAGGTGGAGGAGCTGGTGCCTGGTTAGTGGAGGAGGTGGAGCAGTTGGTGCCTGGGTAGTGGAGGAGGAAGTGGAGCAGTTGGTGCATGGGTAGTGGAGGTGGAGGAGGTGGTGCCTGGATAGTGGAGGAGCAGTAGTAGCTGCCTGGTTAGTGGAGGTAGAGAAGTTGGTGCCTGGGTAGTGGAGGAGCTGCAGCTGGTGCCTGGTTAGTGGAGGTGGAGCAGCTGGTGCCTGGTTAGTGGAGGTGGAGCAGCTAGTGCCTGGTTAGTGGAGGTGGAAAAACTGGTGCATGGGTAGTGGAGGAAGTGGAGCAGCTGGTGCATGGGTAGTGGAGGTGGAGCAGCTGGTGCCTGGGTAGTGGAGGAGCAGCAGCTGGTGCCTGGGTAGTGGAGGAGCAGCTGCTCGGTTAGTGGAGATAGAGCAGCTGGTGCCTGGGTAGTGGAGGTGGATCAGCTGGTGCCTGGGTAGTGGAGGTGGAGCAGCTGGTGCCTGGGTAGTGGAGGTGGAGCAGCTGGTGCCTGGTTAATGGAGGTGGAGCAGCTGGTGCCTGGTTAGTGGAGGAGGAGCAGCTATCTGGTTAGTGGAGAAGGTGGAGCAGCTGGTGACTGGGTAGTGGAGGAGGTGGAGCAGCTGGTGACTGGGTAGTGGAGGACAAGTAGCAGCTGGTGCCTGGGTAGTGGAGGACAAGTAGCAGCTGCCTGGTTAGTAGAGATGGAGCAGCTGGTGCTTGGTCAGTGGGGGAGTTGGAGGAGCTGGTGCCTGGTTAGTGGAGATGGAGCAGCTGGTGCCTGGTTAGTGGAGGTGGAGCAGCCAGCTGGTGCCTGGTTAGTGGAGCAACTGCCTGGTTAGTGGAGGTGGAGCAGCTGGTGATTGGGTAGTAGAGGTGGAGCAGTTGGTGCCTGGGTAGTAGAGGAGGAGTATCAGTAGCTGCCTGGTTAGTGGAGGAGGTGGAGCAGCTGGTGCCTGGTTAGTGGAGGTGGAACAGATGGTGCCTGGGTAGTGGAGGAGCATCAGCAGAAGCTGCCTGGTTAGTGGAGGTGGAGCAGCTGGTGCCTGGTTAGTGGAGGTGGAGCAGCTGGTGCCTGGTTAGTGGAGGTGGAGCAGCTGGTGCCTGGTTAGTGGAGGTGGAACAGCTGGTGCCTGGATAGTGGAACAGTAGCTGCCTGGTTAGTGGAGCAGCTGGTGCCTAGGTAGTGGAGGAGGAGGAGCTGGTGCCTGGGTAGTGGTCAAGGAGCAGCTGCCTGGTTAATAGAGGTGGAGCAGCTGGTGCCTGGTTAGTGGGGGAGGTGGAGGAGCTGATGCTTGGCTAATGGAGGTGGAGCAGCTGGTGCCTGGGTAGTGGAGGTGGAGCAGCTGGTGTCTGGTTAGTGGAAGAGGTGGTACCTGGGTAATAGAGGTGGAGTAGCTGGTGCCTATTTAGTGGAGGAGGTGGAGCAGCTGGTGCCTATTTAGTGGAGGTGGAGCAGCTGGTGCCTGGATAGTGGAGCAGCTGCCTGGTTGGAGGTGGAGCAGAAGCTGCTTGGTTAGTGGAGGAGCAGCTATCTGGTTAGTGGAGGAGGGGGAGCAGCTGGTGCCTGGGTAGTGGAGGACAAGGAGCAGCTGCCTGGTTAGTAGAGGAGATGGAGCAGCAGCAGTAGCTGCCTGGGTAGTGAAGGTGGAGCAGCTGGTGCCTGGTTAGTGGAGGTGGAGCAGCTGCCTGGTTAGTGGAGGTGGAGCAGCAGCCTGGTTAGTGGTGAAACAGCTGGTGCTTGGGTAGTGGATGTGGAAGAGCTGCCTGGTTAGTGGTGGAACAGCTGGTGCCTGGGTAGTGGAGGTGGAGCAGCTGGTTCCTGGGTAGTAGAGAAGGAGGAGCAGCAGCAGTAGGTGCCTGGTTAGTGGAGATAGAGCAGCCGGTTAGTGAAGGAGGTGGAACAGCTGGTGCCTGGGTAGTGGAGGAACAGGAGAAGAGGTCGCTGCTTGGCTGGTGGAAGAGGAATAGAAGGAAGAAGGGAGGGAGGCTGGCTGGCTGTTGGAGAAGCTGCAACTGAAACAGAGTGTGGATTTTGTATATGTATCTACATGTCTGGGTTTGTGTGTTTGTCTGGGTTCAATCCCCCTCAAAGCTCCTGAATATGGCGATGGTAGATATGACTCACTCTCTGGATTTATTTACACAGTTTTGATTTCTCAAAGGAAAATGAAAAGGGGGTAGATGTGAATGTAGTAGTTTTAAAGGGATCATTTTGTTGAGTGTAGTTGGAAAAGCACAGGGAGAGTAATATGTGAGGAACAGAGTGGATTTAGGAAAGGTAGAGCATGCATGGGTAATTTTTTTGTGGTAAGACAGATTTGAGAGAAGTTTTTGGCCTAAGGTAAGGATTGTTTTAGCCTTTATGAATTTAGAGAAGGCATATGACAGGGGTGACAGGAAAGCACTGTGGGAAGTTTTGCACACATATATGGTAGGGGGAAAGATGTTAGGGACAGTCAAAAGCTTTTACGTGAGTAGTAGAACTTGTGTTAGGGTTTGATGTGGTGAGAGTGGGTGGTGTTAGGTGAAGGTGGGATTGCAACCGAGTTGTTTCATGTTGCCATGACTGTTTAATGTGTACCTGGATGGTGTGGTATGGGAAGTAGATGGTTAAGGAGAACAGATGTGGGAGGTAAGCCAGTTGTTTGCTGATATATGATACGAGAGACTTGAAAGTAAATGTAGGTAAAAGCAAGGAGATGAGATATACAAAGGGGTGAGGATGGCAGTAAGCTGTCTAAAGAAGAGAGGTTAGAGGAGGTGGATAAGTTTAAATATTTGGTGTCACTTGTGGCAGGGAATGGAGGAAGGAGGTGGAGGTAAACTGTATAGTGAAGGATGAAAAGTGTCATAAAAAATGGGTACCTGGGGATGGATGCAAAGACAGAACTGTATAAAAGAGGAGCTTGTACATATGACACTCTATGGGGGCTACTTGGAATTTAAAGGAAACAAAAAGAAATTTGAGATGAAGCATTTTGGAAGTATGATAGGTGATACAAGATGGATAGAGTGAGAAATGAGGAGGTAAGGAGGATAGCTGGGGTGGAAAGGGAGCTGGCAGATAGTGCTGATAAAAGAATACTGTGATGGTTTGGGCACATGTGATGGATGAATGTGGGTACATGCCTTGTATGGCTATCCCTCTTACAAAGGGGAAGAAGCCACTTGGTATATAGATAAAGACACTACTAGGTTAATTACTGAGGGCTGCCAGGGCTGCCATGGAGTCTAATTTGACACCACTCAGTCTAACTGTATGGGTGCCAGAGGCCCATAAGTGAATACTGGGTGAAAAGGCCCAAATTTGGAGGGGTCCCACCGTCACGCCCTTGGGCTCAGGCTGCTCGTGTCTACCTTTCCGTGCACTGTGTCCGACTCTCTCCCTGTGGGGCACGTTTGGATCAAATCAGTCGGCTTCGGATTTGCGGCTAACTGCCGATTTACCCGCTATCACACCCACAGGTCCGGCGGGGCCTGGGATGCCCTCCAGTCCAATCCCACACCAGTCACCCACACCCTATCCCCGCCAGAGGCATAAACGTCAAAAGGCCCAACTTTCGAGGGCTCTCACCGCCACACCCTTGCTCTCACGATTCTGCTCTCTACGCTCATGTGCACCCTATCCCACACTCTACGCCTGGCGCAACTTTGGACCAAATCCCTGACCTTCGGATTTCCCCCCAAAATCCCTTGCAGATTTTTTGGATTTTGGGCCATTTTGGTCACCTCCGCCGATTTACCCGCTATCACACCCACAGGTCCGGCGGGGCCTGGGATGCCGACGCTCCTCACCCACACCCTATCCCCGCCAGAGGCATAAACGTCAAAAGGCCCAACTTTCGAGGGCTCTCACCGCCACACCCTTGCTCTCACGATTCTGCTCTCTACGCTCATGTGCACCCTATCCCACACTCTACGCCTGGCGCAACTTTGGACCAAATCCCTGACCTTCGGATTTCCCCCCAAAATCCCTTGCAGATTTTTTGGATTTTGGGCCATTTTGGTCACCTCCGCCGATTTACCCGCTATCACACCCACAGGTCCGGCGGGGACTGGGATGCCCTCCAGTCCAATCCCACACCAGTCACCCACACCCTATCCCCGCCAGAGGCATAAACGTCAAAAGGCCGATATTTCGAGGGCTCTCACCGCCACACCCTTGCTCTCACGATTCTGCTCTCTACGCTCATGTGCACCCTATCCCACACTCTACGCCTGGCGCAACTTTGGACCAAATCCCTGACCTTCGGATTTCCCCCCAAAATCCATGGGGGACCCCCTTGCAGATTTTTTGGATTTTGGGCCATTTTGGTCACCTCCGCCGATTTACCCGCTATCACACCCACAGGTCCGGCGGGGCCTGGGATGCCCTCCAGTCCAATCCCACACCAGTCACCCACACCCTATCCCCGCCAGAGGCATAAACGTCAAAAGGCCCAACTTTCGAGGGCTCTCACCGCCACACCCTTGCTCTCACGATTCTGCTCTCTACGCTCATGTGCACCCTATCCCACACTCTACGCCTGGCGCAACTTTGGACCAAATCCCTGACCTTCGGATTTCCCCCCAAAATCCATGGGGGACCCCCTTGCAGATTTTTTGGATTTTGGGCCATTTTGGTCACCTCCGCCGATTTACCCGCTATCACACCCACAGGTCCGGCGGGACCTGGGATGCCCTCCAGTCCAATCCCACACCAGTCACCCACACCCTATCCCCGCCAGAGGCATAAACTTCAAAATCCACATATTTCGAGGGCTCTCACCGCCACACCCTTGCTCTCACGATTCTGCTCTCTACGCTCATGTGCACCCTATCCCACACTCTACGCCTGGCGCAACTTTGGACCAAATCCCTGACCTTCGGATTTCCACCCAAAATCCATGGGGACCCCCTTGCAGATTTTTTGGATTTTGGGCCATTTTGGTCACCTCCGCCGATTTACCCGCTATCACACCCACAGGTCCGGCGGGGCCTGGGATGCCCTCCAGTCCAATCCCACACCAGTCACCCACACCCTATCCCCGCCAGAGGCATAAACGTCAAAAGGCCCAACTTTCGAGGGCTCTCACCGCCACACCCTTCCTCTCACGAT
Organism: Oratosquilla oratoria; assembly: GCF_046742065.1. Lineage (NCBI taxonomy): Eukaryota > Metazoa > Arthropoda > Malacostraca > Stomatopoda > Squillidae > Oratosquilla > Oratosquilla oratoria. The sequence continues at coordinate 36,056,624 of NC_134816.1, forward strand.
TCTGCTCTCTACGCTCATGTGCACCCTATCCCACACTCTACGCCTGGCGCAACTTTGGACCAAATCCCTGACCTTCGGATTTCCCCCCAAAATCCATGGGGGACCCCCTTGCAGATTTTTTGGATTTTGGGCCATTTTGGTCACCTCCGCCGATTTACCCGCTATCACACCCACAGGTCCGGCGGGGCCTGGGATGCCCTCCAGTCCAATCCCACACCAGTCACCCACACCCTATCCCCGCCAGAGGCATAAACGTCAAAAGGCCCAACTTTCGAGGGCTCTCACCGCCACACCCATGCTCTCACGATTCTGCTCTCTACGCTCATGTGCACCCTATCCCACACTCTACGCCTGGCGCAACTTTGGACCAAATCCCTGACCTTCGGATTTCCCCCCAAAATCCATGGGGGACCCCCTTGCAGATTTTTTGGATTTTGGGCCATTTTGGTCACCTCCGCCGATTTACCCGCTATCACACCCACAGGTCCGGCGGGGCCTGGGATGCCCTCCAGTCCAATCCCACACCAGTCACCCACACCCTATCCCCGCCAGAGGCATAAACGTCAAAAGGCCCAACTTTCGAGGGCTCTCACCGCCACACCCTTGCTCTCACGATTCTGCTCTCTACGCTCATGTGCACCCTATCCCACACTCTACGCCTGGCGCAACTTTGGACCAAATCCCTGACCTTCGGATTTCCCCCCAAAATCCCTTGCAGATTTTTTGGATTTTGGGCCATTTTGGTCACCTCCGCCGATTTACCCGCTATCACACCCACAGGTCCGGCGGGGCCTGGGATGCCCTCCAGTCCAATCCCACACCAGTCACCCACACCCTATCCCCGCCAGAGGCATAAACGTCAAAAGGCCCAACTTTCGAGGGCTCTCACCGCCACACCCTTGCTCTCACGATTCTGCTCTCTACGCTCATGTGCACCCTATCCCACACTCTACGCCTGGCGCAACTTTGGACCAAATCCCTGACCTTCGGATTTCCCCCCAAAATCCATGGGGGACCCCCTTGCAGATTTTTTGGATTTTGGGCCATTTTGGTCACCTCCGCCGATTTACCCGCTATCACACCCACAGGTCCGGCGGGGCCTGGGATGCCCTCCAGTCCAATCCCACACCAGTCACCCACACCCTATCCCCGCCAGAGGCATAGACGTCAAAAGGCCCAACTTTCGAGGGCTCTCACCGCCACACCCTTGCTCTCACGATTCTGCTCTCTACGCTCATGTGCACCCTATCCCACACTCTACGCCTGGCGCAACTTTGGACCAAATCCCTGACCTTCGGATTTCCCCCAAAATCCATGGGGGACCCCCTTGCAGATTTTTTGGATTTTGGGCCATTTTGGTCACCTCCGCCGATTTACCCGCTATCACACCCACAGGTCCGGCGGGGCCTGGGATGCCCTCCAGTCCAATCCCACACCAGTCACCCACACCCTATCCCCGCCAGAGGCATAAACGTCAAAAGGCCCAACTTTCGAGGGCTCTCACCGCCACACCCATGCTCTCACGATTCTGCTCTCTACGCTCATGTGCACCCTATCCCACACTCTACGCCTGGCGCAACTTTGGACCAAATCCCTGACCTTCGGATTTCCCCCCAAAATCCATGGGGGACCCCCTTGCAGATTTTTTGGATTTTGGGCCATTTTGGTCACCTCCGCCGATTTACCCGCTATCACACCCACAGGTCCGGCGGGACCTGGGATGCCCTCCAGTCCAATCCCACACCAGTCACCCACACCCTATCCCCGCCAGAGGCATAAACGTCAAAAGGCCCAACTTTCGAGGGCTCTCACCGCCACACCCATGCTCTCACGATTCTGCTCTCTACGCTCATGTGCACCCTATCCCACACTCTACGCCTGGCGCAACTTTGGACCAAATCCCTGACCTTCGGATTTCCCCCCAAAATCCCTTGCAGATTTTTTGGATTTTGGGCCATTTTGGTCACCTCCGCCGATTTACCCGCTATCACACCCACAGGTCCGGCGGGGCCTGGGATGCCCTCCAGTCCAATCCCACACCAGTCACCCACACCCTATCCCCGCCAGAGGCATAAACGTCAAAAGGCCCAACTTTCGAGGGCTCTCACCGCCACACCCTTGCTCTCACGATTCTGCTCTCTACGCTCATGTGCACCCTATCCCACACTCTACGCCTGGCGCAACTTTGGACCAAATCCCTGACCTTCGGATTTCCCCCCAAAATCCCTTGCAGATTTTTTGGATTTTGGGCCATTTTGGTCACCTCCGCCGATTTACCCGCTATCACACCCACAGGTCCGGCGGGTCCTGGGGTGCCCTCCAGTCACCCACACCCTATCCCCGCCAGAGGCATAAACGTCAAAAGGCCCAACTTTCGAGGGCTCTCACCGCCACACCCTTGCTCTCACGATTCTGCTCTCTACGCTCATGTGCACCCTATCCCACACTCTACGCCTGGCGCAACTTTGGACCAAATCCCTGACCTTCGGATTTCCCCCCAAAATCCATGGGGGACCCCCTTGCAGATTTTTTGGATTTTGGGCCATTTTGGTCACCTCCGCCGATTTACCCGCTATCACACCCACAGGTCCGGCGGGGCCTGGGATGCCCTCCAGTCCAATCCCACACCAGTCACCCACACCCTATCCCCGCCAGAGGCATAAACGTCAAAAGGCCCAACTTTCGAGGGCTCTCACCGCCACACCCTTGCTCTCACGATTCTGCTCTCTACGCTCATGTGCACCCTATCCCACACTCTACGCCTGGCGCAACTTTGGACCAAATCCCTGACCTTCGGATTTCCCCCCAAAATCCATGGGGGACCCCCTTGCAGATTTTTTGGATTTTGGGCCATTTTGGTCACCTCCGCCGATTTACCCGCTATCACACCCACAGGTCCGGCGGGACCTGGGATGCCCTCCAGTCCAATCCCACACCAGTCACCCACACCCTATCCCCGCCAGAGGCATAAACGTCAAAAGGCCCAACTTTCGAGGGCTCTCACCGCCACACCCATGCTCTCACGATTCTGCTCTCTACGCTCATGTGCACCCTATCCCACACTCTACGCCTGGCGCAACTTTGGACCAAATCCCTGACCTTCGGATTTCCCCCCAAAATCCATGGGGGACCCCCTTGCAGATTTTTTGGATTTTGGGCCATTTTGGTCACCTCCGCCGATTTACCCGCTATCACACCCACAGGTCCGGCGGGACCTGGGATGCCCTCCAGTCCAATCCCACACCAGTCACCCACACCCTATCCCCGCCAGAGGCATAAACGTCAAAAGGCCCAACTTTGGAGGGCTCTCACCGCCACATCCTTGGTCTCACGATTCTGCTGTCTACGCTCATGTGCACCCTATCCCACACTCTACGCCTGGCGCAACTTTGGACCAAATCGCTGACCTTCGGATTTCCCCCCAAAATCCATGCAGATTTTTTGGATTTTGGGCCATTTTGGTCACCTCCGCCGATTTACCCGCTATCACACCCACAGGTCCGGCGGGGCCTGGGATGCCCTCCAGTCCAATCCCACACCAGTCACCCACACCCTATCCCCGCCAGAGGCATAAACGTCAAAAGGCCCAACTTTCGAGGGCTCTCACCGCCACACCCTTGCTCTCACGATTCTGCTCTCTACGCTCATGTGCACCCTATCCCACACTCTACGCCTGGCGCAACTTTGGACCAAATCCCTGACCTTCGGATTTCCCCCCAAAATCCATGGGGGACCCCCTTGCAGATTTTTTGGATTTTGGGCCATTTTGGTCACCTCCGCCGATTTACCCGCTATCACACCCACAGGTCCGGCGGGGCCTGGGATGCCCTCCAGTCCAATCCCACACCAGTCACCCACACCCTATCCCCGCCAGAGGCATAAACGTCAAAATGCCCAACTTTCGAGGGCTCTCACCGCCACCCCCTTGCTCTCACGATTCTGCTCTCTACGCTCATGTGCACCCTATCCCACACTCTACGCCTGGCGCAACTTTGGACCAAATCCCTGACCTTCGGATTTCCCCCCAAAATCCATGGGGGACCCCCTTGCAGATTTTTTGGATTTTGGGCCATTTTGGTCACCTCCGCCGATTTACCCGCTATCACACCCACAGGTCCGGCGGGACCTGGGATGCCCTCCAGTCCAATCCCACACCAGTCACCCACACCCTATCCCCGCCAGAGGCATAAACGTCAAAAGGCCCAACTTTCGAGGGCTCTCACCGCCACACCCATGCTCTCACGATTCTGCTCTCTACGCTCATGTGCACCCTATCCCACACTCTACGCCTGGCGCAACTTTGGACCAAATCCCTGACCTTCGGATTTCCCCCCAAAATCCCTTGCAGATTTTTTGGATTTTGGGCCATTTTGGTCACCTCCGCCGATTTACCCGCTATCACACCCACAGGTCCGGCGGGGCCTGGGATGCCCTCCAGTCCAATCCCACACCAGTCACCCACACCCTATCCCCGCCAGAGGCATAAACGTCAAAAGGCCCAACTTTCGAGGGCTCTCACCGCCACACCCTTGCTCTCACGATTCTGCTCTCTACGCTCATGTGCACCCTATCCCACACTCTACGCCTGGCGCAACTTTGGACCAAATCCCTGACCTTCGGATTTCCCCCCAAAATCCCTTGCAGATTTTTTGGATTTTGGGCCATTTTGGTCACCTCCGCCGATTTACCCGCTATCACACCCTATCCCCGCCAGAGGCATAAACGTCAAAAGGCCCAACTTTCGAGGGCTCTCACCGCCACACCCTTGCTCTCACGATTCTGCTCTCTACGCTCATGTGCACCCTATCCCACACTCTACGCCTGGCGCAACTTTGGACCAAATCCCTGACCTTCGGATTTCCCCCCAAAATCCATGGGGGACCCCCTTGCAGATTTTTTGGATTTTGGGCCATTTTGGTCACCTCCGCCGATTTACCCGCTATCACACCCACAGGTCCGGCGGGGCCTGGGATGCCCTCCAGTCCAATCCCACACCAGTCACCCACACCCTATCCCCGCCAGAGGCATAAACGTCAAAAGGCCCAACTTTCGAGGGCTCTCACCGCCACACCCTTGCTCTCACGATTCTGCTCTCTACGCTCATGTGCACCCTATCCCACACTCTACGCCTGGCGCAACTTTGGACCAAATCCCTGACCTTCGGATTTCCCCCCAAAATCCATGGGGGACCCCCTTGCAGATTTTTTGGATTTTGGGCCATTTTGGTCACCTCCGCCGATTTACCCGCTATCACACCCACAGGTCCGGCGGGACCTGGGATGCCCTCCAGTCCAATCCCACACCAGTCACCCACACCCTATCCCCGCCAGAGGCATAAACGTCAAAAGGCCCAACTTTCGAGGGCTCTCACCGCCACACCCATGCTCTCACGATTCTGCTCTCTACGCTCATGTGCACCCTATCCCACACTCTACGCCTGGCGCAACTTTGGACCAAATCCCTGACCTTCGGATTTCCCCCCAAAATCCATGGGGGACCCCCTTGCAGATTTTTTGGATTTTGGGCCATTTTGGTCACCTCCGCCGATTTACCCGCTATCACACCCACAGGTCCGGCGGGACCTGGGATGCCCTCCAGTCCAATCCCACACCAGTCACCCACACCCTATCCCCGCCAGAGGCATAAACGTCAAAAGGCCCAACTTTCGAGGGCTCTCACCGCCACACCCATGCTCTCACGATTCTGCTCTCTACGCTCATGTGCACCCTATCCCACACTCTACGCCTGGCGCAACTTTGGACCAAATCCCTGACCTTCGGATTTCCCCCCAAAATCCATGGGGCTTGCAGATTTTTTGGATTTTGGGCCATTTTGGTCACCTCCGCCGATTTACCCGCTATCACACCCACAGGTCCGGCGGGGCCTGGGATGCCCTCCAGTCCAATCCCACACCAGTCACCCACACCCTATCCCCGCCAGAGGCATAAACGTCAAAAGGCCCAACTTTCGAGGGCTCTCACCGCCACACCCTTGCTCTCACGATTCTGCTCTCTACGCTCATGTGCACCCTATCCCACACTCTACGCCTGGCGCAACTTTGGACCAAATCCCTGACCTTCGGATTTCCCCCCAAAATCCATGGGGGACCCCCTTGCAGATTTTTTGGATTTTGGGCCATTTTGGTCACCTCCGCCGATTTACCCGCTATCACACCCACAGGTCCGGCGGGGCCTGGGATGCCCTCCAGTCCAATCCCACACCCTATCCCCGCCAGAGGCATAAACGTCAAAAGGCCCAACTTTCGAGGGCTCTCACCGCCACACCCTTGCTCTCACGATTCTGCTCTCTACGCTCATGTGCACCCTATCCCACACTCTACGCCTGGCGCAACTTTGGACCAAATCCCTGACCTTCGGATTTCCCCCCAAAATCCATGGGGGACCCCCTTGCAGATTTTTTGGATTTTGGGCCATTTTGGTCACCTCCGCCGATTTACCCGCTATCACACCCACAGGTCCGGCGGGGCCTGGGATGCCCTCCAGTCCAATCCCACACCAGTCACCCACACCCTATCCCCGCCAGAGGCATTAACGTCAAAAGGCCCAACTTTCGAGGGCTCTCACCGCCACACCCTTCCTCTCACGATTCTGCTCTCTACGCTCATGTGCACCCTATCCCACACTCTACGCCTGGCGCAACTTTGGACCAAATCCCTGACCTTCGGATTTCCCCCCAAAATCCATGGGGGACCCCCTTGCAGATTTTTTGGATTTTGGGCCATTTTGGTCACCTCCGCCGATTTACCCGCTATCACACCCACAGGTCCGGCGGGGCCTGGGATGCCCTCCAGTCCAATCCCACACCAGTCACCCACACCCTATCCCCGCCAGAGGCATAAACGTCAAAAGGCCCAACTTTCGAGGGCTCTCACCGCCACACCCTTGCTCTCACGATTCTGCTCTCTACGCTCATGTGCACCCTATCCCACACTCTACGCCTGGCGCAACTTTGGACCAAATCCTTGACCTTCGGATTTTATGGATTTTGGGATCATTTTGATAACCTGCTCCGATTTACCCGCCATCTCTCCCACAGGTCGAGGGCGGCCAGGTCTGCTGTGGAGTCCAATTTGACACCACTCAGGCCAACGGTATGGGTTCCAGAGGTCCAAACGTGATTATTAGGTGAAAAGGCCTAAATTTGGAGGGGTGCCACCACCACACTCTTTGACTAAGGCTGCTCATGTCTACCTTGCTGAGCACTGTGTACGACTCTCTCCCTGTGGGGCAAGCTTGGACCAAATCGGTCACCTACGGATTTTCAGCCTAATTCATGAGATTTTTTGGATTTTGGGTCATTTTGGTCACTTGCTCCTATTTACCCGCCATCTGATCCACAGGTGGAGGGCGGCTAGGGCTGCCGTGGAGTCCAATTTGACACCACTCAGGCCAACGGTATGGGTGCCAGAGGCCAAAAGGTGATTACTGGGTGAAAAGGCCCAAATTCGGAGGGGTGCCACTGCCACGCCCTTGGACTCAGGCTGCTCATGTTTACCTTACTGTGCACTTTGACCGACTTTCTCCCTGTGGGGTAAGTTTTGACCAAATCGGTGACCTTCGAATTTTCGGCTAAATTCATGGGGTACTTTGAAATTATTTTGGATTTTGGGTCATTTTGGTCACTTTCTCTGATTTACCCGCCATCTGACCCACAGGTCGAGGGCGACTAGGGCTGCCGTGGAGTCCAATTTGACACCACTCAGGCCAACGGTACGGGTGCCAGAGGCCAAAAGGTGATTACTGGGTGAAAAGGCCCAAATTTGGAGGGGTGTCACTGCCACGCCCTTGGACTCAGGCTCATGCTTACCTTGCTGTGCGCTTTGACAGACTCTCTCCCTGTGTGGAAGTTTGGACCAAATCAGTGACCTTCGAATTTTCGGCTAAATTGATGGGGTTAATCCTTTGAGATTTTTTGGATTTTGGGTTATTTTGGGTACTAATACTAGAGCACTAGTGTACTAGTACTAGTGTACTAGTACTAGAGTAATAGTACTAGTGTGCTAGTACTAGTGTGCTAGTACTAGAGTACTAGTGTACTAGTACAAGAGTACCAGTGTACTAATACTAAAGTACTAGTGTACTAATACTAGAGTACTAGTGTACTAATACTAGAGTACTAGTGTACGAGTGCTAGAGTACTAGTGTATTAGTACTAGAGTACTATTGTACTAGTACTAAGTACTAGTGTATTAGTACTAGAGTACTATTGTACTAGTACTAGAGTACTAGTACTACAGTACTAGAGTACTAGTGTTCTAGTACTAGAGTACTAGTACTAGTGTACTAGTACTAGAGTACTATTGCACTAGTATTAGAATACTATTCTATTACTAGAGTACTAATGTACTAGTACTAGTGTGCTAGTACGAGTGTACTAATACTAGAATACTAGTGTACTACTAGAGTACTAGTGTACTACTACTAGTGTACTACTAGAGTACTAGTGTACTACTACTAGAGTACTAGTGTACTACTAGAGTACTAGTGTACTACTAGAGTACTAGTGTACTAGTACTAGAGTACCATTGTGCTAGTGCTAAAGTACTAGTGTACTTATACTAGAGTACTAGTGTACTAGTACTAGTGTACTAGTACTAGAACAGAAGTGTACTAGTACATGAGTACTTGTGTACTAGTAGTAGAGTTCTAATGTACTAGTACTAGTGTAGGTGTACTAGTGTACTTGTACTAGTACTATTGTACTAGTACTGGAGTACTAGTGTACTAATACTGGGGACTGGTGTACTAGTACTGGAGTACTGGTGTACTAGTACTGGAGTACTCGTGTACTAGTACTGGAGTACTGGTGTACTAGGGCTGGAGTATTTATATACTAGTACTGGAGTTCTGTTGTACTAGTACTGGGGTACTTGCGTACTAGTACTGGTGTACTTGTACTAGTGTACTAGTACTAGTGTACTAGTACTAGTGTACTAGTACTAGAGTACTAGTGTTCTAGTACTAGAGTACTAGTGTTCTAGTACTAGAGTACTAGTGTTCTAGTACTAGAGTACTAGTGTTCTAGTACTAGAGTACTAGTGTTCTAGTACTAGAGTACTAGTGTTCTAGTACTAGTGTTCTAGTACTAGAGTACTAGTGTACTAGTATAGAGTACTAGTGTACTAGTATAGAGTACTAGTGTACTAGTACTAGTGTACTAGTAGTTGAGTACTAGTGTACTAGTACTTGAGTACTAGTGTACTAGTACTTGAGTACTAGTACTTGAGTACTAGTGTACTAGTACTTGAGTACTAGTGTACTAGTACTTGAGTACTAGTGTACTAGTACTTGAGTACTAGTGTACTAGTACTTGAGTACTAGTGTACTAGTACTTGAGTACTAGTGTACTAGTACTAGAGTACTAGTGTACTAGAACTAGAGTACTAGTGTACTAGAACTAGTGTACTAGAACTAGATTACTAGTGTACTAGTACTAGTATACTAGTTCTAGAGTACTAGTGTATAAGAACTAAAGTACTAGTGTACTAGAACTAGAGTACTAGTGTACTAGAACTAGAGTACTAGACTTTATAGTACTAGAACTAGAGTACTAGTGTACTAGTACTAGAGTCGTAGTATTATAGTACTAGTGTACTAGTAGATTACTAGTACTAGTGTACTAGTACTGGAGTACTAGTACTAGTGTACTAGTACTGGAGTAATAGTGTAATAATACAGGAGTACTGGTGTACTAGTACTGGAGTACTGGTGTATTAGGACTGGAGTACTGATGTACTAGTACTGGATTAATAGTGTACTAGTACTGGCGAACTAGTACTGGTGTACTGGTACTGCAGTACTGGTACTGCAGTACTGGTGTACTAGTACTAGATTATTAGAGTACTAGTGTACTATTAGTAGTGTACTAGTACTAGTGTACTAGTTTTAGAGTACTAGTGTACTTGTTTTTAGAGTACTAGTGTACTAGTTTTAGAGTACTAGTGTACTAGTACTAGAGTACTTGTGAACTAGTACTAGTGTACTAGTACTAGAGTACTAGTGTACTTTTACTAGAGTGCTAGTGTACTAGTACTATAGTACTAGTGTACTAGTACTAGAGTACTAGTGTACTAGTTCTTGAGTACTAGTTTACTAGTAGAGTACTAGTGGACTAGTAGTGTACTAGTGTATTAGTACAAGAGTACCAGTGTACTAATACTAAAGTACTAGTGTACTAATACTAGAGTACTAGTGTACTGATACTAGAGTACTAGTGTACGAGTGCTAGAGTACTAGTGTATTAGTACTAGAGTACTATTGTACTAGTACTAGAGTACTAGTACTAGTGTACTAGTAATAGAGTACTAGTGTACTAGTAATAGAGTACTAGTATATTAGTACTAGAGTACTAGTGTACTATTGCACAAGTACTAGAATACTATTCTATTACTAGAGTACTAATGTACTAGTACTAGTGTGCTAGTACGAGTGTACTAATACTAGAATACTAGTGTACTAATACTAGAATACTAGTGTACTACTAGAGTACTAGTGTACTACTAGAGTACCATTGTACTAGTGCTAAAGTACTAGTGTACTTATACTAGAGTACTAGTGTACTAATACTAGAGTATTAGTGTAAGTACTAGAGTACTAGTGTACTAGTACTAGAACACTAGTGTACTAGTACATGAGTACTTTTGTACTAGTAGAGTTCTAATGTACTAGTACTAGTGTGCTAGTACTAGTGTAGGTGTACTTGTACTAGTACTATTGTACTAGTGTACTAATACTGGGGACTGGTGTACTAATACTGGAGTACTCGTGTACTAGTACTGGAGTACTCGTGTACTAGAACTGGTGTACTAGGGCTGGAGTATTGATATCTAGTACTGGAGTTCTGTTGTACTAGTACTGGGGTATTTGCGTACTAGTACTAGTGTTCTAGTACTAGTGTACTAGTATTAGTGTACTAGTACTTGAGTACTAGTGTACTAGTACTAGAGTACTAGTGTACTAGTACTAGAGTACTAGTGTACTAGTACTAGAGTACTAGTGTACTAGTACTAGAGTACGAGTGTACTAGTACTAGAGTACTAGTGTGCTAGTACTAGTGTACTAGTACTAGAGTACTAGTGTACTAGTACTAGAGTACTTGTGTACTAGTACTAGAGTACTAGTGTACTAGTACTAGAGTACTAGTGTACTAGAACTAGAGTACTAGTGTACTAGAACTAGAGTACTAGTGTACTAGAACTAGAGTACTAGTGTACTAGAACTAGAGTACTAGTGTACTAGAACTAGAGTACTAGTGTACTAGAACTAGAGTACTAGTGTACTAGAACTAGAGTACTAGTGTACTAGAACTAGAGTACTAGTGTACTAGAACTAGAGTACTAGTGTACTAGAACTAGAGTACTAGTGTACTAGAACTAGAGTACTAGTGTACTAGAACTAGAGTACTAGTGTACTAGAACTAGAGTACTAGTGTACTAGAACTAGAGTACTAGTGTACTAGAACTAGAGTACTAGTGTACTAGAACTAGAGTACTAGTGTACTAGAACTAGAGTACTAGACTCTATAGTACTAGAACTAGAGTACTAGTGTACTAGTACTAGAGTACTAGTGTACTAGTACTGGAGTACTAGTGTACTAGTACTGGAGTACTAGTGTACTAGTACTGGAGTACTAGTACTAGTAATAGTGTAATAATACAGGAGTACTGGTGTACTAGTACTGGAGTACTGGTGTATTAGGACTGGAGTACTGATGTACTAGTACTGGAGTACTAGTACTGGATTAATAGTGTACTAGTACTGGTGTACTGGTACTGCAGTACTGGTGTACTAGTACTAGTGCACTAGTACTAGATTATTAGAGTACTAGTTTTAGAGTACTAGTGTACTAGTACTAGTGTACTTTTACTAGAGTACTAGTGTACTAGTACTAGAGTACTAGTACTAGAGTACTAGTACTAGAGTACTAGTACTAGTGTACTAGTTCAAGAGTACTAGTTTACTAGTAGTAGAGTACTAGTGTACTAGTAGTAGAGTACTAGTGTATTAGTACTAGATTACTAGTGTACTAGTACTAGAGTACTAGTGTATTAGTACTAGAGTACTAGTGTACTAGTACTAGAGTACTAGTGTATTAGTACTAGTGTACTAGTACTAGAGCACTAGGGTACTAGTACTAGTGTTCTAGTACTAGAGTACCAGTGTACTAGTACTAGTGTACTAGTACTAGTGGACTAGTACTAGAGTAGTGTACTAGTACTAGTGTACTAGAGTACTAGAGTACTAGTACTAGTGTACTAGTACAAGAGTACTAGTTCTAGAGTACTAGTATACTAGTACTAGTGTACTAGTACTAGAGTACTAGTGTTCTAGTACTAGAGTACTAGTGTTCTAGTACTAGAGTACTAGTGTTCTAGTACTAGAGTACTAGTGTTCTAGTACTAGAGTACTAATGTACTAGTACTAGAGTACTAGTACTAGTGTACTAGTTCTAGAGTAGTATACTAGTACTAGAGTACCAGTGTACTAGTACTAGAGTACTAGTGTACTGTACTAGTGTACGAGTGCTAGAGTACTAATGTACTAGTACTAGAGTACTAGTGTACTAGTACTAGAGTACTTGTGTACTAGTACAAGAGTACTTGTGTACTAGTACTAGAACACTAGTGTACTTAGTAGAGTACTAGTGTACTTACTAGAGTACTAGTGTACTAGTACTAGAGTTCTAGTGTACTAGTACTAGAGTACTAGTGTACTGGTACTAGAGTACTAGTGTACTGGTACTAGAGTACTAGTGTACTGGTACTAGAGTACTAATGTAATAGTACTAGAGTACTAGTGTACTAATACTAGAGTACTAGTGTAAGTACTAGAGTACTAGTGTACTAGTACTAGAGTACTAGTGTACTAGTACTAGAACACTAGTGTACTAGTACTAGAACACTAGTGTACTAGTACTAGATTACTAGTACTTGAGTAGTGTACTAGTACTAGAGTTCTAGTGTACTAGTACTAAAGTACTAGTGTACTAATACTAGAGTACTAGTGTACTAGTACTAGAACACTAGTGTAGTAGTACTAGAGTACTAGTACTTGAGTACTAGTGTACTAGTACTAGAGTTCTAGTGTACTAGTACTAGTGTACTTGTACTAGTGTACTAGTACTAGTGTACTTGTACTAGTGTAGTAGTACTAGTGTACTTGTACTAGTGTACTAGTTTTAGCGTACTAATACTATTGTTCTATTACTAGTGTACTAGTACTGGAGTACTAGTGTACTAATACTGGAGTACTGGTGTACTAGTACTGGAGTTCTGTTGTACTAGTACTGTAGTGTAGTAGTACTGGAGTTCTTGCCTACTGGTTCGTGAGTACTTGCGTACTGGTTCTTGAGTTCTTGCGTACTGGGTCTTGAGTACTTGCGTACTGGTTCTTGAGTACTTGCGTACTGGTTCTTGAGTACTTGCGTACTGGTTCTTGAGTACTTGCGTACTGGTTCTTGTGTACTTGCGTTCTCGTTCTTGAGTAGTAGCGTAATAGTACTGGTTCTTGAGTAGAGTTCTAGTGTACTAGTACTAGTGTACTTGTACTAGTGTACTAGTTTTAGCGTACTAATACTATTCTATTACTAGTGTACTAGTACTGGAGTACTAGTGTACTAATACTGGAGTACTGGTGTACTAGTACTGGAGTACTGGCGTACTAGTACTGGAGTACTGGCGTACTAGTACTGGAGTACTGGCGTACTAGTACTGGAGTACTGGCGTACTAGTACTGGAGTACTGGCGTACTAGTACTGGAGTACTGGCGTACTAGTACTGGAGTACTGGTGTACTAGGACTGGAGTACTGGTGTACTAGGACTGGAGTACTGATGTACTAGTACTGGAGTTCTGTTGTACTAGTACTCTAGTGTAGTAGTACTGGAGTTCTTGCCTACTGGTTCGTGAGTACTTGCGTACTGGTTCTTGAGTTCTTGCGTACTGGTTCTTGAGTACTTGCGTACTGGGTCTTGAGTACTTGCGTACTGGTTCTTGAGTACTTGTGTACTGGTTCTTGAGTACTTGCGTACTGGGTCTTGAGTATTGTGCGTAGTGGTTCTTGAGTACTTGCGTACTGGTTCTTGTGTACTTGCGTACTGGTTCTTGTGTACTTGCGTTCTGGTTCTTGAGTAGTAGCGTAATAGTACTGGAGTAGTAGCGTAATAGTATTGGATTACTATAGTACTAGTACATGAGCAGTAGGGTACTAGTAATTGAGCAGTAGCGTACTAATTCTGCAGCGGTAGGTTACTTACTGGAGCAGTAGCGTACTAGTACTGGAGTACTAGCGAACTAGTACTGGGGTAGTACCGTACAAGTAATGTAGTAGTAGCGTACCAGTAACTGGAGTGTTAGCAAATTAATGCTGGATTAGTTGCGTACTAGTACTGGAGTAGTAGCGTACTAGTACTGGGGTAGTGGCGTATAGGTAATGGAGTAGTAGCGTACCAGTACTGGAATAGTAGCGTACTAATGCTTTAGTAGCATGCTAGTACTGGAGTAATAGCGTATTAGTACTGGAGTAGTAACGTACTAGTACTGCAGTAGTAGCGTTCTTGTACTGGAGTAGAGTACTAATACTACAGTAGTGTACTAGTACTGGAGTAGCGTAACAGTACTGGAAGAGTAGCGTACTAGTATTGGAGTACTAGCGTACTTGTAAATGAGTAGTAGCGTACTAGTGCTGTAGTAGTAGCATCGTAGTACTTGAGTAGTAGCGTACTAGTACTAGAGTAGTAGTTTACGAGTACAGGACTAGTAGCGTACGAGTACTGGAGTACTAGCGTACTAGTACTGGAGTACTAGCGTACTAGTACTGGAGTACTAGCGTACTAGTACTGGAGTACTAGCGTACTAGTACTGGAGTACTAGCGTACTAGTACTGGAGTACTAGCGTACTAGTACTGGAGTACTAGCGTACTAGCATTGGAGTACTAGCGTATTAGTACTGGAGTACTAGCGTACTATTACTGGAGTACTAGCTTACGAGTACTGGAGTACTAGCGTGCGAGTATTGGAGTACTAGCGTACTAGTACTGGAGTTCTAGTGTAGTAGTAACGAAGTACTAACGTACTTGTAATGGAGTAGTAGCTTACTAGTAATGGAGTACTAGCGTACTAGTAATGGAGTACTAGCGTACTATTGGAGTACTAGCATGCTAGTACTGAAGAACGAGCGTACTAGTACAGGAGTAGTAGCGTACTAGTACTGGAGTAATAGCGCACTATTACTGTAGTACTAGTTCTGGGGTACTAGCGTACGAGTACTGGAGTACTAGCGTACTAGTACTGGAGTACTAGCGTACTGGAGTACTGGCGTACTAGCGTACTGGAGTACTGGCGTACTAGCGTACTCGAGTACTGGCGTACCAGCATACTGGAGCACTGGCGTTCTAGCGTACTGGAGTACTGGCGTACTGGAGTATTGGCGTACTAGCGTACTGGAGTACTGGCGTTCTAGCGTACTGGAGTACTGGTTTACTAGGACTGTAGTACTGGCGTACTAGCACTGGAGTACTGGCGTACTAGTACTGGTTTACTAGTACTGGAGTACTGGTTTACTAGTACTGGAGTACTAGCGTATGAGTACTGGAGTACTACCGTATGATTATTGTAGTAATAGCGTCCTAGTATTGGAGTACTTGCGTAAGAGAACTAGAGTACTAGCGTAAGAGAACTAGAGTACTAGCGTAAGAGAACTAGAGTACTAGCGTAAGAGTACTGTAGTACAAGCGTACGAGTACTGGAATAGCGTAATAGTACTGCAGTACTAGCGTACTAGTACTGGAGTAGTAGCGTAATAGTATAGGAGTTCTAGCGTACTAGTACTGGAGTAGTAGCGTACTAATTGTGTACTAGCGTATTAGTACTGGAGTACTAGCGTACTAGTACTGGAGTACTAGCATACTAGTACTGTAGTACTAGCGTACTAGTACTGGAGTACTAGCGTACTAATACTGGAGTACTAGCGTACTAGTACTGGTGAACAAGCGTAATAGTATTGGAGTAGTAGCGTACTGGTACTGGAGTAGTAGCGTACTAGTACTGGAGTAGTAGCGTACTAGAAATGGAGTAGTACCTTACTAGAACTGGAGTAGTAGCGTACTTGTAATGGAGTAGTACTTTAGTAGCGTACTAGTTCAGGAGTAGCAGTAGCGTACTAGTACTGTAGCAGTAGCGTACTAGTACTGGAGCAGTAGCGTACTAGTACTGGAGCAGTAGCGTACTAGTACTTTAGTAGTAGCGTACTAGTAGTGCAGTAGTAGCGTGCTAGTACTTGAGTAGTAGCGTGCTAGTACTTGAGTAGTAGCCTACTAGAACTGGAGTAGTGGCGTAGTAGTACTGGAGTAGTAGCGTACTAGTACTGGAATAGGAGGGTACTAGCACTGGAGTCGTAGCGTAGTAGTACTGGAGTTGTAGCGTACTAGCACTGGAAATAGTAGGGTACTAGTGCTGTAGTAGTAGCGTACTAGTGCTGGAGTAGTAGCGTACTAGTGATGGAGTGGTAGCGTACTATTAATGTAGTAGCGTACTAGTGCTGTAGTAGTAGCGTACTAGTGATGGAGTGGTAGCGTACTATTAATGTAGTAGCGTACTAGTAATGGAGTAGTAGCGTACTAGTACTTGAGTAGTAGCGTACTAGTACTGGAGTCGTAGCGTACTAGTATTGGAGTAGTAGCGTATTAGTACTGGACTAGTAGCGTACTATTACTGGAGTACTAGCGTACTAGTACTGGAAGAGTTGCGTACTAGTACTGGAGTAGTAGCGGACTAGTACTGGAGTAGTAGCGTACTATTACTTGAGTAATAGCGTACTAGTGCTGGAGTAGTAGCGTACTAGTGCTTGAGTAGTAGCGTAGTAGTATTGGAGTAGTAGCGTACTAGTACTGTAGTAGACTACTAGTGCTGGAGTAGTAGCGTACTAGTTCTGCAGTAGTACCGTACTAGTACTGGAGTAGTAGTAGTACCGTACTAGTACTGGAGTAGTAGTAGTACCGTACTAGTACTGGAGTATTAGCGTACTAGTACTGGAGTATTAGCGTACTAGTACTGGAGTAGTAGCGTACGAGTACTAAAGTAGTAGCCTATGAGTACTGGAATACTCCAGTACGAGTACTGGAGTAGTAGCATACTAGTACTGGAGTAGTAGTGTACCAGTGCTGGAGTAGTAGCGTGCTAGTACTGGAGTAGTAGCGTACAAGTACTGTAGTAGCGTACTAGAACTGGAGCAGTAGCGTACTAGTACTGGAGTAGTAGCGTACTAGTACTGGAGTAATAGCGTACTAGTACTGGAGGAGTAGCGTACTAGAGTACTAGCGTAATAGTACTGGAGCAGTAACGTAATAGTACTGGAGCAGTAGCGTATTAGTACTGGAGCAGTAGCGTATTAGTACTGGAGCAGTAGCGTGCTAGTACTGGAGCAGTAGCGTACTAGTACTGTAGCAGTAGGTTACTAGTACTGGAGGAGTGGCCTACTAGTACTGGAGCAGTAGCGTACTAGTGTTGGAGTACTAGCGCACTAGTACTGGAGTACTAGTGTACTAGCGTACTCGTCTTGGAATACTAGCGTACTAATACTGGAGTACTAGCGTAATAGTACTGGAGTAATAGCGTAATTGTACTGGAGTACTAGCGTACTAGTAATGGAGTACTAGCGTACTAGTAATGAGGTAATAGCGTACTAGTACTGGTGTACTAGCGTACGAGTACTGGAGTGCTAGCGTACTAGTACTGGATTACTAGCATACTAGTACTGAAATACTAACGTACTAGTGCTGGAGTAATAGCGTACTAGTACTATAGTAGCGTAATAGTACTGGAGTACCAATGTACTAGTATTGGAGTAGTAGCGTACTAGTACTGGAGTAGTAGCGTACTAGTGCTGTAGTATCGTACTAGTACTGGAGTAGTAGCGTACTAGTACTGGAATACTAGCGTACTAGTACTGGAGTACCAGCGTATTAGTTCTGGAGTACTAGCGTACTAGTACTGGAATACTAGCGTAGTAGTACCGGAGCACTAGCATACCTGTACCGGAGTAGTAGCGTACTAGTACTGGAGCAGTAGCGTTCTAGTACTGGAGCAGTAGCGTACTAGTACTGGAGCAGTAGCGTACTAGTACTGGAGCAGTAGCGTAATAGTAGTGGAGCAGTAGCATACTAGTTCTGGAACAGTAGCGTACTAGTATTTGAGCAGTAACGTATTAGTACTGGATCAATAGAGTGCTAGTACTGGGGTACCAGCGTAGTAGTACTGTGGTACCAGCGTACTAGTACTGGGGTACCCACGTACTAGTGCTGGGGTATGAGCGTGTTAGTACTGGGGTACCAGCGTACTAGTACTGGGGTTCCAGCGTACTAGTACTGGGGTTCCAGCGTAGTGGTACTGGGGTACCAGCGTACTAGTACTGGAGTAGCAGCGTAGTAGTACTGGGGTACCAGCGTACTAGTACTGAAGTACCAGATGTACTAGTACTGGAGCATTAGAGTACTAGTTCTGGAGCACTAGTATACTAGTACTAGAGTAGTGTGCTGGTAATAGAGTAGTAGTGTGGTGGTGTGGTAGCACACACTAGGCCCCGCTGAGTCATGTTTTGGTCAGGATGGGTCGTCTGGTACTTTTGCGGACGCAGGGTGCGTATATAAGGATGCCAGGTTTTGTTGTCATGAGGATACAAATACCTGTAATACATGCGTAATATGGACTTAACCTACACAAATGTAATACAAGGCCGAAGGCCAGCTATTTCTACACAACATATACATTCCTTGTCCATCCCATTTCTGCAGCGGCGATACTATAAGCCAAAATATCGCGTAGAAGCACATGTGGGGGACTCTGTTCACCACAGACCCAAGGAGCCTGGGCCCAAGGGCGTGGCGGAGGCGCAAAAATGGCGCCCCTCCAAGGTCGGGGAGTTTTCCTCCCGTTTTTCGCTTTTGGGCCTCTGGCGCCCGTACTGTTGGCCTGAGCGGTGTCCAAGTGGACCCCACAGTAGCCCTGGCCCCCCTCGACCTGTGGCTGAGATGGTAGGTAAATCGGAGCAGGTGACCCATTTGGCCCAAACTTAGCCAAGAGGGAGAGAGTGCGCCACATTGGACGGCGAGATAGACCCAAGGAGCCTGGGCCCAAGGGCGTGTCAGAGGCGGCCCTCCAAATTCGGGGAGCTGAGATGGTGGAATCGGAGCAGATGGCCAATATGTACTGTATTGTTAGTGTACTGAAGCACTGGTGAAGTTCTAGTATACTATAGTACTAGTGCACCATTGCCTGTGTACTATAGTACTAGTGCACTATAGTGTTAGTGTACTGTGGCACTGGTATAGTACTAGTGTACTATAGTACTAGGGTACTAGCATACTGTAGTACTGGTGTAGTAATGGTGCAGCTGTAGACTTGTACTAGTGTACCAGTTTATTAGTTCTATACCAGTATAACCTACTTGAGTAGTTCTAGCACTAGTGTGCTAGCATACTATTACTAGTGTACTGGGGTACTAGTACTAGTGTACTGCCGCACTAGTACTTGTGAACTGGTGTACTAGTACTTGTGAACTGACGTCCTTATACTACTGTACTAGCGTCCTGGTACTATTGTACTAGCGTCCTGTTACCATTGTACTAGCGTCCTGGTACCATTGTACTAGCGTCCTGGTACTATTGTACTACCGTCCTGGTACTACTGTATTAGCGTCCTGGTACTACTGTACTACCGTCCTGGTACTATTGTACTAGCGTCTTGGTACTACTGTACTAGCATCCAGGCTTCCCGTGTATATACAGTAGTAGGGAGAACAGAACAGAACCGATTAAAACCAAGAACTCGGCCTAAGTTTTCACCAATTTCAAATGTAGAGAACACACATTCTACACTAATATACTAGCGTACTAGTACTAGTGTGCTAGCGTACCATTACTAGTGTGCTAGCGTACCAGTACTAGTGTGCTAGCGTACCAGTACTAGTGTGCTAGCGTACCATTACTAGTGTGCTAGCGTACCAGTACTAGTGTGCTAGCGTACCAGTACTAGTGCTTTGGGGTACCAGTGCTAGTGTACTGGCGTACCATTGCTTGTGTACTGGCGTACCAGTGCTAGCGTACTGGCGTACCAGTGCTAGTGTACTAGCGTACCAGTGCTAGTGTACTGGCGTACCAATGCTAGTGTGCTGACGTACCAATGTGTGCTGGCGTATCAGTGCTAGTGTGCTGGCGTACCGGTACTAGTGTGCTGGCGTACCAGTACTAGTGTGCTGGCGTACCAGTACTAGTGTGCTGGCGTACCAGTGCTAGTGTGCTGGCGTACCAGTGCTAGTGTGCTGGCGTACCAGTGCTAGTGTGCTGGCGTACCAGTGCTAGTGTGCTGGCGTACTAGTGCTAGTGTACTGGCGTACTAGACTTCTAGTGTACTAGTGTATTAGTGTACTAATACTAGTGTACTATAGTAGTAGCGTACTAATAGTAGTAGCCTAGTAGCACGAGCGTGTTAGCCTAATAGCACGAGCGTGCTAATGTACAAGCGTGTTAGCCTACTAGTACTAGCATAGTAGCCTATTAGTAGTAGCGTACTAGTGTATAAGCGTACTAGCCTCCTAGCACAAGCGCACTAGCCAACTAGTAGCGTAGTAGCCTACTAGTTTATAAGAGTACTAGCGTGCTGTCCTACTAGTACTAGCGTGCTGGCCTATTAATACTAGCGTGCTGGCCTACTAGAACTAGCGTGCTGGCCTACTAGTACTAGCGTGCTGGCCTACTAGTACTAGCGTGCTGGCCTACTAGTACTAGCTTGTTGGCCTACTAGTACTAGCGTGCTGGCCTACTAGTACTAGCGTGCTGGCCTACTAGTACTAGCGTGCTGGCTCACTAGTACTAGCGTGCTGGCCTACTAGTACTAGCCTAGTGTTAGCGTACTAGCCTGCTAGTTGCAAGCGTAGTAGCTTACTAGTGCTAGCGTACTAGTAGTGTATACGAGTGTACTAGAGCAAGGGTAATAGTACTGATATACTAGTGTTATCGTTTGTGCTAGTACTAGTGCACTAGTTCTAGTGTATTAATATACTTGTACTAGTATACTAGTACTAATGTACTAAACGTGTTAGTATCAGTGTACTAGTGCTTGTGTAGTTGTACAAGTACTAGCCTAATAGTGCACTAGTACTAGTGTATTAGTACTAATATACTAAATTACTAGTGTACTAGTAGTAGTAGCCTAGTAGCACTGGTATGCTAGCATAAATGTACTAATATACTAGTTTTTTGTATAGTATATTCTATTACACTAGTGTAATAGTGCTAGTGTATTTACTATTGAACTAGTACTAGTATACTAGTACTAATGCTAGTGTAATAGTAATAATAGTATAATAGTACTAGTACTCAGATTAATGTACTGTTCTCGTTTATTACTAGTTTACTAGTAACAGGGTACTAGTACTATAACTAGTAGTGATATGTATGTACATAATATTGATCCACAATTTGGATGATCGCCACGCACAGCTCGCCTACCAGACTCACCCCCACTGGGTCAAGTTTTGGCCAAATCGGTGACCTGCCGATTTTGGGCAAAATCCGTGGGTTCACCCCTTTGGAATTTTTGTGTGTGAAGGTCATATTGGTCACCTGTTCCGACTGGGTGCTAGTACATTAATACTAAACTAGTACACTAGTACTACTAAGCTAATACTAGTAAACTAGGACACTTGTATTAGTATGCACGTCACTAGTGAACTAGTACTAGTAAACTAGTAGGTTAGTGCACTAGTACAATTAAACTAGTATTCTAGTACTAGTATAGGGTGCGGAAAAATGATCTGACACATTTGAAGGTTTAATAAAAACGAAATAGAACAAAGAATGGAAAGTGTTTATATTTCCCAAATGTATTTATAATGCAATTTTGTTTCATTTCGTTTTAGGTACCCGAATGGATTGGACAGTCGAGCATCGCGCCCCAATTGTGGAAACGTTGACCAATAACAATGAATCCGTGACTGCAACTTACGCAGAGAGCGTCCCGTCTGTACTTCAGGCTTGGTAGACATGATCCCGTACCTACTCGAAACACGATTTTATTACGGGTTACCAACTTCAGAGGTTGTGGACCAGCACTGAAACGAAAATCAGCCGTGGACCGATAGAACTCCGGAAAATGTGGCGGCGACGGCAGTACGAGCTTCAATTCGACAGTCTCCGTGACGTTCGACAAGGAAACACGCCGCCGATGGTCTTCGGCGTTCCGATAGATGTGTGCGAAGCTTTTTTTCACAAGGATGTGCAAATGCATCCGTACAAAATGATGTTGGTACAGGAACTCTGCGAGGGAGACCATCAGAATAGCAGAATATTGTGTTTGGAAATTCAGTGACGAGGCCCATTTTGAAAACATGTGTGAAAAAAGCAAAATACCCGATATTGGGCCGAGAACAATTCTCGTGAGTTACATGAACGCCCCTGGCATAGTCACTGTAATGGTGTGCGGTAGCAGAATTTGTCATTTTAGGTCCGTACTGTTTTCCAAGAAAACAACAGTGACTGTTAACTGATCGATATTGTGTGTGTTGCTAGAGACTTTTCCGAGACCCAGATTAAATTAACTTAACGATAGAAACAGTGGTTTCAACAAGATGTGGCAAGAGCCCACGCTTCTAGACGTTCGATGGGGATTTTGAGGGAGATGTTCTCCAGTCATTTGATCTTACACAGTAATATCGGTTGGCCCGTGTTATTTATTTATTTATTTTTTTCTGAGGGGATATTTGAAGTCTAAAGTATGCACTCGTCGCCCTCGATCTAATGAACAATGAAAAGATGCCATTGGTCAAGAAATTACCGCCGTTCCACATGAAATGACCCGTCGAGTTATGGACAACTTTCGCGAACGCCTTCGACGGTGTGTGGAGAGTAACGGCACTCATTTGTCGGATGTCTTTTTTAAAACAAAACAAAATGGCATATGTACATTTGGCAAATAAAAGCAAAATTTTCATTCTTTATTCTATTTTGCTTTTATTAAACCTACAAATGTGTCGGGCATTTTGCCGCACCCGGTATATAGTACATTAGAACTTAAACTAGTACTAGCAAACTATATACTAGTACAAGGAAATTGGTACACTAATACTAAACTGGTACTAGTAAACTAGTACTAAACTAGTATACTCGTATTAGTCAACTAGTAAACTAGTACAATACATTAGAACTAGTACACAAGAGTATACTAATACACTAGCAATAGTAATCTAGTAGGATTAGTATTAGTACACATGTGTACTAGTGATAGTAATCTAGTACACAAGTACTAATACATTTGTACTAATAAACTAGTAAATTAGTACTAGTTATAGGTTAGACTGAACTAGTACTAATTTACTAGTTTATTAGTACTGGTAATATAGTACTCAAGTACTAGTAATATTTTACTAGTATTAGTGTACTAATACTAGTTTACTAGCACTAGTTTGCCAATTCCAGTGTACTAGTAATGTTACTAGTACTAGTGCACTAGTTTATTAGTATGTACTACAACTAGTGTAATAGTATACTAATACTAGTGCTAGCACACTTGTTTCCTAAATCTAGTGTACTATTTTACAAGTGCTACTGTGCTAGTTTACTAGTACTTGTATGTTTACTAGTAATTTACTAGTGTACTAATTTTCTAGTACTTAAGTACTATACTTGTGTACTAGTTTACTAGTGTAATGTACTGGTACTGGCATAGATTAATAGTACTATACTTTTACTAATTGTACATTGGTGTACTAGTTTTAGTGTACTATGAATAGTTTACTAGTGTAATAGTTTATTAGTATTAGTGTACTATTTAATAGTACTAGTTTGCTAGTTCTAGTGTACAAGTTTACTAAAACTAGTGTATTAGTTTACTAGTGTAGTAATGTACTGGTACTAGCTTACTAGTACCATTGTACTATACTTGTATGAGCGTACATTGGTGTACTAGGAATAGTTTATTAGTATACTAGGTTACTAGTGCTAGTTTACTAATACTAGTGTAGTAATGTAATGGTACTAGCATACTAGATTACTAGTACTATTGTACTAGGAATAGTTTACTAGCATAATAGTTTATTAGGGTTAGTGTACTAGTATTAATGTACTAGGTTACTAGTGGTAGTTTACTAATAGTGTACTATTACTAGTACCAATGCACTGGTTTACTAGTTCTAGTGGATTAGTGTTTTAGTACTAGTGTACTCATACCAGAGTACTAAAAGTAATTTACTAGTAGTGCACTAGTACACTCCCCCCCCCTTGCGTCAAGTATGTCTTGTGCTTCAATTGGGCTACCATTTTAACCACAGTTTGAAGTCCACCAGGGGTGCTGTGGATCTTGCCCACCGCTCGGGCAAACAGTATGGGCGCCAGAGGCTCAAATTTGGATGGTTGCCATGCACAAGCCTCTCTCTTCTACCTCACCTTGCTCCCTGTCTGACCCATTCCCTCTCGGGTAAGTTTTGGCTGAATTGGTGACCCGATTTTGGGGTCATTTTGGTCAAGGTCCACCAGGACTCATGTGGATTCCACTCCGGCACCACTCGTGCCAAATGTATGGGCGGTGGAAGCGGAAATGTGAAAAATCGGAAAAAAAGGCTCGACTTCAGATGGCCTGAATATATTAAAGTATACTTATGGGCCCGTAACTATATCACTGCTATGAACGTGACCTGTCATCCAGGAGGTGCCAAGATGAGAGGGAGGGGAGTGGAATATATAGGAAATAGAATGGGTGGGAGTGGTTTCTATGCCTTTTTCTTTTTGGCTACCCCCCATGTAAGGGGGAAAAAGCCTTTGGTATATGTATGTATGAATGTGAGAGGTTTCTTATCTACTAAAAAAAAAAAAAAAAACAATTTTAAATCAAGTTTTCCTTACTTTATTTAAACAAGGTCATTCCATCACAGAAACATTGTACAGGTCTTTTTCTTAAGCAAATAGAAGAAGGGTTACACTACATTACCCATCTATATCTTGGCTACATCCCAGATCTTTTCAATGTACTATCATTCACCTAAGAAAGATTTGACAGCATGTAAAGTAGATATAATAATGCAGCCCACAGCCTTACTGGTCCTCCTCAACACAAGCTTTTAATCATGAATATCATGCCAAAACTGAAAAGTCTTTAAAAGAGAAAATTAACCACCTTCAGATTGGTCCTCAAATGTACTTGACTTTGTAATTCAGCCCATCGTGTTTTGAAGTTGAGTGTACACCTTCAAAAGAAATCCAGTTGCCTAAAATTGAACAGTATGTGGGAAACTTGATATCAAATGGGTGGCTTATATTCTAGTTGGGTTGAACAAAACAATTCCTACATCACACCAAATTGGTTAAAACATGTATATTTCAATTATGTTTACATACCTGATACACAAGTTTCAAGTTTTCTTCCAAAAACAAATGATTAAAATCACGATTTTGATATAACAATTATGTTCACTTAAGAAATAATTGCACAAGTTTTCCCTTGTCATGAGTATTAACTCCAATGAAAACTCACCTCGTTCCTTTGCAAATCACCTCCCATGTCCATAGATATTACTCAAAAGTATAATAATCTTAATGAAATGTCAAATCAACTCTTTCTTAGGAAGCAAGTTTGCTCAGGCTAAGCTCTGACACCTTAGGAAAAAAAAAAAAAAAAAAAAAAAATCCCTAACAGTTTCCCTACAGCCAAACCTACAAAATTCAATAATCAATGACACCCTCATCTTTCCCCAATCCCTTCCTCAAAATGAAAATAAAATATATGAAAATCTAATTGAAAACTACAATTTTTTTCTATTATAAAAATTAGACTTGAAGGAGAAAAAGAAATCTTAATAATAAGACCTAATAAATACTCTCAAATGATTGAATTCTGAAAAACTGCTAATGCTAAATGACTTTGGTAAATAATCAGCCTAACGTACCTAAGCACAATAAAAAAGAATGACAACTAATGACAGGCTACGTTATGAATGAACTTAACCCTTCAAGGATCCAAGGCCCTTCAAAGCTGAATTTTGTCTGGCACATAACCACGACAGAATCTCTAAAGTGACCACTGGGTAAAACTGGGTTCAATGTATTATTGATACGTATTGGAGTTGGGAGGAACTATGTGAGACTGACCTTGGTAAAATAGGCCTTCTTTATCACCGAGAACTTGACGAGTCTATTTGAATCAC
Source organism: Oratosquilla oratoria (assembly GCF_046742065.1). NCBI lineage: Eukaryota > Metazoa > Arthropoda > Malacostraca > Stomatopoda > Squillidae > Oratosquilla > Oratosquilla oratoria. The sequence goes on from NC_134816.1 coordinate 36,082,830, forward strand.
AACGAAATTACAACTGTCTTGTCTTTCTGGTTATCACAATCCCACAAACTAACCACATAAAGAAGGTCCACATTTTACAAAATTTCAAGTTCAAACCAAAATTACAATTTGTATCAATATCAAACCCTTCATATTCTGCTTCTCAATCTGCTGGAAAAAATTCCAGATTAAAATTTTCTTGAAGGCTCCTACTATATATACATAACCCTTTAATACCCTCCCCCCCACTGTATTTGTCCATAGGACTTCAAAAGTGGGAGAGCAAGAGGTGAACCATGAAAGACTTGGGAAGCCTCCAAGATTCTGGTGCTTTGGCAGTAATCAAACTCTACCAGTTCTTAAATTCCCACTGACTGTGAACTCAAACTCGTGTAATAAACGGAGCAAATATGCATAACATGAAAAGTTAAGATGACTGAAAGGGATGAGATGACAATTGAAGAAGACAGGGAACCAGACTGCAAGTGAAGACGAAAAAAAAAAATTAAATTGAACAGTGAGAAAAATCTGGGGATTTAGTGACAGCATTCCTGTGGACTAGCACCAACCCGTAATACCCACTTCATAACCCTAATACACCCTCCCAAGATTTGGCAACAGCCTTGAAATGTCTAGTATACCCTACCTACTATTTTTTTTTTCTTAATAACAATAATAATTCAAGCAAACAGAAACCATAATCATGTTCATCAGTGGTGATCACAAAACAGGGCCTAACTGTGACTTTTCCAGTTCCTTCTGCATGCAAGTTAACCATTTTACTTATCACCCAGTTGAATCAAGGCTTTATTTTTTTTTCTTACTAAACCATACCTACTTGACCTATTTTAACTTACTAACTAATCATAATTCTTCAAACATTACATAAGAAGTAGCCTCTTTCATAACATCAACCCAACTAGCATTGTATACTTAACAACATATCTTAAACCATATTCTTCAACGAAGTGTGACTAAGATCTTCAGTTGCTCCAAAGTAATAGACTGCCTAAGTTTAAAAGAGAATCCAAGACAAGCCCTGGTCGTGACATCTGGGGCTACTCATATCCGACGTAACACGGTTATTCCCAATTTGCTATTTCTTTCTACTAAAAACTGATCAGGAAAAAATAACCAAACAACAGGAGAAAATAAGACGAGAAACAAATCACTGATGCATTCATAAATAAAATTTGTTGTTCCTAAAATCTTTCTTGGGTTAACCAACATAAATGCATTTCTTCTGTTGATGAAGCGCCTACCAGTACTGCTGCTGCTGCTGCCGTTCCTGCTGTTTTTCTTGTTTCAATGCTTTTGGACTGAAGGAACCCCAACACTGCATGTCCACGCTGCTGTTGTTGTTGTTATTGTTATTGTTGATGATCGTGTTGATATTGTTGACATAGGAAAAAGTGCCATTGGAAAAGACTGAAGATGTGAAAGAGGAAGAAGTTGAAGAGCTGGAAGATGATGATGAAGAAGAGGAGAGCACCGTGAGAGAATAACACCGTCTTCTACTACATGCTGGGTCACAAAGAGGTCACGAGGTCATCATTTCACTTCCACCTCCACTCGTACCACTGGAGCTCGTCAATGGTCCCTTTAGAGAATCGTTGATGTCTCGACGGAATACTGACAAGTTCTGTGTGAATCTGTTGGCACAAATAACATTACTAAGCAAAAGAAGAACTACATACATACATATACCAAAGGCTTTTTCCCCCTTACAAGGGAGGTAGCCAAAAAAACAAAGGCATAAAAACCATTCCCACCCATTCCATCCCTAATACACTCCACTCCCCTCCACCCTCTACCCTCCCTCTTATCTTGGCACTTCCTGGATGACAGGTCATCCCTGCATCTTGTCCACTGGTGATATTATATACAAAAAGACTTCTCACCCCTTATAAACAAAGTAGCCAGCCATGGCAAGCATCCACCCTCCACCCCTCCCACACCCATTTGTCCTTTTATTAAAATTAGTCTTTCTGGGTTAAAAGGCTATCCCTATCTCCCCACTAATTTCCAGGGTCAGAAGCAATACAGCAAGACATAGCACCTCTGAAGCAGGGACCGGCATCAACAGCTGCCCAGGTTGTAACACTTCACCCCATACCATACAACACATAATGGAAGACTGCATTATACACAATCATGCACGCAAACAACACAACATACTCTCTATAAAGGATTTGTGGGAAAACCCAGTTTCTGCTGTAGCATTCCTTGGGGAGACGGGACTGCTCGGACAGACAGTCTAGGGAACGACAACAACAACAGCTGGTTTAACTCCAATTCATTTACATGGTGACTCTCAGCTTCCCAGCTCAACAGACATTTCTCTTTAACCCCTTCCATACGGTGCCGCACACGTAGGCGTCATGGACTTAGATCTCGGTGGCAGCAGCCAATGCCAGCCGTACGACGTGTCGTAATAATACTCGCATCATAAAATATAGTCACCGCTTATATCGATCGTTCTCTCTTCACCCATGAATTTTGATAACCATAGAAAATGCGATTACAAAAGAATTAGAAAGAATGTCATTATGGAGGGGCGACTACAATAAATATAATCAAGACGCTGATATGGCAGCCTCGCGAATACACTCGCTCCCCATGACGCCTACGTGTGCTGCACCGTATGGAAGGGGTTAACCCAAGTCCCTCATCAACCCCCATCCATCCATCTTATTCTTACCCTCAGTTCATTCCAATCACCTCTGCCTTCCACTCCTTTACCTAATCTTTCAACCTCTATTCACCCATTCTTTCCATAGGCCTAAACCATTTCAGTATTCTTTCATCAACACTTTATGCCAGCTCCCTTTCCACCCCCACTCTCTGCCTCACCCCCTCATTTCTCACTCTATCTATCCTTATAACCCCCACCACGCTCCTAAAGAACTTTATCTCAGACAATGAAATTTCTCCTTTCTACCTTCCTTACATTCCAAGTCTTTCCCTGTACATTGTTGTTGGCACCATCACTCCTTCTCTTTATGTCCATCCCTTGATGTGTAAATCAAAGTTTGTATTTACACAAAACCGGCCAAAATATCACAATAACTTAATTTCCTTTAATTATCTAATTATTCATACCACTCGTTCCACTGTAATGAGTGATGATTTAATTTGTTAAATTATTTGCATGAATAATAATAATCATCTAAAGGAAAATACGGTAATAAAGGAAAGGCATAAACATGAAAAAATGAAGAAGTTTCTTGTTATAATGAAAATAACAATTATGAAATTGGCTGGATTTTGCAAATAACACGGGGAAGCAGAATACAAGTAAGGTAGAGTGAAATGCAAGTTAACACACAAACTTCTATACTCACTTGTCTCTATTCTTGGTAAGTAGGTTGGGCTCAATTCCTTCCATGAGGTTTTCAAACCACTGAGCCATTGCTGCCTCTTTGTCTGGAGCCTGCTGGCTTATTATTTGTTGCCGTAACTGCCCAAAATACTGCAATAATAATAGTAATAATAATAATAATAATACATACTAATGTATATATAAAATATAATACTAATACATATATATATATATATATATATAAAAAAAAAAAAAAAAAAAAAAATTGTCAAATTGCTATACATAATTAAAATGTATTAATAACACAGAAGTCGAACATACTGTACCAGATATCACATTTAAAATGAGTGAAAAATCTTTATACCATTTATACTGTACTATGTGAGGAATTTGGTTTGATGGTCTTCAGGACTTCTTGCATCCTAAGGTAAGACATGAACTTGCTAAACAGTTTAGGAAAATTAGCCTTGAGCAGAAATTTAGTATTTGAGGGAGCCATAACGTGTATGAAATGAGGAGCAAGAAGTATGGTTGGGATTACCAGGATGGATATTGAGAAATGCGGAGGTGAGGCAGAGGTACATACATACATACATATACCAAAGGCTTTTTCCCCCTTACACAGGGGGGTAGCCAAAAAAAAAAGAAAAAGGCATAGAAAACATTCCCACCCATTCCATTTCCTATATATTCCACTCCCCTCCATCCTTCCTCTTATCTTGGCACCTCCTGGATGACAGGTCATCCCTGCATCCTGTCCACTGCCCTGGGTCAGAAGCAGTGTCGCAAGACAAAGAAGAGTTAGGCATTGTAAATGAACTAGCAGATAGATGTGATTGTACCCGAGTACTGTATAGAGCAAAGGCCTGGAATACAAAGGAGATGGAGAGGAAGCTTGAGTGTTTATGAGGGAGGAGCAGACTGTTGAGGCAATCTGAGCACATGGAAAGAATGAATGAGGAAAGACTAGCAAAGAAAGTATAGGAAGCAGATATGGATAGATGGAGCTTGAGTGGCAGACCTGAAAAAGAGATACAGTACAGATGCTCCTCAACTTACGTTTTAGTTACGTTCCGAACGGCCAAACGTAAGTTGAAAATGAATGTAAGTTGTTACTGTACCATACATCCGTAAATTCTATTACCGTATCTTATAAAACACCCCTAAATCATTAATTATACACATAACATTGTAAAATGATAACATTAATTTCAAATAAATTAAATTCAAGCAACATAAATTGACATGGTGGAGGAGGAGGAGGAGGCAAGGCACGTTCAGTCTGTCGTTTGTGCCATGTAAACAATGGATGCAGCATCATGCGTAAGTATTGTTTGAACTACGGAGAGCGCACTAAAGCAAAACATTCGCTCAAAACATTTTTTTTACATCTTTTTTTTTTACAGTCAGTTCAAACGTAAAATCGAAAAAAACGTAAAACGAATTAACGTAAGTAGAGGAGTCTGTACTACCCCTCATTAACGGACTAAAAGGGGGGTAACGGTGTCCGTTGATGTGAATAATCCGTTGATTTGGAGTGGTTTTTGGGTGGCATAATGGTTGCACGCACTAAACAACAGCACCAAAAACACCGCAAACACGGCTAATTAACGTCCGTTAATGAGAGGTCTCACTGTAGATAGACGGGGTGATGGCGGCTTTGGGGGTGCAAGGAATGTATGCTAAGCAAGCAAGAGATTGCAAAAAATAGGAATGAATTGGGGAGACTGAATGGGTTGAAGAAATGTCAAGGCCTGAAGGTATGATCCTCTTCTGCATGATTTATTTTAAGTGGATGAAAAGTGGGGTCACCAAAGAGTGAATTAGTGGTGGGGTAAATCAGCTCTGGCTGCCAGGCCCTACTGTGGATGAGCTGTGCCTTACTGCACTGTTTCTGACCCAACCATTATGGATGGGTGGAGTGGATTGTTGTTTTCAATAAATCACTTCATTTGACAAAGACCATTAACCATTTAACCTTGAATAATACCTTTTCAGATTTTTGTTCAGCTTAAGAGGAACCTCTGGGCATAAGATACAACAAAAGAAAGAAAAAAGAGAAGAACAAGGCTGAGGATTAGGAAGAGGCAGAAAGAGGACACATTTGGGCTAATGCCAGATGATTTTGTTTGACTATATACAGAAAGTGAAAGAGAAACTTTCCGTATCAAATTAAACAAAATCATCTGGGAGTAGCCCAACTGAGGAAGGGGGGGGGGGGTTGTCGTCTTTACAGATGACACTGCACTGGGACAGATGCAGTCACTGCTTCTGCTTCTTCCTCTTCTCCTCCTTTTCCATTGTGTCCTCTTCCTTCCACTTTCTCACATGGAAAGAATGAGTGTTGAAGAATTAGTAAAAGGGGTGCAGAAAGCAGAGGTGGATGGAGTGAACAGGAGGGGGTGACCGTGGATGAGATGGATAGATGGGGTAAAAGGGGCATTGAGAAAGAGGAGAGGGATGTCTGTTGAGGAAGGGAGATAACAGAAGATGGGAGAGAGTGGGGAATGGTGGGGGAAGTTAAGAAGTGGTTATGTGTGAATGATATTTTGACACAGTATGAAGGGATTTCTCCCCGTCTTCTCTTTTTCTGCACAAAGGGACGTGGGGTCGCTGATTAAATGAAGTGGCCTTGTTGTTGATGTGCTGGGTTCTGCTGCATTGCTTCATGAGGAGCCATAAAAGAGAGGGAGGGGTGGTGAATGAAAGTGGAGTGGGTGGTTATGAAATGGCTGGAAGTGGGATTATGACTTTGGCAACCTCCCTGGTAAGGGTTAGAAAGTACTTGGTAAATGTATGTATATGGACCACTGGGTACTACGGAGTTAAAGGTGGTGAAGAATCTGTGCCAGAGTGCATAGCTGCAAACAAACCTGCCACCTTTGCCCTAAGTGCTTGGACTATCGGTGCAGGTAATAGCCACTGCTAAGAATCGGAAAGGAATGTGGAATTCAAATCCACATTTAAGCGAATGCAAGACCAACATGCTTCTGAATATACCACCTGGGTTAAGGACAACCACATAATCTACAGTAGTCTGCATATCCCAACAACCAAACACGAAATGACAAGAAATACCTCTTCATTGAGTAGAATGAGGGGCAGAAGTGGTCTGGACATACTCCACTGGTTCCTGCAATCCTCGAACATGATGATGTTGAGGACTGTGGCTAACATTTGTTGCAGGATGTGTGGCTGGTGTTTCATTACACGAACAAGAGCATCATTCTCCAAGTCCACATTACCCTTTTTGCCTGCAAGAAAGAAAAACAGTTTTTACATACATACATATACCAAAGGCTTTTTCCCCCTTACAAGGGAGGTAGCCAAAAAGAAAAAGGCATAAAAACCATCCCACCCATTCCACCCCTAAATACACTCCATTCCCCTCCACCCTCTACCCTCCCTCTTATCTTGGCACCTCCTGAATGATGGGTCATCCCTGTATCTTGTCCACCGCCCTGGGTCAGAGGCAGTGTCGCAAGACAGCACATCCACAGCAAGGCTGCTTCATTAAATTGGTGACCCCCCCTCTCCGTCCACTAAAGCAGAAAAGGAGAAGACGGGGAGAAATCCCTTCGGGCTGTGTAAAAATTTTCGCACACATACTACAGTTTGTATTGTTAATATACACCCTTTGCTCGAGTGACAACCAAACATTGTTCGAACCCCATTACTTTGGCAGAGGGTCACACACAGTTGTAAAACCTTGGACAGTATGCTCACAACCAAAAGCAGCACAACCTTGATAGTATTGCCATCACAACTGTTACTTTTTTCTCCTAAGCAAATTACTTTGATCTACAAGACAGCAATTTTTAATCTTTAGTACATGAAAATATGACTCGGGGGTCAACTACCTCTTGGCATGTCTTGCAAAGGCCACTGCACACCAGATTTTGGCTCAGAAAATTTCCTGTTCTCAGTGTTGGCTGGAGAATTTATTCATCCAGTAATCACTTACAACCCTTCCCTTATACTTTCAACAAATGTCAGCCCTGATAGTTCCCACACCTGATTTGTTGAGTGTATGAGAGAGACATATTTGCACCAAATCACAAAAGAACTGTCTACTAGAGAAGACTTCTACAAGTACAACTTTTCCTGCTGACCTCTTGGTGCATAGGGGCTGCAACCTGCACACCAACACCGCTACAGCATCCAACCTTGGTATGTGATCTTATTACCCTTTGGGGTACCTAATGGCCAATACTAAAGGTAATTACACAGGGAATGGAAATAACTGAAAACATATACACTAAAAGCCCCCCCCCCCCAACCCTATACAGGGCAGGGTCAAGTCTGAGCATACGTCCATCCAACACCAATCCAAAGCTCATCCATTGTCCCCATAATCGTAGCACCTTGAGGACGAAGAAGCATCCCTGTCCCTTTCCCTATCTACAGTAAACTCGTGCTTATCTGAACGCATTTTAACCGAATAATCACATTAACCGAACATTTTCTCAATACGGTAGCCATCGCTTCAACCAAACGTATTTGGATCTCAACCGAACATTCAAACCCCCCGCCGCCTCTTCCGCCACCCCCGCAAGCTTCACCAAGTGCTCACACGGTGGCAGCACACTCCATGTTTACACCTGATCGGCTCTTTGGCGGTACATACATTCGTGAGTCCTCTCGGTGACGGTACAGTATCACAAGCTCTCCTTAAACATTTTCTCTTTATACTCTATAGAATATGTTTATGAACTATTATAAGCATTTCCATGTGTATGTTAAGTTTACAGGTACGAATATTGCAGCTGACATTACCGCATAAAACTCTACGGGAATGAAACATACAAAGTAGGATTAACCGAACATTTCTAATCCCCCTTGGAGTTCGGATAAGTGGAAGTTTACTGTATATACCAAGAGCTTTTTCTCCCTTACAAGAGAGGTAGCTAAGTCAGAGGCACATACCTATCCCCACTCATTTTACTCCTCTCAACCACCCTTTCCACCCCTCCCATCTGAGCTCCTTATGGATGATGAGTCATTCCTGTATCTGCCAACTGCCCTGGGTCAAACATAATGCAGTAAGACACAATACTTCCACAGCAAGGCTGCTCCACTTAACCCCTTCACTCCGGGGCACATCGCACGTCTGGCAGCATTAGCCGCCAGATGTGCGATGTTGCGTCATAATACTCGCATTATAAAAAATTAAGTCACTGCTCTATCACCGTTCTCTTTCACCCGTGAATTTTGATAACCATAGAAAATATGATGAGGCCAGTTTAGAGAGAATGGAGGTTACGCAGGTACGACTACAATAAATGTAATCAAGACGCCGACATCGGCATCATCGCTTGCCCACTTGCTCCTCATGACGCCTACGTAGGCGTCACCATATGGAAGTGGTTAATTGGCAACCACCCTTCTCCATCCCCTTGTGCAGAAAAAGAGAAGATGGGGAAGAGATCCCTTTGGGCTGCGTCAAAATATAATTCACACATAAACACCCCCCTTCCTTGCATAACACTATCATCTATACTTGGTCACTCTTCAGTCATCCCTATCTCCTGTCTTCTCCCTTCCTTGCTCAACAGACATTCCTCTCTAACTCAATCCCCCTTTTACCCCATCCATCCACCTCATCCTCAGTTGTCTTATGTTCACGCCATCCACCTCTGCCTTACACACCTCTTGTACTAATTTTTTCTCACTAATTCTTTCCATGTTTCTAAACCATCCAAATACTTTTTCATCAGCCCCATCTGTCATTTCCTTTTCCGCTCCTGCTCTCCTCACCTCCTCATTTCTCACTCTATTCAACCTAGTAACACCTACCATACTTCTCAGACATTTCATCTCAAACTCATTTAAACTTTTCCTCTTTTCATTTCTTAAGTTCAAAATTTTTGCCCTATACAGAGCTGTTGGCACAATCACCTTCATATAGACTCCTCTTTGCATCCATTCCCAGATACCTACTTCTCATGACACTTTATAATCCCCTAAGGCATTTACTTACTTCTCTCATCTACAATTTACCTCCACCTCCACTCCTCCCTTTCCCCAAATACCTGCCATACTAATAAGGTCAAAGGCTATGCAGCAAGGCACAGCACCTCCACAATGTAGCCCAACAGCCTGAGCTGGTTTACCCTCATATCCATATACAGTGAGCCCTCATTATACAGTACATATGCATTCCTGAAAACCTTACCACAAATTAAAATTACTGTATACCGAACACGGGAAGAGACTGATTGTTGTGGTGGCGCTATGTTACGGTGTAAACAAAACATGAGCGGATACCGTATCTGTGAATTTTTCTTACCGTAAATAGAATCGAGGGTAGTAATTACCAAATACCGTAACTGTGAATTTACTGGATAAAGAATTACCGTATAAGGAGGACTCACTGTACCTATATCCATAGGGTCTTTCCTGCTTGTAATGGAGATAGCCAAATCAAACCCCACTTTATACACAGGAAGCGGGAGTACGCTTTGCAAGCTTATAAAACATACAAAATCTAAGGCTACTAACTTTTAATGTGCAATGTCTTGAAGAGATGTGTAACAATGTGGTCCAGAGTTGCACAGCATCCCGTGCAAACCATTGTGTCTGTAAAACAAATATTTCAACAATTAGAGCACTAAAATAGACAACTTTTTCTTTATAATGTAGCGTTTGCTGTGATTAATTTCTCTTAAAGTGCATAGCACACTAGGTGTGTTTATATATATATATACATACATACATACATATCACACATCTACTGCATAATTTCAACATTTTACATACGTATCTAAATTAGTGTAAAAATATTCAAATATTTTCAATTTCATTTGATAGAATACACTTAAATCCATGTATAAAAACTTAAAATGCACATATATATACATACATATACAAAAGTCTTTTTCCCCCTTACAAGGGAGGTACCTAAAGTCATAAGGCATAAATCCACTCCCACCCATTTCATCCCCACATACTCTACTCCCATTCACCACCCTTCCCTCCCACTTTTCTTGGCTCCTGGATGATGGGTCAGTCCTGCATCTTGCTCATCACTCCAAGTCAGAGGCAATGCAGCAAGACACAGCACATACATAAAACAACCTCACAAGCCAGTCCACCATCACTGTCTCTTTTTTAGACACTCCACATGATGCATCTAACCCAGGATTCTTACCTGCTCTCATCATTTTAATAACTGGCTTCACCTTGCCACATAAATATACTGTACATTTTCTACTTTACATGGATATATACATCTTTGTATTTATCTGTTAAGACTATCCTATAATATTACATGTGAGTGTATACTCATCTAGTTCGAATACAATAGGAGTGACCCTTAAAGTGATATCAATTACAAGGAAAGCCCAAAATGTGACTAATCTCAAAATGGGTACATGGAAGGGATTTCCATGAAGTTCCTAACAAGTTACAATGTCTTGAAGCTTATAAACTATTTTACTATTATTCATGATTTGTACAATCGTTCTGGCTGTTGCCAGGCAGTTTTATTCAGCCAAGGGATACTCTGTTTAGAACAAAAAGTTACACTAATCTTGATTAGCCCTTTCACCTTTGTGATTTTCTTCAATCAAGGGAAAAACACCTTCACACAAAAACAAGTCAATGAAAATACAAGTCTGGTATACCCTCACTATATTGATCTAATTGGGGGAAGGCATGGTCAATTAATCCAAAAGTTCGATAAAGATTATGGTTGGATGGTGAAGTTCAGTATACCACCACTACCACCAGATTTCCTCTTCATATACCAGTGTGGTATATGAGGGTGGAGTTCAGTTTACCATTCACCATCATCATTTTGCTCCCTCTCTCCCTCCCTCAACCACTCACTCGCCACCACTGACTGAATGTTCTGCCACACATACCGATCTTTGTTCGATATATCAGATGGATGATCAGTAGGCCATATTAGGGCTGATAAATCTGAAAGTTGCTGTAACAGGGTTTGTAATAACAAGGGTTTCCTGAACCTGCTCTACAAATCTGTATTGCAGTCAACACTGTAATCTTTAATTACAGGTGATATTAGTTGTAAATTTTCATACTTCTCAGACATTGCATCTCAAATATATTTAAACTATTCCTCTCTGCCTCTCTTTAATTCCATGTTTCTACCCCATACAGTGCCATTGGCACTTTACCCTCCCTTAGACACACATTAAACAACCTCACTAGTCAGTCCACTATAACTGTACATCCCTTCTTCAGACACTCCACATGACACCCACCTAACCCAGGTACCTTACCTATTCTCATCATTTCCAAAACTACTTTTACCTCATTTCTTATTTCTTCTCCATTTACTTCTCTGATCACTGTCTTCTTAGACCTTCCACTGCTACCACCAATCCCTTCATATCCTCCTCAACATTCAACAGCTCTCAAAAATAATCTGTCCAACTTCCCCTTACCACCTCCTCTTCTGTTAACATCTATACATCTGTGCCTTTTACCTTTTCTTCTCTACTTGACTCATCTTCCCTTCCTCTCTTAACTTCCTTCCAAAACATATTTTATCACTTTCAAATTTTTCTGTCATGCTCTTCCTCCACTTTACATCTGCTCTCATTTTTGCCTCCTTTATCTTGTTTTATTTCTCTTTTTTCTTTGTACTTATATGCTTCTCTTGTCCTACTTTGCAACCAGCCCCTGAATGCTGGCTACTTCTCTTCTACTACCTTCCTCACTTCATCATCCCACCACTCACTACCCTTCCTTCTATTCTCTCCCATCCTCCATGTCACTCCCTCCTTGAAACCCTCCCCCTCCACTCCTTCTCCACCACCCACACTTCTCTCAGTTGGTACTCCTACTCCCTTTCCTTTCTCTCCACCTATCCTCCACTCTCGACTTACCTTCCGCCAAAAAATCTGATATTCCCTTGTTCTCTTCCCTTACAACATGGACATTCAGAACTTGTCCTAGTTTGTTCCCGGATACCACTACATAGTCCATTAATGCCTTATCGACCACCTTCCCATCCACCACCTTCTCCCATGTGTACTTACATTTAAAACTTTTTCCTATATACAGTGAGACCTCTCATTAACGGACGTTAATTAGCCGTGTTAGCGGTGTTTTCAGTGTTTTTGGTGCTGTTGTTTAGTGAGTGCAATCACTATGCCACCCAAAAACCACTCCAAATCAACGGATTATTCACATCAACGGACACCGTTACCCCCCTTTTAGTCCGTTAATGAGAGGTACTGTACTGTATTAGCCATCAACTCAACACATCTCCACTATTAACTCTCCACTATGATTTTTACCAGGCACCCCACACCTCCCGACCACTCTGTCTATTGATTAATCCCCTACCCTAGCATTGAGATCTCCCAAAACCACTGCTATGACATTCCTTCCAAAACTCTTTAAGCACTCATTTATACCCAAAACGCATAATTTCTCAATGAATAAAGATTTCCTCTAACATAGACAAAAATATATGTGGCTCTGGTCCATATAGTTCCATGCTATGGCACAAATTATAGTGCACAATAACATAAATAACAATTATTACCTTGAATTTTACAAACTGGGACCCACACATTAATTTATCAGAGAGGCTTTGGGTAGTTGTGGTGTCATATTAATATGGGTCAGTTTCTATGTCACTGGCTTATAGCAGGAGGATGCAATCACTGACTGTCTGTTCTCCTTATGGATAGTAATGGTGAAGGAAATCCTTTTGTATTTGACTGTGAGATCTTAAGCCCAGTATGGAGATCCTGTATCAGCCTCTCAAAGGATCTTTTGATTGAGTTAAGGGTGCTGATTGGTTTTGAAGAAAGACAGCTGATATACTCTCCAACATCCATCTTGCAAGATCACAAATAGCACACACACACATTATATATATATATATATATATATATATATATATATATATATATATATATATATATATATACACACACATATATATATAAATATACATATATATATACATATATATATATATTACATATATATATATACACACACACACACACACACACATATATATATATACACACATACATACATATACAAACTGTTGATATAAAGACAAAGATGACTGATCTTATATCTTTGGTGAGTTATGGTTAATGCTACATGATTTCATTTAGCTCAGGGTCTCATGCTGAAGGGATTAAAATTAACTGGCTTAATCTTTATGCTACAGATTACATTTTGGTTAATGTCAGACAGCTTTATTCATCTGTGCTGACACCACGGCAAATATTCTCACTGACTGTCCTTCTATAACCTGGTATTTGTCTAAATTATATCTTTCACCTTTTCAACATAATGTGGTATATACATGTAGTGAGAGAATATGTATTTTGGGAGGAGGGTGCTACCTATGGCTGCACTGGCTGTTATTCCATGGAGGACATACACAGGCAAGATCCACCACAAGCTACCATAAAGTGTAAATGTGGATCTGGAGTCGCAGGCAGCCTCTTCCAGGAAGTCTTCTATGCCATGAAATGTTTGTGTACATTATGAAAATATGCGTGCTCTACCAACAATCGACAACTTCTAAGCTAAAGAGGTGTTCCAGCTCCCAATACCACTATTTGATGAGGCGTTTATGTCACTAACGGCCTTTCCTTGAAAATTTTCATTGCCCATGACACAGGGAGTACCCCAGCCTGCTCTGATATGTGGTTACTATTCACCAATACACTGCACAGCACACTACAAATGACATTTTCATTTCTGGCTTTCAAAAGCTTAATCGATCTCTTTCAATCAAACCCTGGGTTTCCCTAATGGGGAGGGGACTGAAATAATTTGCAATTTGACTTGATCTTTGGCTGACAACCTCAAGGTGTCTTGGAAGTACATCTATATACAACCTATTCCTCTATTTGGAGGCACAGCCTTTAGGGGTTAACTCAGTCTCTGGACTTCGCCCCGAGATCTCATCAATTTAAGTCCGTATTTCCTACACCTTTAAACCCAAGAAGAGTTGACAACCACTGACTGCTTCCCTCTTCCTATTATTTTCAGTTAGTGATAAAGAAACAGTCCCACAATAATATAATACAGACATCTGTCCGAGGTTTCTTCCCAGAGAGATCCAATGGAGAGCCCAAGGAACACTGCAAGTTGCTGCAGGGTTATGGGTTTCCCGTCAGTAAAACTGGAGGCAACAATTGACTAACGACCAGTCATTAAGTGGGCTTTTGTGAAAGGAGATTGAAAAAATGTGCATGTGTATGTGTGGATTTACACCAAAGAAAAACTTGTTCCATCAGTTAATTGAATAAAAAATTCATGTATGTGTATCAGGAAAAGGAAAAGGGAAAAAAAGTAGGAACTTCACACTCTCCCTTAGATTGAATAAAATCAATCAAAAGTTGGCCAGAATAATTTATATGGGGTATGTCATTGCAAAGAGAGTGAGAGAGAACCAACCAACTGCTTTGGCTGCATACCTGAGGCTGAATGAATCCATTCTGGCACGAGTCAGTATAAAATATATACATAACATCATCATAGCAAAGAATTCAACTGAAAGACATGTTAATCCTATCTACTAGCATTAATCAAAGTAAAATCTGCAGACAGCACCATCATAGAAGATGGGTTAAAATGTTGCCAACGCCGTCAAAGCCAAAACAACACATAGCTCAACTGATGGAAAACACATGCATCAATTACACAAAAGCATACATGCTTACATACAAACATACACACACACTGAGTACACAACTTACTTAACAGGAAATTAAACACTTATAAGAATGAAAAAGGAGCTGGATGTGCTGGTCACATAATTTGTCACCTGGTAAACACACTAACACGATCTTTGGCGAGACATGGGAGTGGCATTTCAATGTGCAGATTAAGAAAAAACTAACAAAGAGACTGATCTGCTTTGGACTGAAATGTGCAGCAGTGATGTAGTCCCCACACAAATAAAGGATAATAGATCAAGAAAACACAAACAGCAACAAAATTGCTCCCACTTTGCAAACAGAATGGGAAAGAAGAGAAAATCTAGATCTTCCCTCACTAGAAGAAAGACGAAGGAGAGGGCATGATCACTGTGTTTACGATCAATTAATCAATTTGTTACCCTGGTGCTCTCTTCCAGGAGACCCTCCAGGAAACCAATCATGGTGACTGGTTTTGTCCAGAAGTCACTCAGCAATTAGATTTTGTTTTTAGTCTGGAAAGAGTGATTGTCAATCAATCTGTTGTTCCTCTTCTCTCTCTCACAGGAAACTCATGACTCAGGAAATTGGCCACAGCCTCTAGTATATTTTGTTAGAAATTCAGAAAAATGTAGTGATGTCTAGAGTGAGTGTGTGAAGGACAGCGTAATATTCAGCGCAGTTCAAGATTTCTTCACAGAAAGATCTATGGAACGCCTCAGGGTCTGCTACCAGCCACTGTAGGGCTGTGGGTTTTTTTTGTCAGCAAAACTGCGGGCAACAATCATGTCATCATCTTTAGGAAGAAAAGTTGATTTTTTGTGTCTTGTATTCATGTGGGACAGCTATGTCACTGGCTTATAGGTGGAGATGGAGCAGTTGCTGATCATCAACTCTCTTTAAAGTGAGAAAGTGATGGGAATACTTTTGAAATTGATAGAGATCTTGAGTCTAGTCTGGAGACCACATGTCGGCTCCTAAAGGCTGCACATCAAGATGGAGGTGTGGGAGTTGATGGGTTTGAACAATGGTGGCAGGTAAACGACTCTGATATCTATCTTCCAGAATTATCACTTATATGAGTAGGTACCTGTTATTTGTCCCTTGAAGGTTGTGGATAAAGTGTGAAACAGGAGAATGTAAAGTGCAGTGAAAAGATGCATGTTGTTGTTGTCGTTCCCTAGACTGTCTGTCCGAGCAGTCCCGAGATGCATGTTGTTTTGGGCTCCTTGATGAATTGATATGGACATTTGAAGAGAATAGTGAACAAGACTAATACATTGAGTAAATGAGGCAAGTATAGAAGGAAGAGGAGGATGACTGAAATAATGATAAGTGTAAAGGGCCACTTACATGGTCTCACAGTTTGACAAACCTGGTTTGTCAGACAAGTGTTTAAAGTGGTTTGACCGTGTGAATTGGGTGTCTGGTCGTCAAACACGTTTGTTGAACGTGTTTTACAACCAAATACCCTATTCACACGGTCAAACATCACTTCAAACACTTGTTTGACAAACCGGGTTTGTCAAACTATTAGACTGTGTAAATGGCCCTTAAGTGTCAGAAGAAGATCTATTTACATACTAAGTGCTTCTTTCACCTTATATGGGAGGTAGCCACCCACTCCCACCCCTTCTACTCCCATCCGCCACCCTTGTTTTCCTCTTATCTTAGCTCCTCTTGGATGTAAGGTCATCCCTGTCTCTTGCCCACTGCCCGGGTCAGAGGCAATGCAGCAAGACAGTGCACATCTACAGCAGGGCCGCTTCACTTAGCTTCCCATCCCCTCATGCAGAAAATAGAGAAGAAGGGGAGAAATCCCTTCGGGCTGTATCAAAACTATCATCCATACACAACCATTCTCTCTTCCTTGCTCAACAGACATTCCTGTCTTACTCAAACCCTCTTTCACCCCATCCATCCACTTCATCCTCAGTCGTCCCTTCAAGTTCACCCCATCCACCTGTTTTCCACATCTCTTTTACTAATCTTTCTTCACTCATTCTTTCCATGTGTCCTGAAGAAGGTAAGGAAGCTTGTTGGCTGAGTGGGTTAGGGTGTCGCTACTTGCGGTGAAGGTTGAGGGGGATGGCGGTTTGAACCCTGCCGATGTTTAATTAAGTTCCATGCTACAGAGTCCTCTGTAAGGGGCACTGTCCTAGACTCCCATATCAACATCGTCTTCTGAAGGTACACCCCAAAAAATACCAAAAACCCTTTTCCCCTATACAGAAAACCATTTCTTGACATCCTTTACACATTTCCCCCCCCCCCAAATTTGTTCCTACGGCCTCATGACTTCTGTCCCAGATCAAGAAATTCTGTTTTATACATTCCCTTTAAATCTTTCTCATTCTTTTAATGATCGCAGAGGGTCTAATACTCTTAAAAGTTCCTTCATATATTTTATCTGCACGGCTGGGAACCAAATTGGTTGTTACTCTTTGTATTCTCTCAATCTTTCTATCTTTCACTTGAAGTAAAAAAAAAAAACACACCACCACTGCATAATCTAGTTTGAGTCAAAGTACTTCTACAATTCCTACATATCAAAACCCATTTAACACTAATATCTCAGCATCTCAAGGATAAAAGGGTCATCCTAACCTAACCTAACCTGTCTCTTGCCACACTTGAAAGGCATTATAAAGCTTTAAATATCTTGAGCCAATGTGGCAATGAATGGAGGACTGAAGGTAGAGGTGAATTGTCTGGGAGAATGAAGTGTTATGAGAAATAAGTATCTTGGGATGAATGCAAACCGAAGGTTGTATAAGGGAGATATTGTGTCCATAATAATGTATGGAGTCAAGACTTGAAATTTTAAGAAGGCTGAACAGAAGCCAAGACATGTCTGAGAATATGGTAGGTGTTAATAGGATGGATTGGGTGGGAAATGTGGAGGTGAGGCAGAGAGTAGGGGTGGAAAGACAGCTTTTGGATTGGGTAAATCAGTACTGAGAGGTTTTAGGCATACAGAATGAAAGAGTAAGGAAAAACTAGCAAAAATAGTGTGGGAAGTAGAGGCAGGGAGAGGGAACTTGAGAGGAACACTAAAAATAGAGTGAAGGGAGGCACTGGATGCAAGAGTAATGTCTACTGAGCAAGTAAGAGAATGTGCAAAAGACAGGACTGAACAGAAAATGTTTGTATGAGATCACATGGCCCAAAGGAATGTTGCTAGTGTCTACGTAATTCTTTTCACGTGGATTGAAGGAGCAAGGGTGTTGCCATAACATGAAGCACCGGGAATGAACCAGCTCAGGCACTTTGGCCCTGCTGTGGAGGTGCTATGACTCAAACCGCACCGACTTTGTCCCGAGACCCAAGTGGTGAAGTGAGGGTAAGGGATGACTCTTCATCAACAAGGTGTTAAGAAGAGAGAGGTAACATATAAGTATTGCTTGGGTGTAGGATGGGTCATGAGTGAGTGTATCCATTGATCTGACCACCAGAGATGCCCTTTTGGCATGTATGTACCAGCCCATCCATATAAATAATGAATAGCCACAGCAACATCACACAATGCTGATGCAGCCCCCCATATTCACTCTCTGCTCCTGGCATGCCCTAATACTCATGTATAAACTTACGTCTTCCTTCAACAAATTTCCCCTTATACCAAACATCAACAATACATTCCAGAACACCAATCAACCCTATCTTACTCTTTCTCCAAGTTCATGAAAGCCCAAAATAAATCTTTACCTTTTGCCAAATACTTCTCACTAAATTGTCTTATCACAACCATTTAATCTATGCAGCCTTTTCTTCTCCTAAGCACACACTGCTCTTCTAAGTACTCCATATTCCCTTAGTCCTTTCAACATCTACTCCTACACTTTCTGACCACACTCAACTGCCCAATCCCTCGAAAACTACCACATTTATAAAGCTTGACATGTACTATTTCATCAGTGCTATCACCCATACTATCCTTGGAGCAAATGAACTGCTACACAACAATGTATATGGAGATACACAAGAGAAAAGTTAACAGGAGGAAAGGAAGAAGGAGAGCAAAAAACAGAATCTATCTTATAAAAGAGATACGAAGGTAGGAGGTGCGGGACATGTACTGATTTTATCTGACCGAAGCATGGAAACCAGTCCATTCCCCTTTGAGGGTTTAGTTACGAGAGTTGAATAAATCCTCCTATATGGCTAAAATAGTGACCCTACAATACAATGGCAAGTATGGTGCAGATAAGAAAAAAAAAAAAAAAAAAAAAAAAAAAAAAAAAAATGCATATACAGTACATATGTTTACGCATGTAAAACAGATGAGAGACAGGGTGGTGAGGTAAACACAGAGAACTGTAGGAGTTTTATTTCTGACATTTTATACTCACCAAGACTACTTCAGAAGACCTGGTGAGGATGAAATATCATGAATAAAACTCTTGTCATTCTCTGTGTTTACCTCACCATCCTACCATTCCTACGTATATGTGTATGGACACACACACACACACACACACGCATAAATCTATTCTAATGCATTTCAGCTCAACTAATCTGATCCTAGTTCAAACAAAAGGGTCATATACTATATCTCACCTTAGTTGTAAACAGGGTTACAACATACGTACCAACACACACTGCACACACACACACACACAAACAAGCAGAAGATATACAGACACATCAAACTGGACTAAGGGATGTTGTCAATTATATGGCCACATGATGGGTTAAGTACAAACTACACTGGCTGGATGGGGCTACAAAAGTTACAAAACTGCAGAAGTACAGCAAGAATGTCTAGTCACTCGGAAAACACTCATCAAGCACAGGAGGGCACATAGCTTTGCCTCTTCCTTCCGGTATCATCTTCTGTCTTACCATATACTGGATCTGTGTGTTGAAAATTATATTATTGCAGGCTAAAAGAATGTCTTTCAAATTTATACAAAATTGAAATAATTACTTCTAGAAGTAACAAACAAAAATTTACTAATAATAAGATTTAAGGGCAGAAATAAAAAGAAAGGCAAGCTGATATTCTCAAAACATTGAATGAAATGCAATGGAAATATCTTACCTAATGGATGCACAGCTTTGAAGCAAATTCTACTACTTTGGAGGTGAGGTTAATACATGGACCAAAGTACACAAAACCATAAAAGGGTGAGGAGGAGGAGGAGGAGGAGGAGGAGGAGGAGGAGGAGGAGGAGGAGGAGGAGGAGGAGGAGGAGGAGGAGGAGGAGGAGGAGGAGGAGGAGGAGGAGGAGGAGGAGGAGGAGGAGGAGGAGGAGGAGGAGGAGGAGGAGGGAAAGGGGGTGAGAGAGATGAGAGAAAAAGAGTGGGGATATGCTGCCTTCAATTTAATCTCAACCACACTGTTTCCAATTATCTCATTCTCCCCTCAAGATTTAGCATATTTGTTTAAAACTTTAATGTCTCACCAAATTGCACTTCCCTAAAGAAAATAAAAAAGAAAACCTCACCATCAAACATCCAATCAACATTGGCCTGTCTTTAGAAACCACATCTCCCAGATGCACATACCACACATAAGAATCACAACACAACCAAACATTGCTTGCTTCTTTCATTCATTCAACACAAGAGTATGATACATTTTAAGATATATTTTCCTGCTGTCTAGACTGGGTGAAAGTGGTGTGGGATCTGTTTTGGTATGTCTCCATTATTGCCTGGTGGCCTGAATGTAGTCATGCCAGTGTCTTGCCTGTTATGAGAACGATTTCTTGGTAGGTGTGACATCTCGTTAAGCATAGTACTAGGTTTGGAGGGGTCAGTCTTACAGCGCTTGGTTTGTGAGCTGGGTACGTCTTTTTGTTACGATGTGTTCTGGGATGCTGAATAGAATTGGTATGGGGATGAAATGGGTGGGAGTGGAATTATGCATTTTTGACTTTGGCTACCTCCCTTGTAAGGTGGTTAAAGTCCTAAGTATGTATGTATGTATGTTTTCTGGGGTATTGGTGGGAGGTTGTTGCATCTACCTCCCAACATATCTAACAAACTGTGCTGCACACTCCCATACAAGAATCTTACAGTACCACAAACTATCTGCAAGGATAGTCTGACAATGATTTGACAATCCAGAATGGTTATCATCTTTGATGAACGTTCATCCTTCCCTGAACCACTTGTAACAAAATTTTGTTTTTGTTTTGGGACATAGTATTGTCATCAAAAAGTTTGCTGAAACAACTAGCGAGTTTCTGCAGCTGTCTTGTTAATCTTGGAGGGGGGGGGGAAACAGGTTTTTTCCTCATTTTGCGAGTTCTGCCAATGTAAACCTGTCACACTACCCACATATTGCGGAAGCGAGCGTAACATGCCTACATAAGCGTCATGAGGTGCGAGTAGGTACACGAGCATGCCATCATTGGTGTCTTGATTATATCTATTTTGTAGCTGTACCTAAGTGACCCCTAAATTCTGTGAACTGGTCTGATCACGTTTTCTGTGGTTATTAATATTCAGAGTGAAAGAGAATGAGTAATACAGCTGTGACTTTACATCTCATATCGCGAGTAGTGTGATGCATCGCACATATGGCAGCCAATACTGTGCGCAAGAAATTGACTCATAATGAAGAGACTTAAGTGTTGCTTCTTGTGGCAAAGGTGGAGGTGATGGTGGTTCAAACCCTGCCGCTGGCAAGTTGGACCTGGTTTATCATATTCCACACTACAAAGACCCTGGTAAGGTGCACTTTCCTAGCCCCCTGATAGGGGGAGTTTGGAGAAAAAAAAAAGAAAAAAAAAAAAAAAAAGTGATGAATAATCATCACAGATTATACCCCTAAAATAGGCGGACTTTCCCCCAAGTCCTGGACTGTACCCCCCTCCCACTCACCCCAGTTCATTTCTTGCAGGAAAATCTATACCAAGATCTCATTCCCCCTTATATGGGAGGTAGCCAAGTCAAAACTATGTACCCAAACCCATCCACCACCCTAGCCCACCTCTCATCTTAGCTCCTCATGGATGACGGGCCATCCCCGTATCCCATCCACTGCCCTGGGTCAGAAGCAATGTAGCATGATACAGTACATCCACAGCAATGCCGCTTCACTTTATCAGTGACCCTCACCTCTGTTCCCTCATGCAGAAAAAGAGAAGATGGGAAGGAATTCCTTCATGCTATGTCAAAATATCATTTACACATAAACACCCTCTACCCCACATCCCCCGCCCCACCCTTCCTTGCATAACATACATACATACATACCAAGGCCCTCTCCCCCTTACTAGGGAGGTAGCCAAAAGGGAAAAGGCATAAAATCATTCCCACCCATTCCATCCCTGAAAACACTCCACACCCCTCCACCCTCCCTCCCATCTTAGCACCTCCCAGATGACGGGCCATCCCTGCACCCTGTCCACTGCCCCGGGTCAGAAGCATAACAGTATCATCTATACACAGTCACTCTCCACTCATCCCTATTTCCTGCCTCTCCCTTCCTTGCTCAACAGACATTTCTCTCTTTCTCAACACCCCACCCATCCATCTCTTCCTTGGTTGTCCCCTCAAATTCACTCCCTCCACCTCTGCTTTCCACACCTCTTTTGCTAATTTTTCAGCCCTATCATCTGTGGGGGGGGGGAACACTTTTGAAATACATGATTTTGAGATATGCAACCTTTACTTGTGTGAGACGGTTTCTTGTCAATGGCTGAATGTAATAAGTGGATGGGAGCCGTCAGCTCTTTTCATGTGAAATGGAGGAGAAAATACAGCTTATGATGAGTTAGAGACCTTAGACCTAGTCCTGGGGACGAAGCGCCAGTTTCTTAGACCTATACCTCCTGACGGGTGAGCGGGATTGATAGGTTTTGAAAATGGGAAACAGGGAGATCAATCTCCACCATTTATCTTGCAGAGCCACCACTACAAAGGACCCATCACTGGTCTTTTAATTCAAAACAGAAACCAAAATCTTACTGCTTGGGGGCTATGGGGCTCTTTATCCTTATCATTCTGATACATGTACACTGCTCTCATTGTGCAAGGCTTTGTCTAACAAAAATATGATACAAAACCAATCCTTTTTACATTACACCCTACAATACACTTGGACATGGGTTCGTATTCATTTTTTCTTTATCATCTTCTTATATGGGGAAAAAGGCCTGTCAATGCTGCATCTGATCATATTACCATGACCTTTCCCATATATTTGAAAATAATATAATAGCCATTAACTAACAATATACAGAAAAATTCCCCTTGTTGGCAGAATCTTCAACTTGAGCCTTTCACCTCACTGTACTAATATCAATATACAGTATTCCTGATTACCTTTTCACAAACCACCCTGGCCCATGTGCAGCCCTGAGGGGCTGACACTTGGTGTCCAGACCAGGATCTCTCTCCATCAACTTTGTATTTCTTCCACCTTTTCACATACAGAACTGACAACAACTGACTGCTCCCCTACTGTTAAAACTACCACTACTACTATACGCCAGTGGCATAGAAATCTCCGTGTGATACAAAGCTGACGACAATCCAAATTTTCTACAAAGTTTGATCTAAAGTCTGCTGCAAGCCATTATGGGTTTCTCATGAGCAAAACTTAAGGCAACACTTGTTTTTATTTCCAACATATTGTACAACTTAAGTTCAAAAGCTTGTGCAAGCCATATACTTCTTCTTGTCTACAAGAATTTTCCTAACGTGTAGATAGCAACTGTTCAAAATATACAAATATGTGCTTACTCAATTTACTTTAAGACTGCTACATTGCACACTCTGGCAGACTTACGTTCTGCAGTTGGATTCATATATTGAATCATTGGTGGCCTGTTAGGTCGGGATGAATCTAGACAAAACATATTTAAGGTCAATTCGGGATAAATGCAAAAATGAAATATGAAATATAATTCAAAGCCTATCAAAAATTAAAGATATAAAAGCAATAAAATTTCATTTAACTTTTTTTCAATGAAAGCACATAATGAGCTATTTTTATCACATTGATGAAGATATAAAAATGTTATTCACATACTAATTGAATGTTAACAATACTTGATGCTTCAACATTCTACACTAGCAAATATACATCAATTCTTGTTTGAAGCTTTACTTGGTGCATACTCAAATTCTTTTACGTTCTGCTTAGGGTACTTTACTTCATATTTCACACGTCAAAGTTATAATCAATATACGTGCATTTTTTTCTCTCAACTTCTACACTGCTAACCTATCATTAAAGACGAACTTCTTGGCCCTAGAAAATGTGAATGCAGTAGAGAATGGAGCTATTTTCTTCCCCTCACGCATCAACTTAATTCTTGACCCTATCCCTCAGTGCATATACTAGTGGATGAAGAAACAAGCAAAACAAAAATTTGATTAATACAGGAAGAGTGACGAAAAGTACATCCATGTGCAATTATGTATGTACAGAGGGCTTACATGTTAAGCATAGTTCGAGTTTCAAAACTGAACAAGTGCACAGTGAGACCTCTCATTAACGGCCGTTAATTAGCTGTGTTTGCGGTGTTTTTGCTGTGTTTTTGGTGCTGTTGTTTAGTGTGTGCAATCACTATGACCACCCAAAAACCACTCCAAAACCGCAAACACAGCTAATTAACGTCCGTTAATGAGAGGTCTCACTGTACATGTAAGGAACTGAGGAACTTGGAACTTGAGTGGTTTATGCACTTCCCCTATGGTACTGCCAAACACAATTTCTCTTGATTGATTGATGGATTGATTTATGAAATTTTTGGCTTGAAGGCCAAGCGCCGGAGCCGGTAGGCCATTCAGCACATAACAATTTCTCTTGAAGGAGAGAAGATGAAAAGCAAGTGGGAATTTCTATCCATTATTTCAGCTTTATCTGTATTTCCTCACCTTTTCACAAGTGACAACTACTGCCCTCCTCGTACCACTACAAGCTGGTGATACAGAAACTGTCTCACATTAATAAAACAACTCAATGTTTCTTTCCTGAGAAATCTATGGGAAGGTCCTCGGACTACTGCATCACCGAGGGGCTGTGGGTTTCCAGTCAGTGAAAACCGAGGCAATAACTATTATTTCCTCTGAATGCCCTCAATAACTATGATATACTTTGCATCATATTCTTGACGAGATGACTCAAATGAAAAGTCAAAATGTCGCTAAATATGTGCGTAATCTTGATGTGTAATGGTAATCATTTCCATCAAATCACCAATTAAAAATGTCTACACTATTATTATTATTTTTTTTTTTTTTTTTTTTTTTTTTTTTTTAAGCTTAAGGTAAAGGGTAGAGAGAGGTTTAGGGGAGAGAAAATCTTGAAAGGAAAGACAGGAGAAGAGAACAGACAGGGACAAGACCCATTGTTTGGTTTCTTTTTAATAAGAGGGCTTTCACCTCTTTCGCTCTTGTATTATTGATAACAAATGTTCCTATAACTTTTTCCACAAGTTTCTTAAAATTATTATGGCAAGAAATGATTATTGCATAAAACTTAAGACAATTTTGCTTCTGTAGATGTAAGTGTGTTAAGAAAAAATTTAATCAGGAGGCTAGAATTGTACATTTTCCTTTGTTTAATAAATACCCTTTCTTCTTCAGTAATGACACACAATTGTATTTTTTTTTTTTAGTAAAGGGGGACTTTGTTAAACTTATAATATAACTTAAAAAACTGTGATAAACAATTTCTACCAGTCAAGAGAGAATTTCTTTGGTGAAAATACTAAGATTAGACTAAAAAAATAAATATATGACAATGGGGTGGGAATAGGGGGGGGGGTGATTCTGACCTCCTCTTCTAGCCTCAAACCAGTGAACTTATTCTGTACGCAATTGGATTGCTGGACATTCTTGTTCTTGGGTCCATACAGACCATGGTTCCTGAGTACTTCTAGAAATGTTGATCTTACTGTTTGATGTCTAGTTTCCACGATGAGGAACTTACTCCACGTGGTCATATATTGGATTTATACTTTCTCCTCGGCTGATCAGTGTTGGAGTATGGATTATTGGTGAACAGTACGAACGGCATTTCTTAAGACCTGTGTAATCTGCAAATCTGAGATGACTTTTATATCTCCAATTTTTATAGTCACATGATCACTGAGAAAGAGAAAGAATGAAATCACAATGAAGTAGAGCCATAACAGAGGAAAGGAAGGGGGAAGAGAGAGGGAGAGGGAGGAAAAGAGTGTGAGAGAAGGAGAGAGGAAGAATTGAGAAAGAGTGAGAGGAAAAGAGAGGTGAGAAAAAGTGAGAGAGAGAGATAGAGATAAGCTAGGAAGAGGGAAAGGGAGAGGAAGAGGTAGGGGAAGAGAGGGAGAGGAAGGGGAAGAGAGGAAGAGGGAGGTGAAAAAGAGAGGGAGAGGAAGGGGAAGAGAGGAAGAGGGAGGTGAAAAAGAGAGGGAGAGGGAGGGGAATAGAGGAAGAGAGAGGGGAAGAGAGGAAGAGAGGAAGAGGGAGGGGAAGAGAGGAAGGGGGAGGGGAAGAGAGGAAGAGGGAGGGGAAGAGAGGAAAAGGGAGGGGAAGAAAGAGAGAAGGAGGGGATGAGAGGGAGAGGGAGGGGAGGAAATGGAGACAGAGAGAGAATGTAGTGGGATGAAAGTTGGGGAGTGAAGGAGGGAGGAAGGGAGGAAGGGAGGGAGGAAGGGAAGGGAGGGAGGGAGGGAGGGAGGGAGGGAGGGAGGGAGGGAGGGAGGGAGGAAGGGAGAAAGGAAGGGAGGGAGGGAGGAAGCAGATTAGATTTAAGATAGTATCAATATTTCATCAGTGACAATTGGCATTGGGGTGGTCAACAAGACTTAACGAGGGTAGTTTAGCAACAGGGAGGAATAGCACAAGCTCAAAGTAACCAGGCATTCATTTTTGTGTAGATTAGTTCCCAATCATAAAAGAAATGAAGAACAACACAAAAGTCTGTCATATCTATCTATATATCCATAAGGTTTCTTCTTCCCTTCTCACAAGGGGTATGGCCAGCCATAGCATGCACCCGTCCCCAACCTACATGTCCTCTTAGCTCCTTGTGGATGAAAGTCCATCCCTATTCTCCATCCACTGCCCAAGCAATGCAGCAAGACACACCACCTCCACAGCCAGGCCGGGCAGCTGAAGCTGGTTAACCCCCACTGATTCATTTACATAGTGACACAACCATTCTCCATACCTACCTTCTGCCCTCTCCCTTTCCTTCTTAACAGGCATTCCCCTTTAACCCAAGGCCCCCTTCACCCCATCCATCTATCCACCTCATTCTTGATATTCCTCTCAGGTTTACTCCATCTTTCTTCCCTCATTCTTTCCCTATACCTATATTATTACTGAAATATCCCTAAAAGTCCCTCGCATATTCTCCTTAATGTATTGACTTGATCAATCTTATGCTGTCGATGTTCAATCTATGGAGATTTAAAAAAGGGACCTAAGATAGTAGAAGTTAACAATTTTTTTTTTTTTTTTTTTTTTTTTTTTTTAATGACTATCCCATGCCAGGCGGCATCCGAGTCATCACCATTGCCCTGCATGCTATGGACTGGTGGAGCATGTAAAAACCCCTGATGGAAATCAAGAGCAGTGTGGGGACTTGAACCTATGACTAGGAACATGCAAGACCCGCATATTTCTGATTATGCCACCTGAACACACCTTAGGGCCGTGTCACTGAGGTCCCTTGAATATGGACTGCTTAAAACTTATGTCCCCATTTGGAGTGAGGGGAAGGAGAAAGAAAGGGAGTGGGAGATGGAATGAAGGAAACAGGGATAGAGGGAGAGAGGGAGGGAGGGATTGGAGGAGAAAATGAGTAACTGAGGGAACAAAAAAAAACACACAAGTGTAGAAATGATGGGGGTAAAAATTATGAAGGAAGCAGAGGAGATATATTCTTGACTTAGCAATTCTACCTTAACCTAGTAAAAACAGATGGAGATGTAGTTCAGCATGCTCTCAAACCACCTCTCACATTCATGTTGAAGAAAAGAAAGAAAAAGAAAAATACAATTCTAAATTAAAACAAGCACACCTATGAAAATATTTGCTAGCAATACAACAGCTTAAATAATCTAGAAACATACATATACCAAAGGCTTTTCCCTCTTGCAAAAGAGGTAGCCAAAAGACAAAGGCATAGAAATCACTCCCACCCATTCCATCCTCTACATACTCCACTCCCCTCCCTCTTATCTTGGCACAGGTCATCCCTGCATCTTGTCCACTGCCCTGGGTCAGAAGCAGTGTCGCAAGACACAGTACATCCACAGTAAGGGCACTTTATCAAATTGCTGACCCCCTCTCTCTGTCCCCTCATGCAGAAAAGGAGAAGACTGGGAGAAATCCCTTTGGGCTGCATCAATTTATTTCTAAAACATACTCCCTCATCCCCCACCCACTCGCCCTCATGCATCACAGCATCATCCGTACACAACCATTCGCCATTCACCCCTATCTTCTGTCCTCTCCTATCCTTCCTCAACAGACATTCCCCTCTTTCCCAGTGCCCCTTTAACCCATCTATCCATCTCATTCCAGGTCAACTCCTCACACTCACTCCCCCCACCTCCACCCTCCACACCTCCTCTACCAGTCTTTCCCCACCCATCTCTTCCACGTGTCCAAACCACCCCAACACTTTCATCAACCCTACCTCCCAACTCCCCTCCCCACCTCCCACTCCATCCCAGCAATCCCTATCATACCTCTCAGGTATTTCATCTCAAACACATACAAACTCCTCTCTTCCTCTCCTATGTTCCACTTTTCTGCCCCGTACAGTGCTGTTGGCACAATCACTCCCTTAAGATAATTAAATACTCACTCAAAGAAGGAAAGGTACCCCAGGACTGGAAAAATGCAAATATTGTACCAATATATACAGGAAGGGACAAGGAAAATCCAACTAACTACAGACCAGTCTGCCTTACAAACACAATAGTAAGAATATGGGAAAAAGTTATCAAAAGAAGATGGGCTAAACATCTGGAAGAAAAAAATATACTGAATCTAACACAATTTGGATTTAGACAAGGAAGATCATGTACCACTAACTTGATATGCTTCTACTCAAGACTAATAGAAATAATACAAGAAGGGGATGGATGGGTGGACTGTGCTTTTCTAGATCTACAAAAAGCATTTGATAAGTTACCACACAAAAAAATAATAAGAAAAATGGAATCAATAGGTGGTATTAAAGGAAAATTATTGGAATGGATGGAAGACTTCTTGACTGGGAGAAAAATGAGGGTAGTAATTAGAGACAAATACTTGACCTGGGAAGAAATGATAAGTGGTGTCCTGCAAGGTTTGGTATTGGCTCCAATCATGTTTGCCATATATATAAATGACATAGATGAAGATATGGAATGTTATATGAACTTCTTCGCAGATGATGCAAAAATACCAAAGAAAGTAAGTACAAAAGAAGACTGTGAATCACTACAGAAAGACCTAGATAAAATCTGGAAATGGAGTCAAAAGTGGGAAGTGAACTTTAACATCAAGAAATATAGTATAATGGAGTTTGGAAAAAGTAAAAATAGAATATCAAGGAATTATAAAATTGGTGAAGAAGTAAAAAAACTGAGCTCAGAACGGGACCTAGGAGAAATTATCAGCAAAGACATGTCACCAGACAAACATATCAATAAAATAGTCGGTGAAACTTTCAACTTACTAAGGGCAATGAAAGTGGCTTTTGACTATTTGGATGAGGAAATGGTAGAGAAAATATTAGTTACACTGATAAGACCAAAATTGAGTATGCTGCGACACTATAGACACCCAGTACAAAAAAGAATATATTGGAATTAGAAAGAATACAAAGAGCCACGACAAAGATGGCACCAACACTCTTTCCATATTGTCAACGAACAAAGATTGTCCAAATTGGAACTACCAACTCTGGAACAAAGAAGAGAAAGAGAAGATCTACTGACTACTTATAGAATCATGAAAGGTATGGGACAAGAGGACATGAAAAGAAACTCAAAAAGGATAGTTATAGAAGAGATCTGAAAAAGAATAGCTTACCACAGAGTGGTGGATATCTGGAATATATTAGATAAGACAACAGTGTGTGCAAATACTATGCAAAAATTTAAGAACAAACTTAGTGCTGAAAGATACAAAGACAGGTCACTACGAGCATAACTCCCTTCCCATATAATACAAGCTCCTCTTAGCATCCATTCCTGAATTTCTCACTACACTTTTTAATCCCCTAAGGCATTTACTCCCTTCTCTCAATCTACATTCTCCCTCCACCCCTACTCCTCCCTTTCCTGCCACATTTGCACCCATTATCTAAAACTATCCACTTCCTCCAGTCTCTCTCCCTTAATACTCACTTCTAGTCTGCTGCCACTTTCTCCCCTTGTATATTTCATCACCTTACTTTTACTCACATGTATCTTCCACTTCCTTCTGTCGCACACCTTCCCAAACTCTGTCACTAACTTCCTCAATCCCTCCTCTGATCCTGCTACAAGCGCAGTGTCATCAGCAAACAACGACCGGCTTATTTCTCACCTTTCTCCACTTTCTTTAACCATCTCCAATCCCTGACACCACCACCCTTGCATTCACCTCTCGCACCACCCCATCCATGTACAAACTGAACAGCCAGGGCAACACAATACATCCCTGACGAAGTCCCACCTGCACCTCAAACCACTCACTCTCTCCATTTCCAATCCCAACACAAGCTCTACTTTATTTTGCAAAAACTCTCGACTGCTCTCAACAGCTTTCCTCCCATCCCACACATCTGCAAAACCTCCCACAGTGGCCCCCTAGTCCACCCTGTCATAAGTCCCCTCCAGATCCATAAAAGCCCAAAATACATCCCCACTCTCTCCCACAGCCCTCTAACACATCTGTACCACCACAAAAATCTGATCTACACAACCCCCACTGTCCCAAACCCACACCACTCCTCACCAACCACTCCCTCTGCTCCTATCCCAATCAAAACCCTCCCACAAGCCCCCCCCACAACCACATTCAACAAGCTGATCCCCCTGAAATCCCCACACTCCCACCTGTCCCCCCTCCCCCACAAAGTGGAACTACATAGGCACCCCTCCAGTCCTTCAGCACTCCACTGTCTCCCAAACAAACACCAAACAACCTCACCAGCCAGTCCACCATCACTGCACCTCCACTCCTCAGACACTGCACAGCATCCATCCAACCCAGGCACACCACCTACTCTCATCATCCCAACTGCCACCTCATCCCATCCCTCCCCACCTCTCCCCTACTCATCACGGTCACCCTCCTAGCGCCTCCTACCACAACCACCCCCCTCCCCATCCTCTCCCACACTCATTAACTCCCCAAAACACTCCTTCCACCTTCCCCCCACTGCCCCCCCTCCACCATCATCTCTCCATCTGCACCCCCCTACCCCTTCCCCTCCTCTTCCTCTCTTAATTTCTTTCCAAAACATTCTTTTATTACTTTCAAAACTTTCTGTCATACTCTTACCCCATTTCAAATGTGTTCTCCCCCTTAACTCCCACATCCTATGCCTTCCTTTTCCTCTTATTAATCTGTGCCACTCATGCGATTCCCTTGTCTCAATCTGCAGCCAACCTATGAAACAAGAAATAAAAAAAAAGCAAAATTAAAATAAGGTATCAACTGGAGACCTCTGACATGTTACAAAAAAACATAATAATTCTAACAAGATACATTACTAGTTACAAATCTGTATCTAGCTCTCAAAAGAGATTTGTGAATCACAAATACTGACATCAAAGGTCCCCACTTGATAAGAGAGACAGACTAAAGAGACAAAAACTAAAAGCAAATAAAACAAAACAAAACACTGCTCTGACCTTTTAACTTACCGATTGCTGACAACCCCTCTGATATGGACGACAATATGTACAGGAATACATTGGGTTCAAAGGTGGACAGGAAATTCATGTGATCTTGAGCAAGGCACTCAAGAAGAACATAGTATGTTTGGGACAACTTGGGATAAACCTGTAAATAATAAAAAAATAAATAAATAAATAATAATAATAATAATAACTTTATTTGTAAAATGAATAGCTGTGTCTTGGTCTGAGGTAAATTTGACTGGTTTTGAAGCGGCAGTTCAAAATAATCTTAAAATCTTGGTAACCTTGTATATCACCTTGACACAGTTATTCCCTATATTCAATGTAGGGCATATAGGGCATTTGTCCAATTTATTTATTTTTTCCATTTTGTTGTAATGTTCCTAACGGCAAACAAAAAACCAATATCAATACCTCACCCCTAGACTGTCCACATAAGAATATATTACATACTTTACATATAAAATGGAAATTATCATCACAACAATTATGTTTACAGAGAG
This sequence comes from Oratosquilla oratoria, assembly GCF_046742065.1. Classification (NCBI taxonomy): domain Eukaryota; kingdom Metazoa; phylum Arthropoda; class Malacostraca; order Stomatopoda; family Squillidae; genus Oratosquilla; species Oratosquilla oratoria. The sequence goes on from NC_134816.1 coordinate 36,115,081, forward strand.
CAAGAATGAAAATGAATACAAGTAGACATATTCCTGGTATGAATGAGTGAAGTGGTGAAAATGCATGTAGGTACAAAGGCCACTCCACTGCTATAGTCACTTGCATAATCCCTTGAAGTTCAATGGCGATCTTCATAGGGAAATGGTCCAAGTTATGATCATGTATGGTCTCACATGATGTTTGTGGTTGGAGAAGGTTAGTACACAAATCATTACATCACAACTCAGTAACAAAAGGATAACTTACCAACAAGTCTGACTGTGGTATAGAGAGGAGTAGTTTGACGAAGGTGTGCAAGGCTGTATCTAACGCATCGTCCCCATACAACCGAAAAACACCAAAGTTGACGTAGTTACCTGTGGAACAAACACGTGTTACCTTTAAAAATATTTACATTCTTGCTTTTTCGAAAGTCCTCCATAAGGATGTACTATCCTAGCTTTCTCTGAGAGGGAGAGTTCATGATGTAATCTAAAACCTAAACAGTGACTTTAAAATCTTTGCCTTTTCAATACAGACAAGTAGATACATATACCAAAGGCTTTTTTCTCCCTACACGGGGGGTAGCCAAAAAGAAAGAGGCATAGAAACCACTCCCACCCATTCCATTTCCTATATATTCCACTCCTCTCCACCCTCCCTCTTATCTTGGCAACTCCTGGATGATGGGTCATCCCTGCATCCTGTCCACTACCCTGGGTCAGAAGCAGTGTCGCAAGACACAGCACATCCACAGCAAGTAGATGGAGAGGGATAATAGAGATAGAGAGAGATTGTGCAAAGCAGTGAGTCACTTCAGACTGTCTCCAGTTTGCCCCATGTAGCTACGACCTAACGAGAACCTGCCATGCTACTTCCCTCATCTAGTTAGCCCACGTGACCTGCGTCACCAAGCAAACTACCTTGACCTGGCTTTTGTGACAAACATAATCAGGTCTGCCAATCTCTGACCCTACAGTGAGATGTTCTGAGCCCTCCCGACTTACCACATAGAGCAGCCTTCAACATGGAAAAGCAAATGCTGATGCCCTTGAGCCGCATTGGGTAGATCTGCTCCTTTGGAATGTTGTCTCCACGTGCAAGGATACGAGACCCTGCGAGTTGAGGGTAGAACCACCATTAGTGCTAATGAACTGAAGTTCACCCTACCATTAATACCAAATCGCCACTTAAAATTCTTTGGACAAAATTATCAACAGGAAAAATAATACATATATTCTACCAATACACCATCACATCTTGCCCAGTCCTTTTACTCCCTCCTGCTTTGCAATAACAGATGATAGTTTTTTTTTTTTTTTTTTTTTTCCTGATCAGAAAAATATTACAGTAAGTCCTCGTTACACGGTACACATGCGTTCCTGAAAACCTTACCGCAAATTGAAATTACCGTATACCAAACCCATTATAACATGTAATAATAGGATATGGCAGACATACTTTCTCCCTGCTCTTTCCTCTTCAAAATATCTAGCGGATATCGTATCTGTGAATTTTTCTTACCGTAAATAGAATCGAGGTTAGTAATTACCAAACACCATATCTGTGAATTTACCGGTTAAAGAATTACTGTATAAGGAGGACTCACTGTACTTGTGCATCATCAAGAAAGAAGGCTTCATTTATTCACTGACTCACCATATGTACAAATGACCTTGCTGGCCTCCCTAAACAATAATATACCATTCGGTGAAGAGACATCAAACTGTAACCGTTGTGATCTGTTTTGCACCAGCTCAGCAAACAGCTTGAGCACTGGGGTGGTTACCTGAGGGTCGTGGCTCCAAATTTTCACACCGAGGACTAAAACCTCAGTGTAACTTGGATAGCTTAGCCCGCAGTTAAGGAAAGATAGTATAAAATGTTCATTAACAGGATACTGTAAAATTAACAAGGAAAATGTAGTCAACAAATACATACATACATACATACATACATATACCAAGGCTTTTTCCCCCTTACTAGGGAGGTAGCCAAAAAGGAAAAGGCATAAAATGAGTGAACTATAAGTTGATAACATCTGTGTAAACACTAAATCATGAGTTATGTAAACTATAGAGGATATTAGGTTTTATGCAATTAATGTTCTGGACTCTAGTGACACCTCCCTGTAGGCCCATCATATAGCTTTTTTTTCTTTTTTTTTCTGGATTGGTGATTGTGCACCTCCTGCCTCATTACAACAGCAGAGTTTAACATCAAACATTAATTAAATCTGTTGCACAGGAGTGCTCTTGCAAGACAGACAACCAGAATAGGGGGTGTTGCAAAAGATGAGTGAATTTCAAGTTCCACAATTATTATGGGAAGGACTGTTGAAGGCATTTACATCAACTAATACATATTAGATTGAGATTGAGAGAAGCAAGTAAATGCCTTGGGGGATTAAAGTGTATTGAGAAATAGATATTTGGGAATGGATGCTAAGAGGAGATTGTATGAAGGTGTAATTGTGGCAACAGCACTGTATGGGGCAGAATCATGGAACATAAGAGGAAGAGAGGAAGAGTTTAGATGTGTTTGAGATGAAAAGCCTGAGAAGTATGGTAGTGGTTACTAGACTGTAAAGAGCATGAAACGAGGTGAGGAGGAGAGCGGTGGTGGAAAAGGAGTTGGGAAATAAGGTTGATGAAAGAGTATTGGGATGGTTTGGACACATGGAAAGAATGAGTGGGAAAAGATTAGTACAAGAAGTGTAGAAGGAAGAGGTGGATGGAGTGAACATGAGGGGGTGACCAAGGATGAGATGGATGGTTGGGGTTAAAGGGGCATTGGAAAAGAAGGGAATGTCTGTTGAGGAAGGAAGGGAGAAGACAGAAGATTGGGAGAGCGGAGAATGGTTGTGTATGGATGATGCTGTGATGCATGGAAGGGAGTGGGTAGGGGATGGGGAGGTAGTTTGTGTGTGAATGATATCTTTATGCAACCCAAAAGGATTTCTCCATGCCTTTTCTTTTTCGACATGAAGGGATGGAGGGGGGGGGGGTCACCGATTAAATTAAGGGGGAAAACCCCCATGGCCTATGTATGTAATGCACATTATGATTAACTCTTTCATTCTTGAGCAACAAAATATAATTCTGGGTCCTGCAAACCCTGCAAAGTGAAAGATAACTTCTAGCAGCCATATTCTGCAAAGGGAAGCGTCCTACAGTCAATGGGGGTAACATAAATGATTCAAACAAGAAAAAGGCCGCCTACAACCAACAACACTGGTTGTACAGATATGTAAGACAAAAAAAGGATACATCCAGTCAAAGAGCATCATGTAGGAAGTCTTTGTGTTGAAGGCATACGCAAGCCCCCTGAGATCCCGTGCCAGGCCAATAAGTCCTTTTTTGGCATCTTCTGCTTGGAACATTGCCGTGCCTGCCTGTGCTAGTAGTCTACCAACATTATCAAATGCACCTGTGGAAAAAATATTAAACATAATTACAGATGCTACATTTCTCATCTTGTCCATCCTTGTAAACCTAACTATTCTTCTTTATCACTTCATCTCATACATCTTAAGTCTCTTCCTTTCTGCTTCCTTCAAATTCCAAGTCATTCCTCAAAACTCTTAACTGTTTTGAACAGACTTCCCCTACCCCATGAATTTGTGTTACACTTCACAATGTCACAACTTTTCTAGATCTGATAAATCAACCAATCAACCCATTGCCCTAGGTCTCTATTACAGGAGACACATGGCTTCCAAGAATCTGGTCAATATCATACATAACTTACTTGTGATAGGCAACATGAACTGAGTGAATTTCTCTTCATCTTCTCCCAAGTCAACCATTAGGAGTCGGCCTAGTGAAGTGTAGAAAAGTGTTCTGCTTCTCATTTCTTGAACTGAGACTCCTACACCAAGGAATGGGAAATGTTCATTCTGCAATGATCATTAGATATTTTCTTAAATATCTTTGTTAAACATTACACAACTTCGTGTATTTATATATACTACACCAAGGAATGGGAAATGTTCATTCTGCTATGATCATTAGTATTTATATATACTATATCAAAGGCTTCTTCACCCTTATAAGGGTCATATATGCAAAGCACACAAACTGATGTATACAGATAATACATTCATGTATGTACAAATATTTTCATCGTCTCCCCAAATAGAGAATGCGAACCTATCCTCAGCTGCGTGAGTTTCTCTCGTACTACCTTTAGCTTACATAAAATATTCAACAAGTATCTGGACTGACAAGTTTTAGATAATTTTGTCCTTTAAGTTTAATTTTTACTTACTGTGTGATTGTTGAGCATAAACTGGACTTCTTCTAATTTGACAAGTTTACGGACACTGTTGTATCCTACAGATAAGTCTGACAAGAGTGTGAGGGTACGCGTCAGAATTTGTTCACAGTGGCCCCAGTACTTAAGATTAGTTATTCTGGAAGAAAAGTAAAGACAAAATTATGACACTAAATGAAATAACAATTTTGTTCACTCACTAGCTCCACCTCTTCATTTCTACATGATTGGTTGGCAACAGGACAGGCACTAAACTATGTGATCAAAAGAAATGACATAAAAAAATTAACATCTTTGATGTACAGTGAGACCTCTCATTAACGGACGTTAATTAGCTGTGTTTGCGTTTTTTTCGCTGTGTTTTCAGTGTTTTTGGTGATGTTGTTTAGTGCATGCAATCACTATGACACCCAAAAACCACTCCAAAACACTGAAAACACAGCGAAAATATCGCAAACACAGCTAATTAACATCTGTTAATGAAAGGTCTCACTGTATTTCAATTACAAAAATAACTCAAAATCTTGCTCACAACTATCTACAGAATAATGAAAGGAATGGAAGTTTTAGACAGGAATGACTTATTAATGTGGGACGACGGTAAAACAAGACACGGAAAAAACTTGAAAAAGGATAGTTATAGAAAAAACTTGAAAAGGAACAGTTTCCCACACAGAGCGATAAATACATGGAACAAATTAGACAACAAAACAGTATGTGCTAACACTATACAAGATTTTAAGATAAAACTTGATGCGGAGAGATACAAAGACGGGTCACCACGAGCATAGCTCCCCTCCCGTATATTACAATTAGGTAAATACAACTAGGTAAATAAATACAATGTATACTTTTTGCTATTAATGATCATACACAAATGGCTGCTAATTAGAACTTGAGAAACATAAGAGGTACAAAGGAAAGAGGGTGGAAGCAAAGTGAGAGAGACTAACAAATGAGAAGATGTAGGGTTGCATAATTGTTTGGAAAAATTTTGAAAAGAATAAAATGATGTCTTGGAAGTCAGAATGAGGGGGTGGTATGTTAGGTAGAGTGGAAAAGGTTAAGGATGCTTAAGTATACATGCTAAATTAATTGAAGGCAGTAAGGAGAAGTAAGGTATAGCATTTCAAGGATTTACTGAATGTAGAGGAGGCTAGGGAAGGTTAGACTGGCAGTGAGAGATGCCAGGAAAACATCTGTAATACAATAGTGTAGCTACAGGAAAATAATAAATACGAAGAGTACTGAAACAGATGACAGCTGGCAAAGCACCTGGGTTAGATGGGAATTATGTGGCTGTTTGATGGAGTAGAGTGGAATGGTTGGTGAGATTGTTTAATGTGTGCATCATGGACAGTAGTATTCCAATAGGCTGGGGGAGTGCATGTATAGTTCCATTAAACTAAGCAAAGGGAGACAATTATTAATGTTGTAGTTTTGGAATGATTAGCAAGTGTAGTTGGTAAGGCATATGGGGTGTTGAGAGAATTACAAGGTGAACTGAGTAACTGGGGAAGAGTAGTGAAGTTTAGGAAAGGAATAGGGTGCAGACAGTTTCATATTAAGATGTGCAAGAAGTTTATGGTAAAGGGTAAGATGTAAAACTGTACTTTGGTCTTTTATGATTTTGAAAAAAATTGTAATGCAGGAAGTGTTATGGGACAAGTCGTAAATGTATGAGATTGGGGGTCTGTGCATATAAAAGCCAATAATCACAGTTGCATGTATTACTGAAGACTACAGAGTAAATTTATTTTAATAGATATATTCCCATATTTGTTCATAACTTACATTTTCCTGACAAACACAGCCAATACCATGGATTCATCTGTTAATCCTAGTATTTCAGAGAGAGTCCGATAAAACTTTGATGTCTTGTGGACCTGGTCTCCAACATAGATTTTACGAAATTGTTCAAAGAATGAGATCATGGCAAGTTCAAGGCGTTCACAACCTCCCTGAGGAAGGCAACTGTCTGTTAAGTTCATCAGCTGCAGTACTCTGAAAAAATAAAAAAAATAGTTACCATACTACTTTTCCCCCATGAAGGATAGAATAAACTTACATGAAACATTCCTTTACATAAAAGTGAGAGACAGAGAGAGACAGAATGGTTTGTTTGATACCACCTATTCTCACCTTCATATATAATGTGTGATCATTTCCTTGTGTTAGCAGGCCCACTCCCACAGATCCTTACTTAACATTACAGCTTTACCATCCCCTAATTTATTCACTCTAATTCAACACACTCATTCAATAGGTCTTCTGGAAGAGAGACCAGATGCACTTACCTGCACACAAGCTCCCCATCCATGGCATCGTGATCATCACTTGTGTTGAAAGACACTCGACCACCGATGGCAGAACCAATCATGTACACCAACCATGTCAGCTGACCTGTAATAAAAAGAAGTATTTACAAGTGTATCTAGTTAAACACACACTGTTATGTCTATGTTCCTTCTATGGTATAATTTTCTTCCGTCATAAAATTATATTTTGAAAGTAATATGAAGATGTTTTAAAAGAAAATTAAGAGAGGAAGGGGAGACGAATCAAGTATAGAAGAAAAGGTAAAAGGTGCAGATGGAGAGATGATAACAGAAGAGGTAGCAGTATGGGGAAGATGGGCAGAGTATTTTAGGGAGTTCCTAAATGTGAAGGATAGTGAGGGAATGGTTGCAGTGGGAGGCACTAAGAAAATGATAGTGATGGATGAGGAAAACAGAGGAGAAATAAGAAAGAGGTGAAAGCAGTTATTACAATGATGAGAGCAGGTAAGGCACCTGGGGTAAATTGGTGTCATGCAGAGTGTCTGAAGAAGGGAGGAACAGTGATGGTGGACTAGCTGGTGAGGTAGTTTAATGTGTATCTAAGGGAGGGTAGAGTGCCGGAGGACTGGAGGAGTGCTTTATATAGGAAAAGGGGACAAATGCGAGTGTAGTAGTTTCAGAGGGATCAGTTTCTAGAGTGTATTTGAGAGGGATAATGAGAGGGTTTTGAATGAGAGGAACAGAGGGAGTAATTGGTGAGGAACAGTGTGTATTTAGGAAAGTTAGTGGTTGCATGGATCAGATTTCTGTGGTAAGACAGACATGTGAGAAAGTTTTAGCAAAGGGTAAGGATGTTTTTTGGGCCTTTATGGATTTGGAAAAGGCTTACGACAGTGTGGAAAAGAAGACACTGTGGGAGGTTCTGCAGATTTATGGGCTCAGAGGAAAGCTGTTAAGGGCAGTCAAGTTTTTATGAGAGTAGTAGAGCCTGTGTTAGAATTAAAAATGGTGAGAGCGAGAGGTTTGAGGTAAAGTGGGACTGCGACAGGGGTGTGTCATGTCGCCATGGTTATTCAATATGTACATGGATGGGGCAGTGTGGGTTGTAAACGCAAGAGTAATGGACAGGGGATTGGAGATGGTTAAAGAAAATGGAGAAAAGTGTAAGATAAGCCAGTGGTTGTTGGTGATGACACCGTGCTTCTGGCAGGAACGGAGAGGTATTAAGGGAGTTTGAGAAGGAGTTTGGGAAGGTGCATGACGTGAGAAAGTTGAATGTATATGTGGATAAAATTAAGGTGATGAGATGCACAAGGGGAGAGGATGGTAGTAATTTGGAAGCAAGTATGGAGAAAAGCCAGAGGAAGTGGGGTTGCATGTGGCTGGAAAAGGAGTGGAAGTGAAGGTAGATTGTAGACTGAGAGAAGCAAGTAAGTGCCTAAGTGATTAAAAAGTGTAATGAGAAATAGACATTTGGGAATGGATGCTAAGAGGAGATCGTATGAAGGGGTAATTTGACTTTGCCTACATCCCAGGTAAGGGGGAAAAAGCTCTTGGTATATGTGTGTGTGTGTGTGTGTGTGTGTGTGTGTGTGTGTGTGTGTGTGTGTGTGTGTGTGTGTGTATATATGTGTATATATATATATATATATATATATATATATATATATAACACACACACACACACACACACACACACACACACACACACACACACACAGTAAGACCTCTCATTAACGGACATTAATTAGCTGTGTTTGTGGTGTTTTTGCTGTGTTTTTGGTGCTGTTGTTTAGTGCATGCAATCACTATGCCACCCAAAAACCACTCCAAAACACCGAAAACACAGCAAAAACACCGCAAACACAGCTAATTAACGTCCATTAATGAGAGGTCTCACTGTATATATATATACATATATAACATTTATCTGTTTCACTTAATAATTCACCTCCACCCAAAACAAAAAATAAATAAATAAATAAAATATCTTCATACCTTCTAGAATGGCAATCTCCTCAATAGGCTGCTGCTGAGAAGGAGAATTCATGCGAGCAGTTATGAGCTCCTGGTAGCGTTGGGCTGTTTGCTCAAATAACTGAACCAGAAGAGCACATGTTTTCCCATACTCACAACGACCAATAGTAGAAAGCTGAAATTTTGAAGAAAAATTTTGAAGAAAATTTTGAAGAAAAAATTTGAAGAATTTTTTTTTAAGAGTTTGGCAAGTTCAACAAAGTCAAGACAACATGACCCATATACTTTTTAGATGAAAAATCTGAAAAAAAATTATGAACATTACAAAAATGGATGTTGTGAAATGCAATGTTACAACTGAGAATGGGGGGTGAAAAGACATATGTCTGACAATGTAGAAAAAAGAGAGTGCTTGGGTTGTTTTGGCATATTCAAAAAATGAGGAAAGACTAGCAACAAGTTTAAAAAGAAATGTATGGAATGAGTTTAGGAGGAACACAGAGAATCAAATGAATGGAAGAGATGGTAGGCCTTTGAATGCATGAGACAGAATGTCTGCTGTGCATAGATGAGAGTAGACGAATGGAAGACATCTGCTTTATGATTTTTTGAAATGGATGAGACCCGGGAATTGGCCAGGAGACTTGGATGACTCTTCATCCATGGGGGTCATGGAACATCATCATCAAATAAACTTGGGTCTCACCTGGTCCAGCTGCTGTTGAATGACTGTAACATCATCCAGGGGGTCTTCCAAACCTTCTCGCAGCACCACACCTGCACTCTCCAACCTTGAAGAAACATAGGCTCGGACCACTTCTGGAGTATACGTCTCCAGCAGATGTGGTTCTGCTGCCTGTGAAATTAATCAAATTTGTCTAACAGGACACTAATGGTCAGTCATATCTATGATGGATATCCAAGTGAATTAAATGTTGTAACCCATTTGTAAAATAAACAGTAAAACCCACTGTCAGCGAGAAGAAACATTGTGGAATGGTGATCTGTATATTATGGCCACAATTTGTGGTTGTAGTATATGAATCACTATCTTACTGTTTTCCCCCTACTTTGGATTTTACAGTTTATGATGTATATATCAGTGATTCTACTCTTAGCATAATGATAACATACACTTCAAAATCTGCTGAGAAATGAGATTAAACTTGAGTAAACTACAAATATATTAAAAAGCCTACTAAATTTACCATCAAGTATTTCAGAGTTGCTAAATGTGAAGGAGAATAGGGAGGTAAAGGCAGCTGCAGTGGGAGGCACTCAGAAAATAACAGTGATACATATACCAAGGGTTTTTTCCCCCTAACAAGGGAGGTAGCCAAAGTCAAAGGCATAAATCCATTCCCACCCATTCCATCCCCACATATTCCACTCCCATTCACCATCCCTCCCTCCCTCCCTCCTCCTTTTCTTGCCTGCTCCTAGAGGATGGGCCATCCCTGCATCTCAACCCATTGCCCTGGGTCAGAAGCAATGCAGCAAGACTGCTTCATTTAACCGGTGAACCCCTCCCCCTCTGTCCCCTTGTGTAGAAAAAGAGAAGATGGGAAGAAATCCCTTCAGGCTGTGTCAAAATATCATTCACACACTCCCTCCCCCACCCACCCCTTTCCATGCATTTTAGGGAGTTGCTAAATGGAAATGTAGTTGTAATGAGAAGCGCTAAGAAAATGAGTGATGAATGAGGAAAATGGAGAAATAAGAAAAGAATGTGCAAAAGCAGTTATCAAAATGATGAGAGCAGGTAAGGCACCTAGGTTAGATGGGTGTCATATAGTGTTTGAAAAAGGGAGGTAAAGTGATGGTAGACTGGCTGGTGAGGTTGTTTAATGTTTGCCTATAAGAAGGTAGAGTGCTGGGGGACTGGAGGAATGCTTGTATAGTTCTGCTTTACAAGGGAAAAGGGGACAAGTGTGAGTGTAGTAGTTTCAGATGGATCAGTTTGTTGAATGTAGTTGGGAAAGCTTATGGGAGGGTTTTGATTGAGAGGATTAGGAGAGGAACTGAATGAATAATTGGTGAGGAACTGTGTGGGTTTAGGAGAGGTAGGGGTTGTGTGGATCTGTTTTTTGTAGTAAGGCAGATATGTGAGAAAGCTTTAGGAAAAGGTAAGGATGTTTATTGTGCCTTTATGGATTTGGAAAAGGCTTATGACAGGGTAAAAAAGAAGGCACTGTGGGAGGTATTGCAGATATATGGAATACGAGGAAAGCAGTCGAGAGTTTTTATGAGAATAGTAGAGCCAGTGTTAGAATTACAAATGGAGTGGTTTGAGGTAAGGTGGGACTTCACTAGTAAGGGCAGTCAAAGAGTTTTTATGAGAGTAGTAGACCCTATGTGTTTGACATGAAATTCCTGAGAAGTATGGTAGGGGTTATTAGGCTGGATAGAGTGAGAAATGAGGATTGAGGAGGACAGTGGGGGATGGAAAGGGAGTTGGGAGATAAGGTTGATGAAAGAATATTGGGATGGTTTGGATACATGAAATGAAGAAAGATTATTAAAAGAGGTGTGGAAGGATGTGATGTTGGGATTGTATATGAGGGAGTGACCAAGAATGAAATGGATGGAGTAAAAGGGGCATTGGGAAAGAGGGGAATATCTGCTGAGGAAGGGAGAAGACGGAAGATAGGGGTGAGTGGAATGGTTGTGTATGGATGATACTATGATGCATGGAAGGGAGTGGATAGCAGATGGGGTGGGGTGAGGAAGTATGTATGTGGGAATGATATTTTGACACAATCTGAAGAGATTTCTCCCTATCTTCCCTTATTCTGCATCATGGGGGTTGCCGATTAAATGAAGCTACCTTGTTGTGCATGTGCTGTGTCTTGCTACATTGCCTCTGACCCAGGGCAGTGGGCGAGTTGCAGGGATGTCACGTCATCCACGAGGTGCCAAGATAAGAGGGAGGGGGGGGGGGGTGAATGGGAGTGGAGTATGTGGGGATGAAATAGCTTGGAGTGGATTTATGCCTTTGATTCTGGCTACCTCCCTTGAGAGGGGGAAAAAAGTCTCCGGTATACGTAAGAAAAACAAAATACTTAATTTTATTTTATTTCTTATAGATCTATATGTCAGGAAAAATTACAAGCTAATTTCAATATTCAGAAAATTTGAATATCAAACGTATCTTACCTTCATGTATGGTACTGATCCTACCATTCTCTGCCAAAGGGAGAGCAAGTAATGGACACTATTTGGTGCAAACTGCCACATGTTTAGACTTTCTACAGTGAACTTAGCAATGAGCTGTATTGCTTCTGGATAATGTTCCACAGTAACCAGTTCCCCAAGCTGATAATTACTCTTCAACCTCAGTAGCAATCGGCAGAATTCATGGTAATTGGATGGATCACTAAGACCCTGTTGATACAGAAAGTAAACATTAGTAAATACATATATATCAAAGGTTGACGTACATAAGACTGGGGTAAGCTGGGAGTATTTAACCCATTAAACTCCGATGACAAGATTCTTGTCATTTGGTCAAATAAAACAAAAAATCATAAAACACCAAAATGTTTGATCAAACACCAGAAAAGTATGACGTCAGTCCTCGCCTCGCGAGCGAGCCAAGCGAGGACTACTGACGTCATACTTTTCTGGTGTTTGATCAAACATTTTGGTGTTTTATGACTTTTTGTTTTATTTGACCAAATGACAAGAATCTTGTCATCGGAGTTTAATGGGTTAAGCAGTTATTTAATTTCTTTGTATACACTCTGAAAAAGTCCTTCTAGGACGAAACGTCGGTATTAAAAACTCCAACTGTTTTTTGGCGTTTACCTCACCACCCTTCTACTCGTATCAAAGGTTATTTTCCCCATTATAAGAGGGGTAGGGGAAGGTGGTAACATCAATGCCACCCCCCACCGTACACACATTAAAAACCTATTCAATGTCTCTCCCATCTTAGTACATACATACATACATATATCAAAGGCTTTTTCCCCCTTACAAGGGAGGTAGCCAAAAAGAAAAAGGCATAAAAACCATTCCCTCCCTAAATACACTCCACTCCCCCTCCACCCTCCCTCTTATCTTGGCACCTCCCATCTTAGTACCCCATGGAAAAGAGATCATCCTCGTCCCATGCCACAATACAGACGCTCCTCAACTTACGTTTTAGTTAGGTTCCGAACGGCCGAACGTAACGAGAAAATGAACGTAAGTTGTTACTGTACTATACATCCATAAATTCTATTACCGTATCTTATAAAACACCCCTAAATCATTAATTATAAACATAACATTGTAAAATAATAACATTAATTTCAAATAAATTAAATTCAAGCAACATAAATTGAGATGGAGGAGGAGGAGGAGGATCGGAGGAGGCAAGGCACGTTCAGTCTGTCGTTTGCGCCATGTAAACAATGGACGCAGCGTCATGCATAAGTATTGTTTGAACTACGGAGAGCGCGCTAAACTAAAAAATTCACTCAATTTTTTTTTTTTTACAGTCAGTTCAAACGTAAAATTGAAAAAACGTAAAACGAATGAACGTAAGTAGCGGAGCGTCTGTACTTGGGTCAAAGGCGGACACTGCTTCTACACCAGGGCCAGGCAGTTAAAGCTGGTTTACCCCCACTGATTCATTACTGGCAACCCTCTCCTATTCCACTTTAAATAATTTACAAATCAGATGAGAACATCCAATCAGGCCATTACCAGTCAACCATTTATCGCATCACAATCTACCTCCACTCATGATCTTTTGTAATTTCTCTTATTTGCTTCACAGATTTCCTCATGCAGCCAAGCCATATCCCCTTTCTCCGTCCATCAACCTCATTATTGGCCTTTCTCTCAAGTTCCCTCCATCGATATGTTGGTTTCCACATTCTTTGCTGGTCTCTCCTCATTTATTTTTTCCATACCACTGACCTACACTATCCAAAAGCTCTCTTTCCATCTTCATTCTCTACCTTACCTCCACATTTCTCATTCTATTAATTCTTGTAAAACTTATATTTCTAAAACTTCAAACATTTTTTATTGTGGCACTTCATTTCCTAATACAACATTTTACATGCAAAAACTCACTAATTAGAAATACATTCTCAACAATATGATCTTTTCCAAAAATTACTAACACTCAAATTTGCATCCATATTCCAGTAGACCCTTACACACATCCAAAACCCCGTTTCTCCCATTTTAGCTCCTCATGCAAGAAGGCTCATCACTGTCCCTTCCCACGATGCTCCAGTCAGAGGCATCGCAGCAAGGCATAGCATCACAACAGCAGGGCCCAACAGGATGACAAACTCCCTCTCCCCCATCCACTTGAGAAATACAGGGTGTGGCATAATTAATGTCCTTTGTTTAATTGAAACAAAATTAAAACCCTTTTAACTATCCTTTATTTTTTTTTAACATGAATATATTCCACAGGTTAATAGATTAATGTAATATATTAACAAAATTAATAGAGATTTAGCAACTAATTAAAGAAAATAATAAAGAAAATATATATTATAAGATTAAAAAATAAAAAGGGTGTTACTTATGCCGCACCCTGTATATAGGGCAGACAAGAAATCACTTGCAACCAATTCATTTCTCATCCATAATAACCCTTCTTCATTCATATCTATCTTTTGTCCTCTCCCTTCCTTGCTTGACAGACATTTCTTTACCATGCAATGCCCCATTCATCTCATCCATCCACCATAAATTTACAAACACTTGTATTACTTCACACTGAAATGCATTTACTTGCTACATATAATTGCTTGACTCTTAATTCCCTATTCTCTAGTAAAATATCAATGTGCCTGCAATATAAACTGTAACTTTTAAATATTAATTCTTCTGCTTACCTGTGGGTTTTGAAGAATGTTCCTGACACCACTGACTAGCTGGGAGAGGAACTTAGCTCTTTCTTCATTACTAAACAGAGTTCGCCTCACAGAGGCTATCTGTACTAAACATGAAAGTGCCTGAAAAACAGAATAACAATAATTGACAGGACATATATAAGAAACATGCAAAAATACACATTGACATACATGCCATAAGGCCTTTCCCTCTTATAAGGGTGTGGCCAAGTCAAAGCATACATTTACTCTACACCTATCACAGACCCATTTAAAAACCATTTGTTGCCCCTTTTATGCAAAATATATACATTTTTTTTTATATGGTTTATTGTCACACACTCCCCCCTATCGGGAGGCTAGGACGGTGGCCCTCACAGAGGGCTTGCAGCGTGGAATTTAATGAACCATGACCTTGGTTCAACTTCACCGGTAGCAGGATTCAAACTACCCTGACAGCGACCTTTGCCGTAAGTAACGACACCCTAACCCGCTCAGCCAGCGAGCTTCCAATATATACATACATACACCAAATGGCCCTTATACTCTTGTAATGGAGATGGCCAGCCAAGGCATGCACCCATCCCTCACATATATATTTTCCCTTTTATTTTAGCCTGCCCCATCTCCTTTCTAATGCCCAGGTCAGAAGCAACGTAACAAGACAGCACCATGCAATATACTAAAAAAAAAATTCCTCATCCTTACACAAGCTCTACTACTTAAGTAAAAACTTGTGGTTGCACTTAACAGACTTCTCTCCATCCCATAACTCTGCAAAACCTTTCTGTAAACAGTCACATTTTTTTCTCCAATTCATCGCCTAAAACATCCTCACCCTGTGTGAAAAACTTCTCACATGTCTATGAAAACTTGATCAAAGTTCCCCCTTCTTTCCAAAACCCACACTGCTCTCCTACAATTACTCCTTGTTCCCTTCCTGATCACCTCAAGTACCAAGTACCAGCTTCTCATATGCCTTACCAACTACATTTAATAGACTTAGCCCTCTAAAATTACCGCATTCATATTTGTCCTTTTCTCTCTTGTATTGTGGAACTATAAATGCAGGGACAAATAGCTGGTGCCTCTCTGTGGTGGCCCTGTTGGATAGACAGTGCGGCTGCCAATTTTCAAAACCTGTCTATCCGCCTCCCCTCAATCAGGTGCAGTCATGAAGGACTGCTGCTCAGTCTTTGGAAGGGGCTCAAGATCTCTATCAACTTCAAGTGAATTTCTTACAACTTTTTCATTATGAGCTGACAACCAGTTATTGGTCCTTTTAGTTGGTAACACAGAAACTTTCTCACGCCAAAACAACACTGATAACCGTCCAGTTTCTTCCCAGAGAGATCTGTGGAAGGGCCTGAGGACAAGTGCCAGCTGCTGTGGGGTTGTGGGTCTTCCACTTACTGATGAGACAGGTCATCCCTGTATCCCCCACTGCCCTGGGTAAGAAACATACATACATACATATACCAAAGGCTTTTTTCCCCCTTACATGGAGGGTAGCCAAAAAGAAAAAGGCATAGAAACCACTCCCACCCATTCCATCCCCTACATATTCCACTCCCCTCCACCCTCCTCCCTCCCTCTCATCTTGGCACCCCCTGGATGATGGGTCATCCCCATATCCCCACACACACACACACACACTGCCCTGGGTCAGAAGCGATATAGCAAAACACAGTACAGTAAACCCTCAATATAATGGATCTCAATACACCAGATATCAGATATAATGGACAAAAAATCTGACTGGACAAACCCTCGCTATAATGGATTTTCATCTGCTATAGTGAGGGATCCTTGGTTATAACAGATCTTCGGATATAACAACAGACCCCTGTCCCCATATTGTCCGTTACATCGAGGGTTTACTGTAATTTCTAATACCGGACAAACTTTGGGACATAATGGATCTGTCCAGTATTTCCATCGGATATAACAGATCCTCGGTTATAATGAATCTTCGGATGTAACGACAGACCCCTCCCCCATATCATCCGTTATATCGAGGGTTTACTGTACATCCACAGCAAGGCCGTTTCACTTAATCGGTAACCCCCATCTCCTCATGCAGAAAAATGGGGAGAAATCTTTTTGGGCTGGATCAAATTATCATTCACTCTTAACACAGAACTAAGATGAGTGGGAGGAGAGGGTGGTGGATGGGAGAGGTGTGGGTACATGCCTTATGACTTGGCTACCTCCCTAGTAAGAGGGAAAAAAACCCTTAGTAAATATAGATAAAAACCTGAGGCAACAATTATCAGATGAGAGGGAGGGTGGGAGGGGTGTGGAGTGTATGTAGGGATGAAATGGGTGGGAGTGTTTTTATGCCTTTCCCTTTTTGGCTACCTCCCTTGTAAGGGGGAAAAAGCCTTGGTATATGTATGTATGTACTATACATACATTCCTCCAGTCCACTAGCAAACTTCCCTTCCATCAACATTTTCCAACACAGAGCTGCAACTATTCTAATACAGACACAACATACTCAAATCACTTACACAAGAAACCAAGCTAACATCACAACCTATGCTTTCCATACTTGGTGAATACACAACAATCAGGAAAGACAATAGTCATCACAAGGGTGGAATTTATACTAATACACAACAGCATACCTTTCTCTAGTAAAGCAAGTAAGGAAGCAAGAAGAAGAAGGAGAAGGAGAAGGGGAAGGAGAACAAGGAGAAGGAGGAGGAGAAGGAGAAGAAGGAGGAGGAGGAGAAGAAGGAGGAGGAGAAGGAGAAGAAGGAGGAGAAGAAGGAGGAGGAGAAGGAGAAGGAGAAGAAGGAGAAGAAGGAGGAGGAGGAGGAAGAGGTGAAGGAGGAGAACGAGGAGGAAGAGGAGGAGGAGGAGGAGGAGGAGGAGGAGGAGGAGGAGGAGGAGGAGGAGGAGGAGGAGGAGATGGAGGCAATAAAATAAAAGCTTGGGCCTAGGTCTGAGACTGACTGACTGACTGCCAGCCTCTTGCCACTGCACCTCCTCCAGGTGAGGGTATTGGTGGGTTTTTAAGATGGGCAAAAGGGAGAAGTTTCTCCCTAATGTCCACCAGACAGAGACACTTGCAGGTGCTCATTGACAATCCTAACCACACTGGAAATCATCAGCAATATATGTATGGAAAAGAACATACTAGCACTGGAATAGACTGCTTAGTCTTACAACCTGCGAGATATATCTGAAAATCTCTTGTACATCAGAGGAAGTACCTGTTGGTGTCAATACAAGTAGCCCAGCTTATAACCAATGAATTAAAAAGCTTACATAAATCTTCTTACCACGGGTGACAGGGACGAAGGTAGAGATGCATACAAATCAAAAAACAACTGCACAGTAGAAAAGTCTAAAAATGCTGGTCGCCACGATGTTGGAATCTGTACGGTTCCTAAATCATCACTACTCTCATCCACCGAGGTTCCAATGAAGTCAAAGGTCAAACAATTTAATGCTGAAAAAAAAAAGAATAAAAAGTATAAGTCTGTCAAACCTGCACATACACACATATAAATCCATAATAAAAGACCAAAGCTACAATTGTAAAAACAGAACAATCTAAATACATTACCCAGCCTCAATAAATGGGTTAGTAATCCATGCTGGCTCTCATCATTAAAATTTAATGTTTTTGAGCTTTCTAATGCTGATCTTAGGAGCTGGCACGAAAGCTGGAAAATCTCATAAAGCTGCGTGTCCCGGAAAGAGCCAGCGATCTTGCGATGTTTCGTGAGTGACTTATTGGCATCTGATTCACTGATCTGGTTCATTTCTGCAGTCAGCTGTGCCAACAGCTGCACCCCCATCATGCAATGTTCAACTGATCCCTGTAAATGAAACATGTTATCAACATAGATGAACTAATTCAAAGAATACTTTAAAAGACGATACAGCCCAAGCTACAACAATATGCAAATTAATATAAGTTAATCCACTGCCCCTGCACCTCCCAAGTATCTGACAAGGCAACAGGATTGGTCCACAAGTCACTCAAAGAAGAAATATTGCATTGTCTGAGTACAGCCAGAGCAGGGCATCATGGGATACATTTAATGCCTTCTGGTTAATGACTGCATTTGGGGCAATTTGCTTTGAGTAACTCCTTGCTTGTACATTATGATTTGTTCAATACGCAATGACTGGCACAACATAAATGCGCAAGAGGAACTCTGGAAATATCTAGTGATAATCATCATGAGATTAAAAAAAATAGGCTGAATTAGTATTATGTATCCCTCTTATCATAATACTACTTCAGCTTATTTTTTAATTCAAGATAAGACAGAGGGTAGAGGGTGGAGGGGAGTGTATTAGGGATGGAATGGGTGGGAATGGTTTTTATGCCTTTTTCTTTTTGGCTACCTCCCTTGTAAGGGGGAAAAAGCCTTTGGAATATATATGTAGTATTATGTAGAGAGAGTTTGTGCAGGGGGTCCTCAATCTGTAGAGGACAAAAGGGATGGATTGATGAATTGATTAAAAAACAGGGTTTTAGTTATTCCTGAGTGATAATTCTGTTCAAAACAATATGGCAATTCTTCCGACACACATATTTCACATGGGCAAGTACGTGGAAAAAATTATTCTCATGCAAACAGTAATGGGAAAATTGACTAGTGTCAAGCATTCATTAGTTGAAGAGATGAAACAAATAAGGCTAGACTTAGCACTTCTTACAAAGAAAATTTAGAACAAGTGATAATTTTGGGATTATGAAAGGAACTAAATGAGATAAGTAAAATGCATACTAATAAGGATAATATCAGGAAATTCAAACAGAAAAAAAAAGAAGTCAGAAAGCAAATGACAACAAAGTGAAATAAGGTGGGGAAAAAACACACACACACACACACACAAAAAATATATATATATATATATATATATATATATATATATATAAATATATATATATAAAATATATAATACATGGTACAATACCAATACATGGATATTAAAGATTTTATCAATGAACACATACTAGAAAAATAGCCCACTAAGATACATACATACAAAGGCTTTTTCCCCACTTACAAGGGAGGTAGCCAACTCCACTCCCACCCATTCCATCCCCATATACTCCACTCCCATTCACCTTCCTCCCTCCCTCTTATCTTGGCACCTCCTTGATGATAGGTCATCCCTACATCTCATCCACTTCCCAGAGTCAGGAGCAGTGTCACAGGACACAGCAGATCCACAGCAAGGCCGCTTCATTAAATCGGCGACCCTCCCTCTTCGTCCCCTCATGCAGAAAAGGAGAAGACGGAGAGAAATCCCTTTGGATTGTGTTGATTTATTTTTTACACATACTTCCTCACCCCCCATCCCCCACCCACTCCCTTTCATGCATCACAGCATCATCCATACACAACCATTCTCCATTCACCCCATCTTCTGTATTCTCCTGTCCTTATTCAACAGACAATCCTCTTTTTCCCAATGCCCCTTTTACCCCATCCATCCATCTCATCCTTGGTTGTCCCCTCGTGTTCACTCCTTCCACCTCTGCTTTCCACACCTTTACTAATCTTTCTTCACTTTTTCTTTCCATGTGTCTAAACCATCCCAATACACTTTCATCAACCCTATCTCTCAACTCCCTTTCCACCCCCATTCTCCTCCTCACCTCCTCGTTTCTCACTCTATCCAGCCTAGTAACCCCTATCATATTTCTCAGGTACCTCATCTTATCCTTTTAAGGAGATGGAGAAGGGGTTACAACCCCGACCTAGCATTTGTATCATCTAGGCACGTCTTAAAATTTGATAAATCCATCGGCGACCCAATACCAAAAACCCAACACCACCCAATTGTAATCACAGTAAGACCAGTGATCAGACCCCAAATAGTAAAGCCCAAGCCGAGGTTTAACTTTTGCAGAGCCAATTGGGTAGGTTTTACAACAGACCTAGAAGATGCTCTTACTAACATTATCCCTGCACCCAAACATTATGGTGAATTCCAAACACAAGTTTGGAGGGTTGCAAAGACAAACATCCCCAGAGGATGCAGAAAGAATTACATCCCTGGCCTCTCGGAGCAAAGCAAAGACCAATACAATGAATATATTCAGGCATATAATGAAGATCCTTTCTCTGAAAGTACCACTGAGCTCGGAGATAGTCTACTTGCCTCAATCAGCGAGGAAAGGAAAGAACGCTGGCATGAGACAATAACTAATATTGACATGACCCATAACAGCAAGAAAGTTTGGGCAACAATTAAAACACTCAATTCAGACAAGGCCCCCCAGCCCAGAGTAGCTGCTGTCACACCAAACCAGGTGGCTAATCAAATGCTGCTCAACGGCAAGCCAGCCAATAAAAAGAGGGGCTTTTTAACAACTGTGCCATGTCCTACCAAATTCCTAAGATATGGAGAAAAGCCAGAGTAGTGGCCCTTCTCAAACCAGGGAAAGATCCATCATCTCCCAAAA
This sequence comes from Oratosquilla oratoria, assembly GCF_046742065.1. Lineage (NCBI taxonomy): Eukaryota > Metazoa > Arthropoda > Malacostraca > Stomatopoda > Squillidae > Oratosquilla > Oratosquilla oratoria. The sequence continues at coordinate 36,135,877 of NC_134816.1, forward strand.
GCTATAGACCAATATCCCTCTTGTGCACCTTATACAAGCTGTATGAAAGAATGATCCTTGCACGCATTGAGGGAACAGTTGATGAACAACTTTCAGCTGATCAAGCAGGCTTTAGACCAGGCCGCTCATGCTGCAGTCAGGTATTGAACCTAACGCAATATATTGAAGATGGATTCGAGAAAAAGAAAATCACTGGCGCTGTCTTTGTAGATCTTACAGCCGCCTACAATACAGTCAATCATAGGGCACTCCTCTTGAAAGTCGCCAAAACACTACAGAATCACACCTTGGTTCACATTATTCAATCTCTTCTTACAAACCGCTGTTTCTATGTGGAAATGGATGGCAAGAAAAGCAGGTACCGTTTCCAGAAGAACAGACTCCCACAAGGATCTGTGTTGGCTCCAACACTGTTCAACATTTATACTAATGACCAGCCACAGTATCAGAATATCCATAGGTACATCTATGCAGATGATCTGTGCATTGCCACTCAGTCTGATTCCTTCAACACCATCGAAGACCGACTATCAGAGGCCCTAACCACACTCTCCACGTACTACAAAAAGTGGCATCTCAATGCGAACGCAAACAAAACACAGGTGTGTGCATTCCACCTTAAAAATCACCAAGCCAAGAGAGAGCTACGAATCAGATGGAACAACACTGATCTGGCACACCACCCACACCCTGTCTATTTAGGTGTTACTCTCAACAGGACTCTCTCTTACAAAGAGCATATCAACAAGTTGATTGGAAAAATCTCAAGCAGAAACAACCTCCTCAGCAAACTTGCCACCACCAGCTGGGGAACAGACCCAAACACCCTGTGACAAACAGCTTTGGCACTGTGTTATTCCACTGCTGAATATTGTGCACCAGCATGGGCCAGGTCATGCCATGCACACAAAATAGATCCAGAACTGAACAGGTCATGTTGAATAATTACAGGTACCCTAAAACCAACGCCCCTACATACTATCTACAGACTGGCAGGGATTCCACCACCCCACATTCGGCGCGAAATAATTACCAAGATAGAAAAATATAAACAACAAAATTATCCCAGGCATCCACTATACAGTCACCTTCAGGTTGGACAGAGACTGAAGTCCCGCCAAAGCTTCATGACGGTGGAGGGACTGGATCCAACCTAAGCAGTGGCCCATAGACAATGTTGGCAGGAATATGATCATCTGGGCCATAACGAGGCCATACCATGTCCAAACGAGATCTTGCCCCCAGTATCAAACCTAACCAGGAAGGACTGGGTTACCTTAAACAGAGGAAGAGCCAAGGTGGGCAAAACGAGAGAAAATCAACACAAGTGGGGATACACCAATAGCCCCCAATGTCCCTGTGGCAGTGGCCCATAGACTAGAATGTTGGCAGGAATATGATAATATGGGCCATAACGAGGCCATACCATGCCCAAACGAGACCTTGCCCCCAGTATCAAACCTAACCAGGAAGGACTGGGTTACCTTAAACAGAGGAAGAGCCAAGGTGGGCAAAACGAGAGAAAATCAACACAAGTGGGGATACACCAATAGCCCCCAATGTCCCTGTGGCGAAGTACAGACGATGGTCCACGTCCTCCGGGAATGTCCATTGAGTCCCCATTGCTCCGACCAAGACATTAGGGAAGCAAATGAAACTGCCCTTATATGGACACGGTTCTGGTGTGACAAGATATGATGATGACCTCATCTTAAACACATTCAAATGCCTCCTCTCTTATGTTCCATGTTTCTGCCCCATAAAGTGCTGTTGGCACAATCACTCCTTCATACAATCTCCTCTTAGCATCCATTCCCAAATGTCTATTTCTCGTTACATTTTTAATCCTCCACGGCATTCACCTGGTTCTCTCAATCTATATTCTATCTTCACCTCCACTCCTCCCTTTCCCACCACATTTGCACCCAAATATCTAAAAATATCCACTTCCTCCAGTCTCTCTCCCTTAATACTCACATTCAGTCCACTGCCACCCTCTCCCCTCGTACATCTCATCATCACTAATATGGGAGAGCAACAAAATAATACAAGAGTGAGAGAGAGAATAAAACAGAAGATGAAGGTGAAGAAGATGAAGAGAAAAACATGAGAAAAGCAAGAAACAGGAGAAGAAAAAGAAGAAGGAAGAGATGGAAAGGCAGTTTTAAGGGGGAAGCCAGTTTAGAAAGTGGTATCTAAAAACCTATATATAGTTTGGTGAAATTGTATTGCCTTACTGTATTCCTTTAATGACTTTAATTTAATCACAATCTTTACCTATACATACATATACCATATATGATCTACATACATGTATACATGATCTTTATATAATTGAATTGTTTTGCATAAATGCACTTCAGAACCCTTACAATGTTGTCATTTGCACCCTGTCTGTGTAATTTAGACTATCATTTGTTCTACTGAGTCAGTAAATACACTGGGTATATAATGGTAACTGAGTTGATCTAAAATGAATTTCCTACCCAGAGTCTTTCAAAAGATCTATCAATTTGCAACCATCCTATGGTAACTTACCACATTTTATACATTTTAGAGTAAATATTAGTTCTTTATTAATATTTCACCAGCCTATCTCTGCACTTACATCTCTGTTACTTTCTTTCAAATAAATCAACTGCTGCCTTCCTACAACTAGCATGCACGAACAACCAATCAATCAATCAATTCCCAGATCACTCTTACAGAAGACCCATAGCTCCCAGGCTACTGGCAATGACCACCAGACTGGCCCATTGTTGTCAGGAATATTTAGTTTGATTCTGTGACCAAGTATATTCTGTACTGGTACTGTCTTAGTGCTGGATGGTGGCTTGAATGTAAGTATACTAGTGTAGCTCATGCTTTTTTTGAGGGAGATTTTTCTGTGGGACCAATGTTGGGGAGGGGGAGGGTCATCGAGTTTGGTGGTCGGTCTTGGAGAGCTTTTTCTGTGTTCTGGGTGTGAATGATAATGATCTTTGTGTGGGTGTATCATACGGTACACATGATAGGTTGTTTATGTTTAGTAGTATGCTTTTTTTTTATATGTTCAGCTATTTGTAATTGTGCCATGTATTGAGATGGGCAAGTAGGGTTGAGGGCTCTAGTATAGAACTGTGTTCTTATCTGACTCACATAAACCACATGGTGTTTAGTACACTTGAATTGTTGAACCTGTTAGATTGGCTGTGGTTATAAACAGTCTAAAACCAGTTTAATCAATTTGATCTTACTGATTAGGTGCCAACACTTATGAGCAACACCACACATTTGACATCCACCATTGCAGGGGAGGGGCTGGGTACCCATTAAAGTGTGACTTGAACAACTACCCACCACCACCTGGGACTAAAACCTGGGCCTTCTGCATTCGAGAAAGGAGTGATACCAATTGCCCCATAATGGATTCCTGTATGTACAATGTGTACATGTGTACATATGCATGCACCCATGTACACACATACTCACGACATTGCTCTTATATCCAATGCTCTACCCATCCACCTCAATCTTGGTTTTATAAAGTTATTTCTATTTTCTACACTATTTTTTTGCTTGTCCTTTTTATTCATTCTTTCCATATGCACAAACCTTTGTAGTACTTTTATATCTACCCTATGCAACAGCTTTCCTTCCACCCCTTGTCTGTATCTCAAGTTCATGTTTCTCACTCCATCCTTATAATAACCACCATACTTCCCAATCAGTTCAGGCTCTTCTTTTGTACCTCCTTCAAATTCCATGTCTCCACTCCATACATCGCAGGCACAATCATTATCTCATACAATCTTCTCTCCACACTTATTCCCATACACCTACTCCTCATAAGTTCTCCTCTCCAGATATTCATTTTCTTCTTTTACTATACAATCCACTGCTACTTACGACCCACAATATTTGAAGTTCTCTACTTCCTCCAGCCTCTCACCTTTTAAACTCTCAATCAATCCATCCCCAGTACATCTCACCACTTACTTTTATCAATATCTACTTCAGTTTTCTCTCCTCATACACTTTAACTCTATCATCACCTGTTTCAAATCTATCCTCAGACCCACCCTCAAGTTCTTATATACAAATAACAAATGGCTCACCTCTCACTTCCCAAACCCCTGCCAAGCAATCTTGTGTTTACCTTCCATACCATCCCATCTACATATTGAACAACCATGGCAACATTGTGTAACTCTGGTGTAGCCCCACCCTCACTTGAAAACATTAATTCTTTCCATTCTTAAATGCTCACACTAGCTCTACTAATCAAGTCAAACTTTTGACCACCCTCTACAGACTTTCCTCATTCCATACATCTGCAACACACCTAATAATGCCTCTGCAACAACCTTGTGTATCTTTTCTAAATCAATGAAAGCCCAAGACATCCTTATCTCTTTGCCAAAACTTTTTATATATCTTACTGCTAGAACTTGATCTATGCACCCCCTTCTCCTCCTAAATACACAACGATCCTCCACCACCTTATAAGGGGGTGCCCAATTCAAAGCATATACCCATCCTTCACCGTTTCCATTTTTTGCTTCTTGTGGATGAAAGATCATTCTGTCCCCTGCCCATTGCTTAGGTCAGAGGCAATGCATCAAGACAAAGCACCTCTACAGCTGCCCCACAACAGCTCAGGCTCAAGCTTCATTACAAACCATCTCCATCATCCACTCAAGACTTTATAAAGTAGACATGAAGATATCTTCCTGGGTTGCATCAATTTCTCGTTCATTCACAACTATTTTCCACTTATACTTACCTTCCTTCCCCACACGAGACATTCCACTTGCACCCAACGACCCTTTCACCCTGTCCTTCCACTTTACTCTTGGTCTTCCCTTCAAATTTACCCAACCCACAATTCTGTTTGTCTTTCTTCACTCATTCTTTTTATGCACTGATGTAGTTTTTCATCACCCTTATCTGCCAGCCCCTCATTCCATTTCTTACTATCTTCCTTTCTGCTTTCTTTAAATTTCAAGTCTTTGCTCTATACAGTGTCACCTATTGTGTGATTTTGTATAGATTTCTATGGTTTGCCACAGTCCCAGGGCCATAAATTAACCTATGGGTAAATCTTATATTTCATGTTGTCCTGGTGACCAATCTGTGAAGCTCACCCTGCTTTTTTAATGTGCCTGTCAAGTTCCTGGTTGCTATGAGGTCATGAAAGACATGATGGACATGGTGAACAGATGCACCAACACTTCTGATGTGGTATTCAATAAAGGTATGAAAAAAGGTGATGATATTTTGGACCATTGTCTGTGCTGTACTGGTGTGGAACTGCTTCTATGTCATCAGTTGTCAGCTCTCCATGTGTGAAAAGGTGTAAGAAACACAGCTGTAGTCGAAAGTCTTGGACCCTCTGTAGAAACCAAGTGTCAGCCCTCAGGGCAACACCTCTTAATACATATGAGGAGGTCGAGTGCTTTTGAAAAACATGTATGTATGCATACACACACACACACACATATATATATATACATAATTTTTATGACTGTCGCGCAGAAGTTTCGAACCTACTGCTCTGGCTCTAAGTCAGTGCCTTAAACCACTCAGACTGACTTGGGGGCTTCTTGGCGCCAGAGCAGTAGGTTCGAATCCTCTGCGCGACAGTCATAAAAATGATCTGATTGATGTCGCTGTTCACTAGCAAATTACTCATATATATATATATATATATTCTATTCTATATATCAAAAGCTCTTTCCCATTTAACAGGGAGGTAGCAAAAGACAAAAAGCATACTCCCACCTCCCCACCCATTGGACTCCCATCCTCTTAGCTCCTCATGCGTGAGGAGTCATCCACTGCATCCTGCCCACTGTCCTGGGTCAGAAGCTATGTAGCAAGACACAGCAAGGCCACTTCACTTAATTGGTGACCCCCTCTCTGTTCTCTCATGCAGATAAACAGAAGATGGGGAGAAATCCCTTCTAATTGGGTCAAAATATCATTCACATATAACCATTCCCAAACCCTCCCATCCCCCACCCACTCCCTTCCTTGCATCACAGTATTTTCTATATACAGCCACTATTCACTCACCCCTATCTCCCACCTTCTCCTTTCCCTCCTCAATAGACATGCCCTCCTGCTCAACATCTTTTGCCTCATCCATCCATCTCATCCTCAGTAAACTAGGTAAATATATATATATTTACCTAGTTTACCTAGTTGTATTTTGAGGGAGGAGAGCTATGCTCATAGTGACCCTTTGTTGTATCTTTCATCATCCAGTTTTTTCTTAGTCATGTATAATTTTAGCACTCACTGTTTCCTCTTTCAGTTTATTCCAGATATCTATTACTCTGTTTAGAAAACTATTCTTTTTCAGATCTCTCCTGTAACTGTCTTTAAGTTTCTTCGCGTCCTCTTGTATTTCTTCTGTCCCATTTTAGTAGGTCATCCCTATGAAGAATTTCCATACCTTTCATAATTCTGTAAATGGTTATCAAATCACCTCTTTCTCTTCTTTGGTCTAGGGTTGGTAAATTTAGTTTGTCCAATCTTTGTTCATATGTCATATTGCAAAGTGTTGGTACCATCTTTGTCGCTGCTCTTTGAATTCTTTCTAGTTTCTTTATATATATATATATATATATATATATATATATATATATATATATATATATATATATATATATATATGTGTGTGTGTGTGTGTGTGTGTGTGTTACGGGAAGGGGAGCTATGCTCGTGATGTCCCGTCTTCATATCTCATTTTATCTAAACTATTTTTAAATTCATGTATTGTTTTTGCACACACCACTTTCTCATCTATCTTGTTCCAACTGTCTATTAATCTGTGAGGAAAGCTATTCTTTTTCACATCTCTTCTATAGCTGTCTTTCTTGATTTTCTTTCTGTGCCCTCTTGTATTTCTATCATCCCATTTTATCAGATTCTCTCTATCAATAATTTCTATGCCTTTCATGCTTCTGTAAATAGCTATCAAATCTCCTCTCTTTCTTCTTTGCTCTAGTGTCTGTAGTTCAAGTTTTGCTAGTCTCTCTTCATATGATAGTTTTGAGAGTGTTGGTGCCAATTTTGTAATTGCTCTTTGTATTCTTTCAAGTTTTTTTATACATTTTTTTGTACTTGGTGACCACATCGTTGCAGCATATTCCAATCTTGGTCTTATCAGAGTGATTAGAATTTTCTTCACCATTTCTTCATCCAGGTATGTAAATGCCACTTTAATTGTTCTTATTAAATTGTAAGTTTCTCCAAAAATCTTATTTATATGTTTCTCAGGTGACATATTATTCATAACAATGACTCCCACGTCCTTCTCATTTTCTACTTTTTTTATTACTTCTTCTCCCAATTTATATGATCCTGTTATTCTGTTTTGTGTGTGTGTGTGTGTATTCACCTAGTTGTATCTTGTTTTGTATCTTATGGGAAGGGGAGCTATGCTCATGGTGTCTCGCCTTTGTATCTCGCAGTGTCTAGATTGCTCTTAAATTTGTGTATGGTTTTTGCACACACTATTGTTTTGTCCATTTTGTTTCAAGTGTCCACCACTCTGTGTGGAAAACTATTCTTCTTTAGATCTCTTCTTTAACTATCTTTTCTGAGTTTCTTTCCATGTCCTCTTGTCCCAATTTAACAAGTCCTCTCTATCAAGTATTTCCGTGCCCTTCATAATTCTATAGATGGTCAGTATGTTACCTCTCCCTCTCTTCTTTGCTCCAAAATCGGTAACTCTGATTTAGCCAGTCTCTCTTCATATGACAAGTTTGAAAGTGCTGGAGCCATTTTTGTGGTTGCTCTCTGGATTCTTTTAATTTTCTTTATATTCTTTTAGGTACTGGGTGACCATAATGTTGCCACATGTTCCAGTCCTCATTAGTGTGACTAACATTTTTTTTTAATAATTTCTTTGTCCAAATAGGTAAATGCCACTTTTATTGATCTTAGCAAGTTTTAGGATTCTCCTACAATTTTGTTTGTTTATCAGAAGACAAGTTGTTTGAGATTACTCCCAGATCCTTTTTAGATCCCACTTTCTTTACCTCCTTAGTTCCAATTTCATATTGTCCTGATATTCTATTTTTACTTTTTCTGAACTCCATTATGCTACACTTCTTAATGTTGAAGTCCACTTCCCATTTCTGATTCCATTTCCAAACCTTGTTCAGGTCTCCCTGTAATGATTCACAATCCGTTTCGGTTTTTACTTTCCTCAACAATTCAGCAGCGTCAGCAAAAGAGCTCGTGTAACATTCCACATCATCATCTATGTCATTCACATAAATAGCGAACATTATTGGAGCCAATACAGATCCTTGGGGAACTCCACCAATCACCTTCCAACCTGAATATTTTTCTCTGAGTACTACCCTCATCCTTCTACCATTCAGGAAGTCCTCCATCCAGTTTAGTAGGTTGCCTTGTATCCCTCCTATGTTTTCCATTTTTTTTTTTTTTTTTTTTTTTTGTGGTTCCTTGTCAAAGGCTTTTTGCAAGTCCAAGAAGAGGTTAATAATGCAAAGAGGAGATTATATGATGGGGTGACTGTGCTGACAGCACTGTATGAGGCAGAGACCTGGAATTTAAGAGAAGCCGAGGGGAAAAGTTTATGTGTATTTACCTAGTTGTATTTTATGGGACGGGAGCTATGCTCGTAGTGACCCGTTTTCTTATCTCTCCACATACAATTTATTCTAGAACTCATGTATAGTTCTGGCATTCACTGTTTAGTTTGTTCCAGACATCGATCACTCTATGCGGGAAACTGTTCTTTTTCAGGTCTCTTCTGTGAGATGAAATGTCTGAGAAGTAAAGTAAGGGTTAAAAGGTTGGAAAGTGTGAGAAACAAGGTCAGGAGAGCTGGGGTGGAGAAGTAGATTGCAGATAGGGCTGATGAAAGGGTACTGTGATGGTGTGGACACATGGAAAGAATGAGTGAAGAAAGATTAGTAAAAGAAGTGTGGAAGGCAGAGGTGGAGGGAGTGAACTTCAGGGGATGACCAAGATGAGATGGATGGATGGGGTGTAAGGGGCGTTGAACAAGAGGGAAATGTCTGTTGAGCAAGGAAGGGAGAAGACAGGAGATAGGGATGAATGGAGAATGGATGTGTATAGACGATACTGTGATGTAAGGGAGGGGATGGGGGCTAGGGTGTAATGTATGAATGATATTTTCATGCAGCTCAAAGGAATTTCTCCCCCTTCTTCTCTTTTCCTGCATGAGGGGACAGTGAGGGAGCCACCAATCAAGTGACATGGCATTGCTGTGGATATGCTATGTCTTGTTGCATTGCTTCCAATCCAGGGCAGTGGGCAGGATACTAGAATGACCTGTCATCCAAGAGGAGCTAAGATGAGAGGGAAGAAAAGATGGTGGATGGGAGTGCAATGGGTGAGAATGTAATTGCCTTTTCACTTGGCCACCTCCCCTTATTAGGGGAAGAAAGCACTTGGTAGATAGATAGATGATCATAATTATATATACATACATTTTTTTTTTATCCTCCTGGACGACAAGTAATCCTTGCATCTTGTCCTTTACCTTGGGTCAGAAGCAATGCAGCAAGACACAGCACATCCTTAGCAAAGCCAATTCATTTAATTGGCAACCCCTCTCTTCATCCAATCATGCAGAAAAAGAGATGACGAAAAACCCCTTTGCACTGCGCCAAAATATTCATGCATAACCCCTCCCTAACCCCCATCCCCCACCCACTCCTTTTCATGCATCATGGCATCATCCATACACAACCATTCTCCATTTACCCCATCTCCTGCCTTCTCCCTTCCTCCCTCAAAAGACATCACCTCTCTTTTTCAATGCCCCTTTTACCCCATCCATCCATCTCATCCTCAGTTATCCCTTCCATACTTCTCAGGCATTTCATCTCAAACACACTTAACCTTTTCCTCACTTATGTACCATGTTTCTGCCCTATACAGTACTGTAAGCACAATTACCCTTTCATGCAATCTCTTCTTAGCATCCATTCCCAAATATCTATTTCTCATTACATTTTCTAATCCACCAAGCCATTGACTTGCTTCTATCTACATTCTACCTTCGCCTCCACTCCTCCCTTTCTGCCACATGCAACCCCAAGTATTTAAAGCTATCCACTTCCTCCAGCTTCTCTCCCTTAATACTTCCAATTTGTTGCCATCTCCCATTATACATCTCATCACTTTTCTTTTACCCACAATTACCTTCAACTTCCTCCTCTCATACACCTTCCCAAACTCCATCACTAACTTCCTTAATCCATCCCCTGGTCCTGCTAAAAGTGCAGGATAATGACAATAGGTTGGTGAAGGTGGGTGAGGAAGACATAAATCAGAATCCAAGTGTATTTCTGACTAGTTTTGCACAAATAGGCTTCTTCTGAGAAATAAAGTGTTAAGGAGAAAACAAGGCAAACATATATATATACATATATATATATATATATATATATATACATATATATATATATATACATATATATAATATATATATATATATATATACACACAGGGCACTGTGAGGAGCTTAGGAGAGCTCACCCAGGGTTGTCTCTGTATATTGTGTATTTTGTCCTATTGGTCGTTACTGAGGGGTCTTTGTTTCTACTCCGGTGGCGTACTGTCCTAGTTGCTGTTGCTATAGCTCCGGTGGTTTTTGTCCATTTAATGTCACCTGTTCTCCTTAACACATTATTTCTCTGAAGAAACACTATTTGTGCGAAACTAGTCAGAAATAAACTTGGATTCTGATTCATGTCTTCCTCATCCACCTTCACCAACCTGTCACAATGCCTCAACATAATGACAATAACAATAAAAAAGGAATTATATATATCAACACACTCACTTTGATCAGTCTGTGGACCAGGCCCATGATCTCTCTCTATCGATTTTGACTGTATTTCTTACACCTTTTCACATATAAAGAGCACATAACTGGCAAATGCTCCCAATCCCATTTTTAACCAGTGACATAAACACAGTCTAAACTTTCTTCCCAGTGAAGATTTGTAGGCGATTGTTGACAGCCATTGAGGGGCTGCAGGATTTTACTGTGGTGAAACTTAAGGCAACAATTATCATCGTAAGTTGCTCATACTTTACCTTTGTCAGTTTACAGCTATCAAATATAAAACTCAATCATGTGAATCTTTACTGTGAAAATATATAAACAGGATTATTTTCAACACTTGTATAATACAAATACATGCACACACACACACACAAAAGAGAAGGTTAATATATTCATAACTCAAAAGCTCTTCAACAGGAACACCTACAGCCTTGCAGATGATAACTCACCTGAAGAAACTGCGTGACATCGACAACCACATTTCGAAAGGCCCACTTCTCTTTATCGACAGAATCGAACCATCCAAGTTTGGTTATCCTTCCAAACAGGACAACCAAGCCTTGGGTAACATAGTGGACAAGCTTGGGATGAGTTGCCAAGTAGTTTAACACGTAGTTTCCTGATGGAGGTAAATAAAAGTGGGACTTGATTAAATACATTGGCCAGTGTGTCCTTATTTTAAGTATAACATGTATAAATGTGTATATAACATATATATATATAAACATATATGTATATATATATCTATGATGACATCAAAGTTTCTGGTCAGCAAAATTTAAGGAATATACATCCTTTTGAATTTGTATATAATGAAAAAAACAGCACACACACGTATATATTTGGAAAAAAAAAAAAAAAAAAATTACTGACAATCCCATGCCCTCCATAATAACAAAATATTGATCAAGTTTAACTTCAAATATTTCATTATATCCTCAACTAGTAAAATGAGGATGACAGTGAAGGTCTTTAATCAGTGCTAACTTCCATTCAGCATGATAAAGCATTAAGAACTCCCTTTAGGACTTTTAAGGAAAAAAGAAATCAAAGGCCTATTGGTAAACAAATAATTATTTATTGATAATTTAAACTTTTTATAACCTATTTACATAAAAGGTCCAACCAACTCTGCATGTTTATCATGAAATGTAAAGTGCACTGGACAACTGGTCTGAAGCTCTCTTTCATTTCTATGGGTACTGACCAATCACTTACATCAACATAAGCAGCCATTTTTTTCCCATTGCAATGCACTACTTCCAATTTACAACATATGATAAGAAACCATGGTCTAACCTTAAGTTCCTTGTTAGCACACCCTTTCATCACTAATCCCTTACTGGTGCTCCTTTACATATACTAACACTCCTAAATTGCATAAATGCCATCACGAGATCAATGATTAATTGTTAAGTAGAAAATCCCTGACTAATACTCCCTTTCAAGCAAACCATACAAAAGAAAACAAGTTTAAATAGTTTCATTTACTTGCATGTACTTTAAATAACATTAAAACCTTCATCACTATATCATTACAACCAGATATGTAATATTTACTGAATCTGTCATGGGGCAGACAATAACATTGAAACATACGATCAGTATATATCTGTAATAACTTAAAGCAAAGCAGTAAATGAGAAACTATTTTTTGGTGCAGAATAAAAAGAAAATAATTAGGTGGAAAATCACTACCAATTGGGTGTTTCTAAATTTAAATTTTCTTTCCGTTTTCTTTCAAGAACATATCACCTGCACTGTAAAAAAATTAACAGAAATGAAAAAGAAATTTTGAGAATTACATTTCCAATGAAGATGGGAATATGCCTTTTGATGTGCATTTGTACATTTCAAATAGACTTTTAAAAATGAAAATGAAAATTACCAAGACTGCATAATAATAATGGAATTCTGCGACTTTTTGAAAACAATTAAGATTAGAAAAAATGAAATAACTACATATATAACTGATTTTAATTAAACTATTTCATAAAACAGGTGTTCAAAAATCTTGTGACATCAATTTCTTGATGTGGATGAAAAACTGATGATCAGTACCACATTCTGATAAGTATAACCAATGCCACTTTCCAATGCAATTGTACTAACTGAACAATTTTACCAAGAACATACCAACTGCAGAACAGAACTTATCTGTAATATACAATATTGGAGAAAAAACTGGCATATACTAAAGTGAATATACTTTGAAAATTTGAGAAATGAAAATATGAATGGCCACTTACTTGGACTGAATATTTACAACAATGTATAACAGCTATTAATGCAGTAATAAAGCCTATTTGCATGTAAATAATTATACAAAACTCATTCCATATGTGAATATTTGATGATATGCATGATGAATCTTGTGACACTCAATGCAGCTGTGGTTTCTAGGGGGCAGCATCCTAACAGATGCAATAAAGCTTAAAATTCAAGGAAACTGATGGATCTCTGTAAAAATCCAAATTTTCTACACTAAGCACCATAAACTTGGGGCAATCAATTTTTAAGAACAACTAAAGCACAAAGCATTTTGTAGTTCTTAGTTCTGAATCAGTTTATTAATGTTTCTAACAAAAACTAAAATGCTCTTAAGTAGAATGGTTCCTCAATATTCAACTGCTTTTTATTGTAAGTCTCAACACTTCTGTCATTACTGGTATCACTGCAACTGCAGCATATGCAACTTAATGGTATGCATTGATTCTTGGTTCATATGGATCTATTACACATCCATTTTATAATTTGCATAATGCACTTGTCATATTGTATTTGGCAAAATTAAGATTTGTCACAAATCTGCTTCAGCACCAATCACTGAGTAGTCAAGGATGTTTAATGAATCACTGGTTCTTGACTGAAATGACTGTCTTATCACATCAGATACTGAATAAAAAGCCATTATTTTGACTTCATAAAATTCTTTATTTCCTGTAAAAATTCTGGGTTAAACAAAGGCATGTCTGAAATGAAAATACAATTATCTTGGTAACTTATACTCAACGCCATCTACAATCTTGGGACAAGTAAATGTGTAGATTCTTCTGGCAGCAACCTGGGAATAACCATGCAATGACAAACATTTGTTTTATCAACCATCTAATTCTAATAGAATATTCTTCTGTAATCATTACATGTCTACATTACGAAAGTATGCAATAGTTCCTCTTATACTTACGAATGTCAATGCGCTGCTGAAGAGACAGGGTGCAGGGATTCCTGGAAACCATCTTGGTGAGGGTTGTTGCTGCTAGGTATTGTGAATAAGCTGATGCTGCACGCTCCAGCAGCATCTGGCACTGGGCAAGAGTCTTGGCGCCAGTGCCACTTTGAAACTCCACCAAAGCCTTCTCCGCTTCCTGCCTCTGGACTCCATCACTGGCTTCATGGAGTTGCTTACACAGCAACTCAATATTAACCACCTCCTGTGCAGGGGAATTGAAGAGACATTGTTAATTTTAAATGGTTTCCAATGTGGTACAGTAATCAAAAAACACACTCAGTAACACTGCTCGCTCCCTGACAACCACAAATCTATGAAATGCCCTTTGCTCATCCATCTTAATTGTACGCTTGTGGTGTAATCGGAAGCGGTGAAGTCTTATATCTTCCTAGTCACAGGTTTGAGTCCTGCACTTTTCTCTGATTCCCAGCAGTAACCCTGCCCCAACAGTCAAATACGACTGCTTCAGCCACAGATACATGCCTCTCCCAACTCAATGACCTGCATGCTCCTTCCACTAACTAAAAAAAAACTACAGTATGGGGCATCACAACACACATGGCCTTTACTTCTCTGAAAAGAAAGATGGGGACCTTTTGACATCTTTTTGAATAACTTCAACATACTTATAACCAACCTCAACTTTAAAGTAGAATGGGAGGTTGAGGGTAAGATTCCTTTTCTATACATTTACATTACAGACGCTCCTCTACTTACGCTCATTCGTTTTACGTTTTTTCGATTTTACGTTTGAACTGACTGTAAAAAAAAAAAAAAATTGAATTTTTTAGTTTAGCGCGCTCTCCATAGTTCAAACGATACTTACGCATGATGCTGCGTCCATTGTTTACATTGCACAAATGACAGACTGAAAGTGCCTTGCCTCATCCTCCTCCTCCACCATCTCAATTTATGTTGCTTGAATTTAATTTATTTGAAATTAATGTTATTATTTTACAATGTTATGTGTATAATTAATGATTTAGGGGTGTTTTGTAAGATACGGTTATAGAATTTACGGATGTATAGTACAGTAACAACTTACGTTCATTTTCAACTTACGTTCGGCCGTTCGGAACGTAACTAAAATGTAAGTTGAGGAGCGTCTGTATAACGAATGGGTGTATGTTTGCTTTTGCAGTTTAGAGGAAAAACACCTATTCAGGTAGTTACCTACACCTTTTCAGCCAACATCCAGATATAATAAAAAAGAAGTGTAGTTTCGTGTTTTTTTTTCTCCAAGCATTCAGAATTCGTAATCCCCAAATTTTTGGAAAAGAATCAAATTACACAAAGTCTCAATTAATAAAAATGGCTTATCTTTTGTGGTTCCTGGACAAAGCAGCAATGCCAGAACCGGCTTCTCTAATGCACGATCAAATACCACTAAATCATTCTTTAAGAAAAGATCCCTTATTATTCCCCATACTGAATCCGTACCAGATTTTTTCCTAAAGAACAAATACACATAGTGCATAATTACTAATACCATCAATAAAACAGTTGTTAATGTATATAGACTGAAAGAAAATCAGCCCCGGTATCTACAAGCTAGCATGTAAAGATTGCAATTAAAAGCCCTGAAGACAAATTCAAATGAATACAAATGTTCTAATAAATATGGTCAAGAAAGTTCACCAGTATAACAGCATGCAACCCCCCCCCTCCCATCTTATTTACAAATCTGGTTGTGAATTGGAGGAAGATGGGTGAATCAATGTAAATTGAGTATTACCCAACTTTGAATATTTCAAAGGGGCAATGGTCTCCAGACATTATACACAGACTTGATTTAACCAACCGTATTTATAGACATTTCCCTATCACAACCCCAAACAGCAGAACCTTGGTTCTTGACTCCAATCCATTCTGGAAAACTGTTCCAGAACCAGTTTGGTCAAGGACCAAAATTTTTTACTGATTTGCTGGATACAACTTTACATGGGCAATATTTTCCCACAAAAAATTAAATTTCACCCCTTGCATCCACTCAGGTTGGTCAAGAACCAATATTTTGGTCTAATACTAGAGCACAAAATTCTCAAATTTTTTGGTTGAGAACAGATTTGTTTGACATATGAGATATCAAAAACCCAAATTTTACTATAAATCAGGTCATCAGTGATTAAAAGCAACTTTTCCATGTTTCCTTTTTTTTTTTGTAAAAGTATCTCCAAAAAATGAAGTATGATGGGGGTTACTAGGCTAGATAGAGTGAGAAATGAGGAGGTGAGGAGGAGAACAAGGGTGGAAAAGGAGCTGGGAGATAGGGTTGATGAAAGAATATTAGGATGGTTTGGACACATGAAAAGAATGAGTGAAGAAAGACTAGTAAAAGAGGTGTGGAAGGCAGATGTGGAGGGAGTGAACATGAAGGGACGTCCTAGGATGAGGTGGATGGATGGGGTGAAGGGGGCTTTGTGGAAGAGGGGAATGTCTGTTGAGGAAGGACGGGAGAGGACAGAAGACAGGGGTGAATGGAGAATGGTTGTATATGGATGATGTGATTGCATGAGGTGGAATGAGCGGGTGGATGGGGGGTGAGGTAGTATGTGTGAGCAAATTTTGACGCAGCCCAAAGGGATTTCTCCCCGTCCTCTCACTTTATGCAATGGGGGGACGGAGAGGGGGGGTCGCCGATTTAATGAAGCGGCCTTGCTGTGGATGTGCTGTGTCTTGCAACACTGCTTCTGACCCAGGGCAGTGGACAAGGTGCAGGGATGACCCATCATTCAGGAGGTGCTAAGATAGGAGGGAGGGTGGAGGGGTGTGGAGTGTTTTCAGGGATGGAATGATTTTATGCCTTTTTCTTTTTGGCTACCCCCTTTGTAAGGGGGAAAAAGCCTTGGTATATGTATGTATCTTCAAAAAATGGGCCGCATGAAGATTTGTCACCCCAGAATGCCCACATGAAGATTCATCTCCCCATGAGATCCCACCTTTAGTATTGTCACCCCAGTACGCAAAATATCCACAGTGGAATAAAGATCACGTTACGTTAGGGTTAGGTTAGGTAAAGTTAGGTTTGGTTAGGTTGAATGACAATTCTTCATGTGATCCCCAAAAAAATAACTCCACCCCTCCCACTATATATTATGTAACAAATCACTAGGTGCAGTGAAGCCTTTCAAATAGTCAAATCCAGCTGTCATGAAACTTCCATCCTTGGACCTCATAGAGAGACTCATTTGGAACCGTCTTGCAAAATTGTAGTAGACAGGACTCTTTCAATGAGGTCCCTGGACTGAAGCTTCATGACTGCTGGACTTGATTACATACATATACACACACACCAAAATTGGAGTACACTATGGACACCAAGCACTAAAAAGAACATAAAGATATTAGAAAGAATTCAAAGAGCAACGACAAAGATGGCACTAACACCATCCAAATTGACATACGAACAAAGATTGGATAAACTAAATTTACCAACCCTGGAACAAAGAAGAGAATGAGGAGACCTACTAACCATCTACAGAATTATGAAAGGGATGGAAGTCCTTGATAGAGATGATTTACTCAAGTGGGATAGGAGAAAAACAAGAGGACGTGAAAAGAAATTTAAAAAGGATAGTTACAGAAGAGATCTGAAAAATAATAGCTTCCCACAGAGTGATAGATATCTGGAACAAACTGAATGAGGGAACAGTGAGTGCAAAAACTATACAAGAATTTTAGATCAAACTGGATGCTGAAAGATACAAAAGTGGGTCACTGTGAACATAGCTTTCTTCCCATAAAATACAACTAGGTAAATAAACACACACATACATTGTGTGTGTGAATTTACATAGTTCTATTTTGCAGGAGAGCTATGCTCATAGTATCTGTTGTATCTTTCCGCATCCATTTTTTTTTTAAAGTCATGTATAGTTTTAGTACTCACTGTTTCCTCTTTCAGTTTGTTCCAGATATCTATTTCTCTGTGTGGAAAGCTATGAGTAATAGATATCTGGAACAAACTGAAAGTTTGTTCAAGTGTGAGTGAGTGTGTGTCCAAAATCAAGCTTTTGCTAGTGGTCAGTAGAAAATAGTCTTCCAAACACCAATATTTATCTTAGATTTGGCATTTATTTTCAACCTGTAGTAGGGGCCAATTCATTTTTCTCTGGTGGGCTTCATTAATTCGTTTGTCAATGTCCTCACTATATCACTGACTTTAGTTCACAATTTATATGCTTCATTTATGATTAACTATTCTTGACCATAGCCTCTCAAATTACATTTTCTAGTATTCTCTTAACCCCTTCACTACGGGCCAAAATCTCGCGGGCAGCATTAGCTGCCAGACGTGCGATGTTGCGTCATAATATTCCCATTATAAAAAATAAAGTTACTACTGTATTGCTCGTTCTCTTTCACCCGTGAATTTTGATAACCATAGAAAATATGATGAAGCCAGTTTACAGAGTATGGGGGTCACGCAGGTACAACTACAATATATATAAATCAAGACACCGACATCGGCATCCTCATGTACCCACTTGCTCCTCATGACGCCTACGTAGGTGTCATCGTATCGAAGGGGTTAAACTGACAGCATGTATGCAGCTGACATTTCAGTGACAACTCTTATAAACTAAATCATTGCATCATTTTTTTTAATGATTGATGACTATCTCCACTAAAAGAATGTTGTTCATTATTGTTCACCATTTTTGTTTTTGATATTACTCAAGCTTAAAACCATCACCTTATTAAGCTCACTATAAAACAAAACTTCAAAGATCAGGATTAATAATAGATGCAACCCTGTCTGGGTTTCTTGAAATACGGATCTTTCTGAAGTTATGGCCCCAACCTATTACACCAACCAAATAAATTTATATATATATATATATATATATATAAATAATAATAATAATAAAAAATAAATAATAAAAGTCACACTAACTTACTTCACAGCACTAAACTTTAATGCAACAGGGGTGTAAATACTATCAATAACAAATTATTATATAAACAATGTATCAAACACACAAAAGCTAAGCACTGAATAGGATACTTAGTACTATATGTTTAGTATCCTGTATAGTAAAAGCTCTAAAATCTGGGCACCAATAATCCATGTTTTGGGATAATCCTAACCTCTTATTGGCCAGCATTCAAGTGCAAAAGTACAGAAAAGAGAAATAATTACAAAATTGTAATGAGAGAGAGAGAGAGAAAATTATAATCCCAAATAGTCAAATAGTCTGGATTTTTTGTACCATTTTCTATTTTGGGTAATTGCACATGCCAAAGAAAACGTATGATACTGTTCTATGCGTAACTCAAGCATATGTAATAAAACAAGTGATGTTTTAGTTATTACTTATTACCAAATGTAGAATTTTTGTTTAAATATTTGTCTTACACACTTAACTTTTAAGAGGATGGGACTAGGAAAAATATGGATAGGGGCATTGATAAAACAACCTTTGTCATGTCCGCCAACTGTCGAGTTACATGCATTCAGTTTGCATTAGGCATTGTTTTTATGTATGTTACATATACCAATGGTTCATTGTCAGCAAAAATTATTTTACCCGATGAATGGCATAGACTAGTTTTTTTTTTCAGTTTATTTCTAATATTTTATTGTATCATTCCAAAATTCTAAGCTTAAAACTAGCAAAGGTACTGTTGTTTGGGTTTTCCAAAATCTGGTATGAGAATTTTGATTTTTTTTTTCTTCATGAACATCATTACACAACTTCCCACCCCAAACATGCAGCACAACACCAGAGCACATATGCAGAGTGGAGTTATTAGTAACAACTCATTTTTGCAACTCCCACATGAGCCACAGTAAATTCACCTTAAATTAGAATTATGGCCAGCATTATAGAATATCTACACACACACACACACCCATCTCTAGTCATATTGTTTACATCAGACTATTTGACGTAAGTGGAGTAGGAAACACAGGAGTCTTAGTCTTGAGTTTACTCCTGACTTGTTTCGGAGGTATTCTTGGAAAAAGCACACCTGCAAAACTAGTCAGGAATAAACTCAAGACTAAGACTCCTGTGTTTCCTACTCCACTTACATCAACCTGACAAAATGTCTCAACATCACTGTCAAAAAAGCGCCCACTAAAATATTTTGCCTCACACTGATACAAATTACCTTCGCTCTTCATACAAAAACACTTTTTAGTATAGACAAATAAGAAACACAATATAGAAAAGCTACTGGCAAAGGATTTGGACGGAAGCACCCTGTTATTGTGGATCAGCAATTTGTAAGAACACACTAAACTTCCACATCATAGTATTTAACAAATAAGAACAGTGATACCCCTTAAATGTTGTTTACTGCATTTCTGAAATAATTGTATATATGTGTATATATATATATATATATATATATATATATATATATATATATATATATATAAAAGTGGGGCAGCCATTGTGAATTTTCACACTTTGCAGGTAGTTCTAATTCCACATATAGTTACTGTCACACAATGTTGTGTCATATCATATAGAGTGGAAATTCTTTGTGCAAGCAAAGTCGGGGTGAAGATTCTTTACTTGATTACTGGACCACAGCAAGACCTCACCAGAAGTGAAGTGTGCTACTTACAAGACGAACTGGATGAAATGTGCTCAAACTAAGGATGGCTTTGTCTGGAAGTGACAAATCAAAGACTGTCTGTTACAAATCTACAGCAGCTTTATGGACTGGATCCCCCCCCCCCCCAACATCCTATTTGTGACTTCACACCTGTGTTCCTGTAATACATTTGTTGGGTGAATACATTACTATATAACCTGACCAAGTTTGGTTTGTTTAGGCTGGAAGAAATTCTTCAAAAACAGTTGGTCAATAACCTAACTATTGAGGGGTGGGGTGGCATTGTTCATATGGGAAGCTGGGGGGGTTAGTGGTACTTCAGAGCCACAATTTTGTGTTTGTGCTACAGTGAAAATATTATTACTTTTAATCCTTAATAGTTCATGTCTAATAATATTTTAATTTTCTAAACACAGAAACATGGGAAGTAATTTTGATCACTACACGGACATTTATACAAGTAGAAATGCATACACATGGAACCTGAAGCCCTTATTTACAAAAATGCAAACAAAAGTGGTAAAAAAGGATGGGACACTATGAGTACAGTTCCTTCCCAGTATATTACAGTTAGGTAAATACAAATATCAGAAAATAATATACTCCTAACTAGACCATCTGCTTCTATAATACAAAAATACCCACAATCGAAACCAGCTAGAAATAACTCACAAGACAAATAGCATAGGGATTCCTATAATATTCCACTGAAATGGTACCAAATCACAATTTGCCTGGCTATGTACTAAATGCAACAACACAAAACACATTGTAGCTTTCTTGAATGTTGCAATCAGGTAAATAATACTGTCCTATTCACACCAATCAGTTTTACAAAATCCTCTTCATCAAGTGCCTTATCGGCTAAACTGGCAGAGTTTTCCCGGGAGCTGCAGGTCTCCATCATCCTTCATGTGGACATTACACATTCTGATCTTAGGCACAGCGGTTTTCCATGGACTGACACACTAAACATATATTGTCCTATATTTCACTGTTCACAAATCAATCTCATTTCCCCCCCTTGTTATTTCTAGGGTATAGGTTTGCACAATTTATATATTAATTTTCTTGGTAATTTTTTTTTTTTTATTCTTGTGATTCTTATATCCAACTGCTATGGATGCCACTATTTATGTGAACTCACCTCTACCCTAATCAATAATGGGGGAAGTGTAGGTGTTCAAAAGATAGGAGGGGGAGGGGAGGATAAATCTATGAATTTCTTGAACAAACTGACATCACAAACCCTTGAAATATATGAAAACATAATTAGGATCAATCACTCAATCAATCTGTTATCCCTCGTCTTTCTTGCAGAAGACTTGCAGTAAAGTTAGGAAAATATTTTCATCTGAGATTCATATGACACTTACCTCATTCTGCCAAATATCATAAATACTGTGAGCCACAAGTTAGTAAAATGGCAAGTTTATAGGCAAAGAGAGGTAGTCACTGTATAACAAGCTGTGGGTGGTAAACAATTATGGCAGTCAGTACTGTACATTATTGCATTGTCTTTACCCTGAACAGATTGGTGAATAAGAGATGCCAAGACAGGAAAAGCAATTAATATAATTGGGTTATGTGTATGATGGATGTTGAGTGCATTCTTTGACACAACCTCCCTCCTACTATGGGGGTTGAAAGGCCTTTTCATGTATGACAATGGCATTATTGGCAAGTGTGAATATATCTGCCATTTTATAACATTTCTGACATCTCCACTTTGCCTTTTGTATGAAATGCTTTGCATTTGGCCATAAACAGATGACAAGCTGATGATTCTATTTTTGTTTCCAGGCACAAGTTATATAACATAAAGCACTGAAAGAATGTTCTATTTATGTTTGGTCAGATGGCTGACTATTAGTATAGAAATCACATTTGTTTAAATAGACTTAAGCCTCTGACACAAGATGTTTCAATAATTAGTTTTCCTGTAAATATTGTGGAAAGCTAATCTTAACACAAATAACCAATCCCACAAAATGGTGGTCAAGTAAGTGTTCACCATTATTTTTTACTGCATTTACATGTCTACCTTGTCCACCATGAAAGTAAAGTGGACATGACAAAATAATAGTACTTTAAAATTTTGTTTCTGGATGGAACCACTATACTCTAGTATTCTCGTGCCTTCCTATACAAGGAAACATATCCCAATGTGGTGCTGAATATTCTCAAGCTCTAGGACTAGTAACATCAACAATGAATTTATTATTATTATTATTTTTTTAATATCTGAAGGAGGTGGGTGAATGTATGGGAGGAGGCTCTTATTACATGGTTTATTCAACCGGTGATCATATATGATTGAAGAATATAAAAAGCTACTTGAAAAGTTAAAAAAAGAAAGCACTAACCTTTGTCATTACAGTTACCTTGGCCATTTCAAAGTTATCCATGTTCATTAAAGCTATAAAGCGACCTTATCAAATGCATCTAATACTTTCAATTTTTTCCCATTTTCCTTATTAAAATTTTCTTGTTATACAATATTCCTTCATTTTCACTTTTTTTACTTTAATTTACAAATTAACTTCCTCCCTTGCTTCACTTTTCTTTATCTTTCCACTTGGTAAATCACAAACTATATGTTCATAGCTTTCAATCATAGAACTTAGCTTGCACTTTACATCTTGTTTCCACTGATTAAACCAGTGGAAAAGAGTTCCAAGTTTTACAAGTCTACTTATCTTTTCAAGATGGCCAAGATTTATATTGTCTGTAGCCATTAGCTACATCTGCAACATGTCTAGCATTTATATGTAATATGATTGGCTGTCTACATTTAACTGGTATTCACAAGCTACTTTCTTTGTGATTCTAGGGATTGCAAGACACAGCATGTTGCATCTTGTACAGCAATCTCACTTTCCACAATTTGTTGAGATTTTTTTTTATCAGTTATCACTTTCTCCATTATTTCAGCTGTACCTTCCACTACTTTATACTCCTATTTTCTTATGTACACTAACCCCCATAACAAGATTGAAGAGTTCTTTTGATATGAATTTGTTTATTCATTCTCTTCTCCATAAGAAAGGGTCTTTGTTACTTCTCAAAAATTCAGCACCACATCTTACAGTAACCATTCTAAATTTCTTGGCCTTTATTATCTGCCATTCAACATTAATACCTTTATGTTAATTAATATTCAATATAACATCTTTAGAGATACAAACACACACACAGTAGTGTCTTTAAACAAAGATAATCATGCACACACGTACATCTTGCACTCTGTCTCTCCACTAGACCCAAGAACTCTCAACTCTCAACCACTCAACTTTTTCACATAAAAAACCTCATAGATGTGGGCAGTTCCTCTCCTGCTACCCAGTGACACACAATGACCTACACTAATAAAACAAAGACAAAAGTCCAATCTTCTCCAAAGAGATCTATGGGAGGACCTACAGACTGGTGCTGGTTCCTGTGGGGCTTCCAGTTTCCTGTCAGTAGAACTTGAAGGTAACAATAGTAATCTTATATAAAAACACCTTTAAAGCATATCAAAATTTGGTGTTCACATTTTCAAAGACTAATTATTCTTCATAATTTCAATGTTGTACTATTGTCCCACAAAATTGGATCAGTTTTGTACTCCTTTGTATTGGTCAAATTTTTAATCAGGTTATATGTAATGCTGTTTTCTTTCTCATCTGATTAAGACAGTATAACTACATATCCATTTCTGTATACATCAATGCAATATACTATTACACAGGTACAACTATTAGCTAATTTGACTTATCATAAACTGAACTTGATCAATCTCCACCTAACTTGTGAAAACATGTATGGAATAAAGTTTTATACTTGCTCCTCATTCATCTTAAAAATACATTTTACTTTGTTGCCCATAACAACATCGTAGAGAATACTTCAAAGGGAATGATCTGTAATCTACATAACAGAGAAAAACTAGAAACACGTTCTTGCTGGCAATCTTTTTATAGGGAAGCCCACCCTATCAGCTGCACTACCATAACAAGACCAAGACCCTCTTCAATTAAAGATTCAATTAAATTTATTTCGCTAAGGCACCAGACTATTTTTCTGGATTAAATGCTTTATTCTCTAACGTCACTAGTCTGCTTAAGCGAACAGGATAAAAATAACCCAAGAAACATTTTCTTTGCGACTCTGCGGCCTAGATATGACTTGTATCATGGAGACAACAAAACCAAACTGCGTCTCAAGCGTACGTACGCAAGGACTCTCCTACTTTTACCTTGATACAATCACTTTATAGCAAACAGTTGATGAAAAGCTTTACTGAAAGCCTCTTCCAAACTGTAATTAAAAGCTAATAATGACATAATCTAACAAAACGTCGCAGATGAGCAAAAATTCCGAAATAATGTTTGATATTGAAACAACTCGAAAAACCAGTCTAATTTACTTAACGGACATTCTTCTACATACCCAAGATATGGATATTTTCAGTCACCGTGAATTATATCAAACCACAGGCTGTCAAGCACGGAGACTGTTCGAGCTTGGCTACCCATCAAAATGACGAAATTCGACACAAGTTTAACAAAGATTTAAAGTGCCTTTTCATTCATAAATTCCTTCAAAATTAAAATTATATATGCTACACATGTTATACATGCGTAAGAGTGGCTAAAGACAACAAGATATGTTGACTACAGAAAATAACATAAGAAAGAAAAGTATGTTTTGGTAGCTACCTGCTCCTCCGCCATTACGATGTGCTGCCATCTACAGGGATTGCGGTGATTCACGCGGAGAGAAGGGAGGGTGACGAGGGGGTAGCAAGTACCGGGGGAACAACAAGACGCATCTCCACCCCTGCCTCTCCACCAATCCCTTCAATCGCACTAGTGCAATTTTGAAACGGAGAGACAGGAAATAATATAATCTGATATCTAGATTTAATTATGAAAGTGTAAGGTCTTAAATGATGAGAGGATACGTCCCATACTTTTAATGGTGGATAACACGTTTACACTGAATTCAATGGCGTGATAAACCGGCTCCGGTGAGAAGATAGAGCCAGGAGTAGGCTACATTACATAATTTCTAACATTATTATTAATTGTTAATTGGCATTAATTTAGAAAATTATAGACAGCCTATTGAAACTGTTTGTCCACGTATATGTTCAAAAACAATGTAAAATAACATCATGTATGCCTCGATTATGTTGCAGCCCAGATCTGCAGTAAGAATAAAGTTATACTAAAGTTTATGTGTAGACAGGATGTCAAATTCTATGAACAGTTAACAGAGAGACGGAAGGAGCTCAAATGCAAGAAAAGGGAAGTAGATTACGTCCATTGGGGTTTTATTTCAATGTGGGGGTCATGTCACCCCCCTGCATACATTGTCAATAAATATTTTGGACGTATTTTCAGGCTACATTTACCACAGAGTTAGACCTTAGCTCAACTGAATTTGATATCTTAAGTTATTTCTTCATTTGTGTTCCCACCTCACCATAATCACCATTGATATTTGTTGTATTACAAAAATAACGTTCAATGTTCATTATTGAATGATGCACGATCCGGTAAAATTACAGAATTACGCAACCACGGATATTTAACACGAATTTACGTTGTTTAATAGGTCCTATTATATCCAAACCTAGTGTAAAAAATTCCTTGAAAATGGGTCTTTGAAATGCTAGAATGAAAGAAGTGAAAAATGTGTTTGCGTGATACTAGAACAACACTCACAATTTGATACATAAGTAAATATTAGATTATGGTAAACCCATGTATTGTTGAATTCTGTATTACAGCTCTGTACTTTGAAGATGAATAATAATAAGGTCACTGTTTAAATCTAGTCAAGGTCCACTTTCTTTTAGTTATGATTCAATAAAACAACGGAAATGGGTGACTTCAACAGAACTCAACTTGTTCTAAGAGCACTTGCAATTTACAAATTAACCCAGTAGTATATGTAACATCCTTGTTCGAGATTATACGTGTTAAACGGTGAAAATAGGCCCAATTAAAGTTTAGATTTGAGCTGAGCATGAAAGAGCAAAACTAAAATAGGATGGATCTGGATTTAAATTCTTCCAGATGATTCGCATTCTGATCAAAGTTGAAAGTGCATGCTTGGAGCTTCATATTTTATGAACGTGTGTAAATCAACTCAATAAAGCAAGAGTGGCAACGACCTTGCTCGGTTGCCAGATATACTGTAACTGTACCCATGGGCGTTCAGAGGTGGAAAGAAGAAGAATCAGTTGCATCCACTCCCATCCACCACTCTCCTTCCTTTCATCTTACTTAGCTCTACGTGGATGAAGTCGCCATCCCTATCTCCTGCCCACTGCCTGGGGCAGATGCAATGCAGCAACAGTATAACTAGAATCAAGAATTCACTGTGACAAAATTTGACCCTGGCAGACACATCAATCCAAACGACACCATAGACTATTTGACATTATAATCATTTCAGTATACATTTTACATACTTATTGCACTAAGGAAATTTGGAAGTGATATAAATGTGAGTATTTGACGCGCATCATTTATTGTACACTATGGTAATACATTAGAAATAATGGAAGGAATACGAAGACGACAAGAATATATTGGGTTGATAAAGTAAACGACACAAAAATCGCAATCTCTACATTGATAGCGACTTTCGACCACTCCCATATTCCAACTTAGCTAATCATAAGTTCCCGAAAATGTGAAGTAAGAAAGTACAATCCACGCTCTAACTACTTAATCTATTGCCCTCGCTGATCTGAAATTCTTAACCTGTGGGTAAATTAACCCCAGGTTGTTATTTTCTTATTGCTAATTTCAGCATAGACGACCTTACGACTAGTTACTGTTTAGAGAAGTAAATGTGGAGTTTGCCCAACGTTGCTAGTTCTCCGCTATGTTCTCGGACATTGATGAGTTCGTGTGTAAGAAAACAGGTTTAGCCATTAATTAATCAATTGACAGGTGATTTTATTATTGCTGTTTTTCCAACATCTTGTTGATTTTACTAGTAAAATGAAAATTACAACCAAGATACCCTGTTGTCATCCTCAGACTGTAGTGTCCCAATTTGATAAAACCAGACCTCAGAGAAGCCTGAAGACGAGTATAATTCAGAATGATAAGACCCGAGCGACCAGCCGACCATACTAATAGATAAACGTTGCACATGATAAAGGAATCCCTGCACAGTATCCTACACCCAACCTCTCGGTGTCATGCCAAATGGACGCGTGCCAAATAGACGCGTACCAGTTAAGCGCATTTCATAAATGATATCTGCTATTGTCTGCATTAGTTATTTTTATCACTTTGTATATACTACCATAAATTATAATTATTTCAGTATACATTCTACATACTTATTGCACTAGAGGAAATTTGTGATATAAAAGTGAGTATTTGACGCGCATAATTTATTGTACACTATGTGAAATGAATTAGTAGTGAGCAATCAGATGTTGCAAAGAGTCCAAGAATTTCTCTGTTGATGTATCTTTAGCAAAGTATTGCTCTCGGAGATGAGTCAGACACTGGTCCTGTATTTGACAGGTTGTGACATGTCCCGAGTCTTGCCCGGCTCATGATAAGCCCAGTGTTGCCCTGTTCTATCTTCAGGGCATCCACAAGCTCGTGAATTGTGTCTGTGGACATTATGTCGTGTGACATTTTGTCTGGATACCGACATGGCTGCATACACAGCAGAGAGGAAAAAGGCTGAATATGTTAAAAGGAGATGTAAGAGAGAAGCTTGGAAAAAATGGAAAGGATTTGGAAGAATATATGAGTTTCCAACACAGTCGATGCTTCTGACGACTGGGAACGCGATAGTTCCTCACGATCATGACGGTACTAGTTGATGCAAAATTAAACCATGCAGAAACAAGAACGCAGAAACATTTACTTATGCAACTTTTTAAGTGAACATAGTAACTATTTTGTTAAAACAGTGTACATTTACTCTATGTTTATTATAATTATATATATTTACGTCAATCCGAAACGCGTCTATATAGGAAAGTCGCGTGTATATGGAACACGTCCATCTGGACTAACCAACCATGCTCGTGATTGTTTAGACACATTTACCCTAAGTGTTTATTTTGAAATGCTATTTTTTTTTCGGTGAGGGTGGGTAGATATTTTCCGAGCTGCTTTGCTATGTCAGTGGTATGTTTCGGTTGATTTTCATTTGCCCTTAGGGTGGTGGCGGTAGGAGACTTAGTGTATGGACCAGGGGGTGGGCAACGGTTGGCACGCGTGGGCAAACTGGCACACTAACGACTTTTTTCTGGCACGCGAATCCCAGAGCTCACCTTAAAAAAAGATAACTAATAATCTCGAACTTCTTTTGTAGGACCATCGGTAATCGCATGATGCACTGGGCTGCGGATTTGGCCTTTAGGAGGTGAGGAGAAGGCTCCAATGCTATACTCAGAGGCTGTAGTCAGAAAGCCCAGTAGACAAAAAGCCCACTAATAAGAAGCCTCGATAGTTAGAAAATTTGTAAGATGTACTGTAGAAAAAAAATTCTGAGAAAAATGGATGGGCATGACAGGTGGTAATGGACATGGAACTGCCTAGTGTAGGCACTATGGTCTCTTGCAGTCTCCTTCATTCTTATGTTCTTATGTTCACTCAACTCTAGGAATATAGGTGAAAGGGTAGTTGAACAAGCTGAAATTTAAAACAGAATTTGGAATGCTCTCTGACTACAATGAACCACTTTCTATAAATGAATATAAAATACTGGCTTATTGTATACACTGAACGGCATTTGATTTATAAAGTATACTTGACATAGATATACTTCATAAAGTATACTAACCTAACCTAAAGTTCTGCAAATTGCAGCAATCATTTTCATTGGAATGATACCATAACATTAACCAAAATATTTGACTACTAGGCCTTCTGATTCGAAATCCTTAAAAGTAAAGGACGGATTCCGAAGAGGTGTGTGTGTGGGGGGGGAGGGGGGCATACGTGTACGAAGCCTGTAATTTTACTCTGTTGGCACGCGAGAACATTATTGTATAAAAGAATTGGCTGATTTTGGCCAACCCCTCTAAAAGGTTCCCAGGCGCACCACATAACTTCTAATAACAGAAGATTAATTCATCAATTTTGTTTACATTAAAGAAATCTGTATATCTAAAAGTCTAATGTAAGGGATCCGAATATATATATATATATATATATATATATATATATATATATATATATATATATATATATATATATACATATATAATCTATCACTGTCCCGGTAGTAAAAATATAGTTATTCAGATGAAAGTAGGTTGTGGGAGGTGTGGTGGTGATGATGGGGTGATGGGGTGGAGTGGGGTGTCAAAAATGAAATTATCCTTGGGCCTCCAATATCCTCGAATAGGATGTGAATGATCCTTGCATGTGGCTGGGTCATGAGCGATAAAGGTAAGAGAAGGAAGACAGTCGCTTGAAAATATTAAATCCTCTTAAAAAGAGGATTGAGGTGTTGTGTAACCTTTGTAATAGAAATAAGTAACACGCATGGGCCACGAAGGTGGTGTTTTCGTCGCTGATCGAAATATCGTACATCTGGTATTTAGGTCAGGTCTTCAACCGACCGAACTAGTAAACACACCTCTACTACGGCCGACGCTGCTGTACAGTGGATTACAACGACGTTAGTTTTAACACGCGACAGTATACACATGTAAGACTGTTTGTTTAATATTGCAACTTTAAATAATACTTACAGTAACAGCCATCAAACCCACGTACAGGATTTTTTTTTAATTAAGTGAATAAAGAAACCGTATAGCCTCGTTTGAAACATTCAAGAAATTTCCCCAACGTTTTTCAAACTTATGTTGTACAGTAATTAGTAACTTACCACAACCTTCTATTTCTTTTCCTAAGTGAAAAATAGTTGTGACCAACTCTTGTGAAAATGTTAAATCGTTATCATATTTCTACAATGTTTGCAATTTCGTAGTATTTGTCTATTTCGTAAAGTAAATAGGTTTTCATTAATGTAATGAGTTGCATTTTTGCATGATTTGTTTTTATCATTTCCCCATAAATGGGGTGGGTGGGATAATGTAAGGGAGCAACACACACACACACACAAGTAGAAAATTCACGGTAAAAAAGTTACAGGAAGAAGTCACAAAAAGTGGTTATCTGTCGAATTCTATCTTTTCAAGGTTAATATGTCAATCAGTCTCAGTATATGAATATGCAGAACTATTAGTACAATGAGTTTTGCTTAAAATTGTAAAATAGAACAAAAATATTAGATCTTTGTATACATGGGCAACATCAGCCTGGAAGAAATCAGGTATGTCAGTCACTGTGGTCACAGTAGTGCTGGGCAAATACCGCTAATCTCAGTACCGGAATTACCGGTAAACAACAATGCCGTTACCGGAATTACCGGTAAACAACAATGCCGTTACCGGAATTACCGGTATTTTACCGGTAAAAGACTCGTGAGGTAGTAGTCGCCTTTATGACTTAAATCTTTAAACAAATTTCATCCTACTATGGTGTGTAGTCACAACCCCATTGCATATTCTGTATATTGAAATAAAGTAAAAATTTCGATAGCCAGTTCTATTTTGTTTACGATATTGTGTTTATGGAGATATCTGGCAACTCCTCCCACCAATCGGAAGCAAGCTATGATTCTCAACAGTAAACACATGATTTTGAATTTTATAGATATCAGTGCGTTATCAAAGTTAGAGGTAGAAGCATGCCGCCTATCTACAGTATCCAGCCTCCCAGTTTAACTGTCTCTCCTGAAAAATCAATGTTTTTGTTCTTTAATAAGCTATATGTCTGGTTCTATTTTACATATTATTTTGATTGTTATGTCATTGTAAAGGGAAAAAGTCATACTTTAATTGGTGCTACTTTAGTATGCTATCTACCGCGCAAGTGAGTGAAAGGAGGGTGTCTGTGGTGTATAAACTTTTGTCCGCCTCTGCATGCATGGGTCTATGTTTGGAGGGTGCATGTGGGAGTGGGAGTTTTGTTAATACACACACATACACATATAAAGCTTTGACTAAATTGTAATAAATGTTTTCTTAAAAACTAACCTAAACTGACTAATTTGTAATAGATGTTTTCCTAAAAACTGCTTTTAATGTTCCCTTGTTTTAATACTTATTTCATACAAATTAGCCCAGCACGTGATCCAAAGACCAAGGTGAATACTCAAGGATATATTAGATTTCATTGTTAGCATATTTTTTATTTATTTCCTCAATTATCTTTTCATACAAATTAGTTCATATTCTTATTTAGAAACAGAAGCATATTGGCATTTTCATCACTAGCATATATATATATATATATATATATATATATATATATATATATATATATATATATATATATACATATATGAGTCTTCATTTGGCGACACGCGGAATTTTTCGATGAAACTTTCACAATTAATATAATTTCGTATGCTGATCACAGAAATAACATTAATTCTATTGAGAAATTGACAAAAATGCAAAAAAAAAAAAAACTGTTTTAATGGTAAAATAATTACCGAGACCTTAGCGGTACATACTTGCTTAATGGTAAAAGTTTAACCAGTAAAATTAGCGGTACAGTGGGCCGTCAGTATTGTCACTCAGTACCATCAAGCCGAGACGTGCTTACCGCTCTCTGAGTGTTATGGTATAGCTTATCGGTTAACGGAGCCTTAACGGTAGCAGAATTTTTGCTGGTAAGCTACCGTCAAGGTTGTTACCGATAAAACCCGTAACTATCGGTAGCTGCCCACCACTACCGTCAGTACCGTCACTCAGTACCACCAAGCCGAGACGTGCTTACCGCTCTCCGAGTGTTATGGTATAGCTTATCGGTTAACGGAACCTTAACGGTAGCAGAATTTTTGCCGGTAAGCTACCGTTAAGGTTGTTACCGATAAAACCGGTAACTTTACCGGTAGCTGCCCACCACTAGTCACAGTTAATCGAGTAAGAAATATGAGGAGGCATTTGCTGCATCACGTTGAGATGCCTGTCTCATACAGTATTCATACCATGTCTCATAATACCTTATTCCTCTCTATAGTATGTCGTTACTCACGAAGACAGTGTGAATAGTGGAAATATCGAAACATAGTGCAGTTGTGAATCAAGAATAGGTTTAGTGAGAAAAAATCTGGTGAAATTTTATTTTTACGCCTCCTGCCGTGAAAATAATTGACTAGCGTGGTAAAAATCTCCTACAATGGGTATATCAAACATGTCACTCGGAAAACCAAGTTGTGATGGAAATGTGTTAAAAGATCCAGTGGTCACTGTCGAGGCAGTGGGACAACAGATTTGTAGAGAAAATCCATCGATAGGTAGCTTCACAGCCATGCAGCAAATGAGTCCCAAATTCGTCTTACCAAAGTAGGCAAATTGAGATTGACTTCCAATATTTCTTTTCGATTACCTGACCTTCTTTCTTAATAAAATTTACATTTTTTGTCACTTTTTCCAGAGACTTAATATACCTGTCAAGCTACTGTGTTGTCTTGCCGTAATATTTTGAGTTTAGAGACCATAAGTTTGTGTATAAAACGGTAATTAAACCTTAAGGAAACTATATTTTTGGTCATTCAATATTTATTTGTTTCAAAAGAAATGCAGAATGAAAACGCAATGTAAATACATGACACAGTATTAACACCATATGATAAAAACAGTATTGTTTACAAAGGATCTTGTAAACAGTACTGTTTTTCATTATTTGGTGCTCATAAAAAATACACAAGACTTACGCAAAAAAAAAAAGTAAGACTTGACGTGTTATATAACACTTGAAAAGGGGAATTTATTTCAAATTGTTTAAAACAAACACATTTAAAAACACATCGCATGCGGAGAAAAAGATTAAGATTTTCAACTTACGCCGTAAGTCTTGAAACTCATAGAAATTACGTAAGATTTACTAAAAAAAAAGCATAGGACTTGACAGGTATGGACTTTATTAACGGCCACGACAGACACACACAGACACACACACACACAAACACACACACAATCACAGAGTAATAGACATTTGGAACAAGTTAGATGAGAAAGTAGTGTGTGCAAAAACAATACATGAATTTAAAAATAGTTTAGATAAAATGATATATAAAGACGGGGCATCACGAGCATAGCTCCCCTTCCCGTAAAATACAACTAGGTAAATACAACTAGGTAAATACAACTAGGTAAATACACACACACACACACACACAGACAAACACACACACACGCACACACACACATTCACACCCACCCACACACACACACACATACTGGACGGCGCAGTGGTAGCGTTCCCGGCTGCCACTACGGCGGTCCGAGTTTGAATCCCGCCCAGGGCTGAAATAATTTCAGTGCCGCTGCGCTTCGAGTCGTTACTCCAGCTCTCGTGGGCGGGGAGTTGGGTGTGTGTTTGCATGTAAGGTCACAGCATTACCCATAGATCGGTCATATACGAGCTCTGAGCTCTCTCCCGGGGGGGGGGGTGTGAATAGCTGTCGATCACGAGTCCAACATGTGATCCAAGACCATAGTGAGTCACACACACACACACACACACACACACACACACACACACACACACACACACACACACACACACACACACACACACATGCACACACAAAAGACCTGAAAAAGAACAGCTTTCCCCACAGGGTGATAGATGTTTGGAACAAGTTAGATGAGAAAGTGATGTGTGCAAAAACAATACACGAATTTAAAAGCAGTCTAGACAAAACGAGATATGAAGACGGGACACCACGAGCATAATTCCCCTTCCCGTATAATACATTTAGGTAAATATACACACACACGCACACACACGTGTGGTCGTTGTTCATTTTCCCTCCGGGCAAAATCCGGCAGCCATTTTCCCTTCGGTCGTTTGTCCTCCAACAATCGGCCATTTTCCTTCCATTGAAAATAAAAACAAAATCATTGTAAATAAAAACAAAATAATATTATTATGCAAGTATGCAATATTTTCCCTCCATGGTCCATTGGAAAAATAGTAATATGATTATGTTTTTTCTTTTCTGTTTTTTTTTTTTTTGTCCTGTATTGCAATTATGCAATAGAGAGAGAGAGAGAGAGAGATTAGTATTAAAATTTGGAATATGTTTAATACCTCCAAAGGTCAGTGGTCCCCAGACTACATAACTTGAATTGCTGCAAAGAAATTCATCTCAAAAGCAGCCAGATTTGACCTCACTATCAGTCAACCTTCGCCCTGACTTCATCAACGACATATAACCTGAGTCCTCACTTTTCCCTGTGCCCAAATGTACCCCTCTTAGCTATATTTATTCTCACACTCTACACTATGTATCATTCTGCTGAAGAGGACCACATATAGTGGTCGAAATATACACATTTTCTGGGCATCTTATCTCAATCTACGACAGTGGGTTAATATGTCTCATTTTACAAATGTGACACTACATTATATATATATATATATACATATTTATAGATATATATATATATATAAACAGTATATATGTATATATATATATATATATATATATATAAACAGTATATATGTATATATATATATATATATATATATATATATATATATATATATATATGTATATATGTATATATGAACACGTAAATAAATAGATGAATAAATAAAGAAATAAATTAATAAGTACTTTCCTTTTTGGACAACGCCATTTCGCTTTCAACAGCTCAGCTACTGATATGGACAGTAAACGCATCGAGTTTACCAGCGATACGTCATCATTACCCTACTCCTAACCCTTCTCCTTCTACTACCATTCCTCGATTCGACGAGAAGAATCTCTTGTATACGACGTTGATCTACAACGAAGACAAAAAAATATCCTTAAAGAATATCAGGCATCATTTAGCCACTGCCCTGAGACTAGCGACGCTGCACGCCCCGTAAACGACTCCGTCGATCCAGTCAAGGAATACGTCGATTCTCGTGTACAAGGACGGGAAGCTGACGTCACCGCAGCCGTGCCCCGCGCTGACCACGCCGACGGCCTCGTGGCGACCTTCCGGGGGAGGGTCCTCGTAGATCAGCGGGCCTCCGGAGTCTCCCTGCAAAAGGGTGTGAGACAACTTTACCCAGACATACAGGGACATGTCTGGAGGGGATATGCAGAAGGATTTCGTGTCAGAATACTCGTAGAGTGTGTGCATGTGGTAGGGAGGTATTTGGTTCTCTCTCTTTTTTCTCTCTCCCTTTCTTTCTCTCTCTCTCTCTCTCTCTCTCTCTCTCTCTCTCTCTCTCTCTCTCCTGTGCGTAAGTGCGTGTGTGTGTGTGTTGTCTACGGTTGATTATTTTGATAACTAAAAATCTATGTTGACGGAGACGAAAATCTCTTCAGGGTTATCCATATTAAATGAGTCTTATACCAAAGCTGTGACCAAGATCTCACTCACTCACTCACACACACACACACACACACACACACACACACACACACACACACACACACACACACACACACACACACACACACACACAGACAGACACACACACACACAGAGTCGCAGGACCCACTGCTAACCGGTACGTCCCTGATCATGGACCACAGCTAGTATCATCACAGGAAGACCAATCCTTGCTCACCCTGCAGACGGCCTGGCCCGGTCCTGCCGTGGCGCAGATCAGAGACTCGTCGATGCCCCTGGGGAAGAGCTGCCTGAAGACGTCGCCCAGGGTGGCGTAGTTGGTGTTGCACTCCTGCCGGGATGTCACGCTTACTCGAACTCGTCGCAGCACCTGCGACGTCGGCGCTGAAGGGGGAAGGAGGAGGAGGAGCTGGGTGAGCAGGTCAGTTTTGGTCATGTAGAAGAGAAAGAAAAAGGGTACGTGACAGGTAGATTCTAAGTAATAGAGACACAGACAGTGATAGACAGAATGTATATATATATATATATATATATATATATATATATATATATATATATATATATATATATATAGAGAGAGAGAGAGAGAGAGAGAGAGAGAGAGAGAGGGAGACAAATATATAGATAGAGAAAGAACGGGAAAACACGAAAACGCGAAGGTTGGGGCGGACTTTGGGGGGAGGGAGATCAGTGACCAGTTACAAAGGAACAATGCGCCCCCCCCCCTTTGTGTTGGTGGTCGTTTCCTCACCATTGGGCAGAGTGCCCCATCCGGACACGGCCATGGGGAGGCCCTCAAGGACACGGATGGTACTCGGAAGGCAGAAGGGCCGGATGCCAGCGTCGACTCGAATTTTGTCGCGAAGTGTGATGACCTGAAGGCGAAGACGATGACGACGACGACGGCGACAAGTCGATGACGCCGGAAGCAGGGAGTAAGCATGAAATTAGAGGTTACTGCATCTTAATGGATACGAATAGGTGTGTGGAAAAATATATGTAAGATACATACCAATACCAAAAGGTCCTTTCTCCTAATAAGTGGGGTGGTCCATCCAAAGCATACATTCACTCTTCACCCATCCACACCTAGCTGTTGGCCCGTTTATCCTAGCTACTTATGGATAAGGGGCCATCCCTGCTCCCCGTCCTCCGCCCGGGTCAGAAGCAATGCAATAAGACACAGCACCTCCACGGCAGAGCCCGGCAGCCAGAAGCTGTTTTATCCCTATCGCTTTATTTACATGGCCAGCCTCCCCCAACTCATTCACTCATTCAAGCATTTATAGAACAGATAAAAAGATAAATATTCTTTTTGTGTCTAATGCTCCTTTCAGTCCATCCGATCATTCCCTTTCTCGGTCTTCCTTCAAATTCAACTCATCCACTTATGACCTCTACACCCTTTTTGTTCGTCTTTCTTCACTCATTTTAGTGTTTGGCCTTGGATTCCAGATTGGGTTCCTGTACAATTGCCATGCATATGTTATGTTTATGTAGGAACTGTTTTAGCTCTGTGTGTTTGCTTGTGATGTTAGTGATGTTGATTTGTAATATATTTGAATTATATTTTTCTTTTTCTGTTGGAGTGTTTATGAATGGGGGTGTGGATACATGTTGGCTACGAGGCCAGTTCCTTGTATATTGGAGTTGAGTTGCTTTTGTTGCCTTGGCGTGATGTGCATGTGCAGTTTACGGTTTTTGTGCGTGATGGACATTTGTAAAGGCCTGGACTAATTTCGAAGTCGCTCGCTAGAAGGACAACGTGAGGAAGGGTAGGCGTTAGAATATTGCCCTCCATGTGCAGAAATAAAAATAAATAGTTAAATCAATAATTACATAAATAAATATATATATGAATAAATAAATGAATAAATTGATAAATCGAAACAAATAAGTTGATAAATAAATTAATAATATAAATAAAATAAATTTATAAATACACAAATAAATAAATAGATAGATAAATGGATAATATAAAGATGGGAGGAAATGAGAGATAGTGAGCGATATTTTGGGTCTGTTCCAAAGATCAGGTACCGGCCCCTCTGGTCCGCACCTCCGGATGGAGATGTTTTAAGGGACGCCAAACTCAAGGGGAGTTTGAGGAGCCCCCCTCTATCTAAAAAAAAAAAAAAAAAAATCTTAGAAAGGAACCTTTATTAGTACGAGCTTTCGCTTGTTACAGTTTGATTGGGTGCTTGGTAAAGGCGTAACAGGCGAAATAAAGGATCCGTCTTCACATATCATCTTTCTTTAGACTCTCACGATTGTGAGGGGGGACTGAAATTAAAGGAAGTCAAAACGAAAAGAGGAAGAAAACGAAAAATAACGATACGAACAGCGATCATCAAAACAATGGGAAACGAAACGAAACATGATAAAAGAAATAACGATACAAACATCGATGTCGTTGTATTAGAAGACCATAAAAGGGAAAAAAAACA
This sequence comes from Oratosquilla oratoria, assembly GCF_046742065.1. Classification (NCBI taxonomy): domain Eukaryota; kingdom Metazoa; phylum Arthropoda; class Malacostraca; order Stomatopoda; family Squillidae; genus Oratosquilla; species Oratosquilla oratoria. The sequence continues at coordinate 36,174,384 of NC_134816.1, forward strand.
ACATAAAAACAATAATAAATAGATAAATAAATGAATGAATAAATAAATAAATAAATAAAATTCAGAAAAAGTCGTTGTATTAGAAGACCATAAAAGGAAAACGAAAAAACAACAACATAAAAACAATAATAAACAGATAAATAAATGAACGAATAAATAAATAAATAAATACAATTTAGACAAAATAACGATAATCATGGCAAATGAAACCAATACAAGGAAAATAAATATCAAGGAAATATAATGACACGAACAGCGATGTCGTTGTATTTGTAGCGGATGTCGTATCCCGGATGGACGCTGAGGCGTGCGACGCGGTGGTCGAAGGCTCGTCCCTCCTGAAGGGTCGAGAAGTCACTCTCCCCGAGGCGAATAACGTTCGGCCTGACAAAACCAAGGACGCCGAAGGTCAGTAGGTCACTGGGCTGGGTCAGTCACTGTGTCAGTCAATCAGTCAGTCAGTCAGTATACCTGTCTCCGTCAGTCAATCGTTCAGTCACACAAGAATGCTGGAATGCTGGATTTCAGTCAATGTGTCTGTCAGTCAGACAGTCAGGCAAGGAGGCAGGTACTCAGTCAATTCGTCAGTCAGACTGTCAGTTGGTCAGGTTAGCAGGTAGGAAGACAGGCAGGCAGTCAGTCTGTTCATTGTAGGCTTATACATGACTGTTACTTTTGAACATTATGGGTTTGAATTCCCCTGTCCCGTGACACAAACACACACACACACACACACGCACACACACACACACACACACACACACACACACACACACACACATATATGTATATATATATATATACAGTACATGCATACACATTTTATATATGCATGCATATTTATGTGTGTGTGTGTGTGTTTGTATGTGTATTCTTGTGCCCAATTATCCTTCAAAGTTTGCAAGGAGTTCGAGAGGACCTACTTCCTGCCGCTGACGATGCAGTGGGCCGCCGTCAGGATGTGACGCGAGGTGATGGGCGCCCCGCCGCAGAAGAAGGCGTCGCGGTCGCCGCTCTCGGTCACGGGCACGGGCTCCAGCGGGGGCGGTTCCTCCGTGATGACGGCGGCCAGGACGAGGGGCGCCGGTGCGACGGCTAGGGACGCTTCGTCGTCGTCGTCGCCACCGCCGGTGTTCCTCCTGCTCCTGCTGGTGTCGCGGGAGGAGGAGGAGGAGGAGGAGGAGAAGGAGTTTCTTTTTCGCCTCGGAGGACGAAGACGACGATGGAGACGAAGAGGGAGAAGAGGAGGCCGACGACGGCGAGGAGGAGGAGGAGGAAGAGGAGGAGGAGGAGGATGGTGAGGAAGAAAAAGAGGACGAGGAAGAGAAGGAGGAGGAGGAGGAGGAAGACCTGGCCCAGACCCCCTATTGGGTGGGTGGCCCCGGGGGTGAGCGAGCTTGCGCATCTCCCAATGATTTCGAGGGCCACCCGACACCAGGATGGGACTCCTCCACCTGCGCCTCTGGCTGGACGGGGACGGGGACGGGGAGGAGGGAGTGGTAGTGGTCGGGGAGGAAGAGGATGGAGAGGAGGGAGAAGAGGAGGAGGGAGAGACGGGAGATGGGGAGGTAGAAGAGGAGGAGGAAGAGGGGGGGAGGGCGGAGGAAGAGGGGGGGAGGGCGGAGGAAGAGGGGGGGAGGGCGGAGGAAGAGGAGGAGGAGGAGGGGGAGAGGGTGGAGGAAGAAGAGGAGGAGGAGGAGGAGGGGGAGAGGGTTGAGGAAGAAGAGGAGGATGGTGGAGAAGAGGAGGATGAGGAGGAAGAGGCATCCTCCTCGGTTTTCTCCCTCGTATCTTGGAGTTCAGGAAAACTCTGAAATATATATATATATATTTATATATATATATATATATATATATATATATATATATATATATAACAATACAATAAAATAAAACAAAACAAAATCAAATAGATAAATGTGATAGTCAAGTTGTAGAACACACACACACACACACACACACACACACACACACACACATATATGTATATATATATATATATATATATATATATATATATATATATATATATATATATATATATATACTCGCTAGCCGAGTGGGTTAGTGCGTCGCTACTTGCGGGGCGGTTCGAACCCTGAAACCAGCGAATCGGACCAAGGGCACTGTTCATTAAATTCCACGCTACAAAGTCGTCTGTAAGGGGCAACGTCCTAGCCTTCTCATAGGAGGAGTTCGCGACGTTAAACCGAATCACTCATATTTATATGTATATGTACATGTATATGTATATATGTATATGTATGTGTATATGCATATGTACATGTATATATGTAGAAGGGGTTACTTACTATTCCCACCCATCCGGGTGGAGGCTGGTTCCGGACGTTGTTGTCCCGGAAGGTGCCGATGGTTCGGGCGAGAACCGGGACTGCTGGTCCTCCGTACTGCGGGAACACAGGATCATCGAGTCATAACTCGAGGCGAAGTGAAGAATGAGGGAGGGAGGGAGGGAGGGAGGGGGAGGAGGGTCAAGGATCACATCCAAAACCACACCCTCCTCATCCTCCTCTTCGTCAACAATCTCCTTTTTATTTTCATCTTTCTCGAGTTTCGTTTTCTTAGTTTCTTTTTCACTTTCTGAAACTCATCTTATTTTTCCTCCTAATGTCCACCCTTTCCCTACATCTTAATATTATTTCTTTCATTACCGATTACTTTTACCTTGAAGATTTCCCTGAGATAGCTGACCGTACTTTGTCTGCTCTATCTAATGTTCATTATTCATCCTCGTACTGTTTCCCCATCCTATTCTTCCTACTCGAGCCATTTTTTGTTATTACTGAAGGAAAAAACTTTCAATACTTTCTTCAGCTTTTGGAAACGATGACCTAACAGGAGATCCTGGGACTGTAGCGGTTTTACTAAACAGTAACGCCAAATAATTTGTTTGCAAATAAAACACCTAATTCTACATTTGTCTTAAATGTAGCAGACTTATCAAAGAAATATTCTTTTTAGTTAGATTCTTGCCTTTCCTGGTGAGTTGGTTTCCTTTTTTTTTCTTTCGGTGCAGAAGAAGATCCAATTGGCTGTTTGCCTACTTGCTTACCTTGCAGAAGTTGAGAGCCACGACAGCTTCGATGGCTTGCGTTGATATAGGTCGACCCGAGTCGCCGTCTCTGAGTTCAGTCTCCAGGGAGTTGAGCAGATGCTGGTAGCCATCGATGTCGCAGTTTGGGACCAAGTTCCTGAGAGCCTCTGTAGATGGACCAGGAGGAGGAGGAGGAGGAGGAGGAGGAGGAGGAGGAGGAGGAGGAGTAGGGGAAGGAGGAGGAGGAGGAGGTGGAGGAGGAGGTGGTGGAGAAGGAGGAACAGTAGGAGGAGGAGGAGGTGGAGGAGGAGGAAGAAGGAGAAGAGGAGGGGGAGGAAGGGGACGGGGGATATAAGAGAAAGGAGAGAAAGGGAAGGGATAATGGAAGAGAGGAGAACGCAGAGACGAGTGTAGATCTGCGTCAGACTGCAACCATTTCCAGAGGGCGAAGGAGCCGAGGCCGATTCCGAATGAAGGAAGGAGGAGCTTCCAGTCCGGGACGAGCCTGGTGGTGACCTGGCGATCAGGGTAAGTCCTGGAAGGGTTCAGAGCACTTGTCACCTCTGGAACGTAGAGCGCTTCCGTTTTGGTGCCCAAGACGCGTTCCAGGACCTTCTCCGTCGAGCAGGTTGTGGGCGATCTAGCGTGGAGGTTCTCTTTGCCCGTCTCCAAGACGGTGGACGTGACGGTGACGGGAGCGGTGACTCTGTTGCTACGGGGACAGTTGCTCCAAGTGACGGTTTCTGTCACTGTTGTCGTCGTCGGGGAAGAACGCGTTCGGAGACCTGTGTCCGTCGTTTTCTTGTTCTTGGCGTCGTCAGTGGAGCTCTGGAGTGGCGATGGAAGAAGGTCTGTGGAAGAGAGTTTCCATTAGACCCGCAACCATGGGGGGGTTCTTAGGACTCCCCCCTTTGAAGTTTTGCACCCCCTAATGTGAAATAACCAGCCCCCTCCTCTCCCCATGGTCTTGGGTCATGTGCCTGACTTGTGATCAATAGATTCCGAATGTGTGTGTGTGTGTGTGTGTGTGTGTGTGTTTCACCTTGGTCTTTGGATCACGTGTTGGACTCGTGATCGACAGCTATTTCCCTCCCGGAAGAGAGCTCAGAGCTCGTATGACCGATGTATGGATAATGCTATGACCTTACACGCACACACACACCCAACTCCCCGCCCACGAGAGCTAGAGTAGCTACTCGAAGCGCAGCGATACTGAAATAATTTCAGTCCTGGGCAGGATTTGAATCCAGTACCCCCGGTACCGCCGCACTGACAGTCTGGGACTCTACCAACCGCGCCACCGAGTCGTGTGTGTGTGTGTGTGTGTGTGTGTGTGTGTGTGTGTGTGTGTGTGTGTGTGTGTGTGTGTGTGTGTGTGTGTGTGTGTGTGTGTATGTGTGTGTGCGTCACCTACCTTCCTTTAACTTGTTCCGGACTACTTTGCGTTTAATTCCTTTCTGGATCTTCTGTACCTGGATACTGCCACTCCCTTGGACTCCTTTCCGTTGTCCTCTCTTCTCATTCCGGTCCTCCTCCTCTTCCTCCTTCTCCTTCCTCGACCATCTTCTTCTCGAGGACATCCTCCCGGCCCAAGGTCGACCATCTCCTCTTATCCCGCGCCGAGGCTCCGGGTGGAGGTCGCGTCGTCTTCGGCGGCGTCTCCGTCGTCTGGTTCCTCTCGATGTTGAGGAGCCGCATTCTGTCGACATGAGGGGAGGGACATAGTGACGTCATTTCGACTTGGTTCTGAAGTTACGCAACTTCTGAAAATTATGTGCTCTCGTCTATCTCAGGCACTTCAGAGAGAGAGAGAGAGAGAGAGAGAGAGAGAGAGAGAGAGAGAGAGAGAGAGAGAGAGAGAGAGAGAGAGAGAGAAGGGGGAACAACAAACGACAGAAACATAAACAGACATGCAGACAGAAAGAGACATTGAGAGGTATCAGAGAGACATTGGCTTACTCTGACAAAGCCAGAGGGACATGCAAACATACAGACATAAATGAAGTCACTAAACTTAACCCATTCAACTCCGATGACAAGATGTCTTGTCATTTGGTCAAATAAAACAAAAAATCATAAAACACCAAAATGTTTGATCAAACACCAGAAAAATATGACGTCAATCCTCGCTTCGCTGCGAGCGAAGCGAGGATTGACGTCATATTTTTCTGGTGTTTGATCAAACATTTTGGTGTTTTATGATTTTTTGTTTTATTTGACCAAATGACAAGATATCTTGTCATCGGAGTTGAATGGGTTAAGGAATAACCTGAAGCTACAACTGCGACAATATACATAATTTGTTGTTGTTGTTGTTATTAACGTCTTTGGTGGAAATAAAAAGAATGTCTTACTATTTTGTTAAAAATCTAGTTAACAACGCGACAATGCCTATTCATACATCTTGATGGTTTCGTTTGCGAGCTATTTGATCATAATATTCTGTTTTCTATGAATAGCAGAAAAAAAAGTATCATGAAATAAATCACTAGTTACTGTGATGACGTCTCCTTTCGAATAATCAAATCCAGCAACGGTCGCAGAACCTCAATTATTTTAACGAGGAAGAACTTTCTTCAGAAACTGTGGAAAAATTGTATTCAGTTTAATCCTAATTAACACAGAGTGTTTCCACAACCTCGAATAAACGAATTTGCCAATATAGTCTATTTACACAAAGAATACAACTATCAGATAATAAAGAATATACACGTTACGCATACCTAAGCAAAATAATCTTTAAGAGAGGTATTTTAGTTTTCTGTAGTGATGACCGTTGACCACCTATCGGAGCAAATCATCTGGCGGTTGCTGGCAACTGCAGATTTAGTAACGGTTTTAACGGAAAATGGGGGATTCTTACCGAAGTCAGGGAACCTGATGGTCCGAGGCTGGGTGCAGGGTGATTCCTGGCCTTATCCGGGTGGGTAGTAGTAGCAATAGTAGTAATAGTAGTAGTAGTAGTAGTAGTAGTAGTATAGTAGTAATCGTAGTTGCAGTCCAATCAAGCAGGCAGGCAGTCCATCCAAAAGGAACCAGATAAAAATAAATATTAAAGTTCTGGAATTATTGATCTAATAATTCATTTATCTATTTAATTTTTCATTTTTTTCTCAATAGACAGGAAGTTGAAAGAATCTTATGTTGTGTTTATTTAATTGAGGATAAAGATTTTCTTCCCAATCATGACGCTTTTTGACAAATTTCAGAATTTCAGAGAGTTACAGTTTTTCCATTATTGGCTATAATTTTTTTTTCCTTTTGAAATCCGAAATTTGATCAATTCAACGCAATGATGATAGACGTAATAGTGAAGACGAAAGGAGTTAAATGGAAGATCGGGAGTTAACACCTTTCACACGATCAGAACCAGTTTTCTCAATTCTTTTCACTCTATCTCCTCCCTCTCCCTCTTCCCTCCCCCTTCCCATCTAGGAAAGGGGAATTTAACACCCCCCTTCCCCCCACCTTCAACCTATTTTTCTCTCAATTCACTCATAAATAGCAATAAAATAATAAGAATAAAAATACGAAAAAAGACGAAATTAAATATAACCTCTCCATTAAAGATAAATAAATAAATAAACAAATAAATAAATAAATAAATAATAATAGAAAATAAAAATAAATAGATAAATAATAATAGAAAATATAAATAAATAAATAAACAAATAAATAAATAAATAAATAAAAAATGAATAAATAAATAAATAAATAAGACAAATTAAAGGAGTAGCTTTGGTTCCTCTTAGACAGCTATAAACAAGAATCCCTCTTCTAGGTTTCTAGAAAGGTGGGATTTGCGTTACCAACCGAAGAATCTTGCCGTGGAACTGCACACGGGAATAAATTGGGAACAAGATCCGGCGCAAAGGCGAAGGTAGTAAGTCGGATTGCTGGTGCATTGCCCCACGACGGCGCCGAAAAAACATTCCTCTTCTCCTCCTTTGTCTACGCATTCGTCCTCACCTGGAGGGAGATGAAGAAGAAGAAACAAGAAATTTCACACTTTTAGCCGAGAAAGAACGAAAAATTTAACAATAAAAAAGAAGAAAGAAGATGGGTTTTTCAAGTTCCCAGCGTTGACATACAAGGATCCTATAAGGAAAGGTAACTTCACAATTGAGAAAGAAAATAACATTATTACATCATAATCAAGTATCACCCTCCCCCTCACCCATCTCCATTGACGACACAATTTTCACTTCCCTAAATGACCTGCCCTGTTCTTGTTCAGACCGCTGTCTGGGTCACTGTAGTACTTACTTCTGGGCAGACAAGAATCGCAGGTGACCGGGCAGGTGACGAGCATGAAGCCCGGGTTCCGCTGGCAGTGGCCCGCCTCGCCCCAGCTGGGGCAGGCGGGTTGCAGGTCCCTACAGGCCGGCTCTACGTGGGGCAGTCCCGTGTCCACAGCGATGTCATCTTCATCGCCCAGTGTCCCAAGAGCGGCAACGTCCGCTGAAGAGAGTACAAGGAGAACGTCAGAAGGATACCAGGGCGGTGGGTGGGTGGTTGGATTGTACCTTGGGTGTGTATGTCAGAGAATACCATGATTGTGTTGGAACTGGTAAATGGCGAGGAATAATTGTACGACAGTTTTCTTTGCAGAACAGAACAGGGCAAAGAAAAACAAGAAACAAAGCAAAGCAAAATAAAAAAGAGCAAGCAGCAGTTTGAGGTAGGCTATATGGCCCATAACCAAGTACACAGTCCGTGTATGACGTCATATCGTCGTTAAACTGTCTATGATGTCAAAAAAGACAAGGCGATATGACATCACTCAAAGCTCCGCCGTCTTTATGAAAACTGACTTTGTAGATTCCTTGGGATTATGTTTTTTTAATAGAATGCTACAATAGCAAAATCAGTTTCATCGTTTTGATGTATGGTGGATAGTTGGAAATATGTATTTTGTCGTCGAGTAATTACTGTATTTTGGTATACAATAGTTTCAGGGTGAAATTTACCTTCGATAACACAAAATTATATCGACATTGCAACAAAAACGGAAGTTACGTTTGTATAATTGTATCAGGTTAGTTTTTGGGTTCCGCTATGATAAGGAAAAACAATAGCGTAAATTCCAATTCAGGCGAAAAAAAATCGACATTATTGTGCAATACTGTGAGAGAAGTAAATTTAATACCGTAATTGAAAACTTGGCTTATTGTGTAAATACAGTGAGAACGTCTTAATTGTAGAATAAAATATCCTGGTATGGTAGCAAAATGTCGAGGGAATGGTAAAATGATGAAAAAAGCGTCTCTCGAGATGGTCCAGCGGTGGAAATCAACATTATTTTGAAAGTACAGTTAAGGAAATATATATATATATATATATATATATATATATATATATATATATATATATATATATATATATATATATATATATATATATATTTACAGTATGTTAGAATAATGGAAATATTCAAAATTCACATGTAATTAGTTTTAAAAAAAAAATCCTTACAGTGACTCATGTAAATGGTGAAGAATATACGACAGTTTTCTATGAACACCGGCGCGTTGATCAAGCTGCCCAAAACTAGTCTCATCTGATTATATCCTACCTCGTCCGGTCCCTTCCCAACGGTGAAGCATTTTTCTTTTATTCTAGCTGCCACTCGAGTATTTCGATGTATCTTTTAACCCAATTTTCCTCTGTATATTTGTTGGTTTATCTATTTGATTAAATTGATTTATTGGTTTCACTATCTGTTTTAGTGTTTACTTGTCTAGTGCTGAAAGGTAGGACGGGTCACACCGGGACTCGTGGGCAAGTCTAGCGTGGCGATTGGCTGGCCCACATGCCTGCTCCCCATATCAACTTTAGAAAATTTTAATGGCCATATTATCAAAATGAAGAGGAGGCGTTTTTAGTCTGTATCCGACGAAAATAAGTTGACAGCCCTGCTTATCGCTTTATTGGATGTGATACAGATGGCTTTCACTCCCTCATTTAATCTATTTATGTATTTACTTATTTATTTTTCTTTCTTTCCCTTATTATATAAAGCTTCTCCGATAGGAAGAATGATGCAATGTTAATTCATAAAACTCTCATGCACTGACGGTCCAGTGAACCTGTGAATGCATCAATGAACCAGTTATGTCAATGCCGCCAATAAAGAGAAAGTCAGGGGTACCAACCATAGGAAAGAAACATCGTCCCATTGTTCTACTGTTATGTGTTGCCGCGTGATTTCATTCAATTTCATGTAATTCCATATATTTTTAATCACTATTTTGTTGCATAGACGTTTATTATATACAATTGATCTGTTTATTAATTTTGTCTATTGAAATAAAACCGTTGGACGCGTGGGGCGCGCAGTAATGGAAGGCAAGATGAATATGAAACGAAACAAAGTTCAAACTTTCGAAGAATGGATCTGGAATTTCTTAGCTGAATGGTGTAGATTGTGAAAATCATCATCTCTTCTCCATTCCCCACCAATGCAGTATTGAGGCGACCGGGACAAGATGTCATTTATAGGTCGTTGTTGCCGCCATAATTGTTCTGGCACCATTCCATGTTCAACTATGCGTGTCTTGAAATGGCCATATCTTGTTTTTCGTTTAAGACAGAAAAGAAAGCAAACAAAATGCGCAATAAAAACAAATTGTACATAAATAGATAATTGATAAATATATAATAAAATAAGTGAGAACAAATAAGCTAAACAAATGTATAAACAGAAATACCAATCGATCACAAAAGTTGTAAAAATGGAATAGAATCAAATATATAAACAAATACTAAATCGACGAATAACAAAGAAACTAAGATATCAATGAAAAAAATAAAAACAAAAAGAAGAATAATGAGATAAGAGAGCTTGACCTCAGACGCAGGCTTGGCTAACCAGTTACGACCTTCCAGGGGGGGGGGGAGGCGGGGGGAAGGAGGGGGGAACCCCCCAGATTCATGGGCGGCGGCGCTGCTTGCCACATTCTTATATTCATTCAAAGGGTGAAAGCGATAAGGAAGGGGAAAGAAGAGAAGACAAGGGAAGGAAATGAGGTAAAAAAAAAGGAAGGAAGGAATACGAAAAGAAAGGGAAAGGAAGGTAAACATAAAGGGAAGAGATGGGGAAGGGAAGGGAGAAGAGAAGAGAAGGGAAGGAAATGAGGTTAAGAAAAAGGAAGGAATACGGAAAGAAAGGGTAAGGAAGATAAACATAAATGGAAGGGATGGGGAAGGGAAGGGAGAAGAGGGACGGAACGGAAGGGAAGAGGAAAAGGAAGGAAAGAAGAAGAAGAAAAAGAATATGGAATGGGAGGGGAGAGGGAGGGGAAGAAATAACCAGCACTTCTTTCCCTGGGGACAGAAATAGTCAAGAAGAGAATCAAAGAAAGTAGTAGAATGAGGGAAGGAGGAGAAAAGGGAAGGGAAGGGAAAGGGGAGGTAAGAAGGAAGGGAAAAGATTGGTGATGGTGGCAAGGTAACATTAGGAAAGAAAATCTCCTCCTAAAAGTAAGTAAATAAAATAAAATAACAAGCAGCTATAGGGACAGGAAAACTAGCAGTAACAGTGCACATTTACAGCTGTAGCGGGAACGGTAGTTATAATCACACAGATAACAACTCTTTCTGAGAAGAAAGCCGAAGCTCAAAGTTCGAAAACTTTTTTTTTTTTTTTTTTTTTTCTTTTTTTTTTTGAGTCAAAATTTTGGTTTCGGTTCGCAGAGGAGCCCGTACGGAAGCAAAATTTTCTTTAGCGACCTCCGAAGCCCTGTTAGGGCTCTTTTCAAAATCAAACCTGTTGGTTTCGAATCTTCGTTACACAATCGAAAAATAATAGCATCACTGTTTCAAACAGATCCAGATCGTCCAGGATTTAATATTGACTCGTATCTCCAACGAAGTAAAAGAGTGTATATTATGAATTGACTTGCGCACCAAGAAATCCTCTTGGTATAAAAAAAAAGTCCAGGAATTAACATCGACTCGTATCCCCAACGAAGTAAAAGAGTGTATATTATGAATCGACTTGCGCATCCAGAAATCCTCTTGGTACAAAAAAAAAAAAAAAAAAAAAAAAAAAAAAAAAAAAAAACTGGCACATCTTAACGGCGTCCATTTCTGTGTGAATATTTTTGAAAAAATAAAAAACAAAAATTGAAGCATACGTGAATTTGAGGCTATATATATATAGTCAACTGGAAAGCAAGAGATAGGACTCCACGAGCGTTGCTCCTGTCCTATATACTATAAATAAATAAATATCATTAAGCAAATACACACGTACACATATCCACCTACACCCCCACACATATATAAACGTACACACGCACGCATATTATAATTAAAAAAACATGCATGCAGACAATGACTGTGTGTATATCTATGCATCTATCTATACATCAAGGGCTTTTTCCCCCTTATAGGGGAGGTAGCCAAGTCAAAATGGAAGAACCCACTCCCACCCATTCCCATCCACCCCCCTTTCCTCCCTCTCACCTTAGCTCCTTATGGATGACGGGTCATCCCTATATCCCGTCCATTCCCCTGGGTCACAAGCAATGCATCAAGACACAGCACATCCACAGCAAGGCCACTTCATTAATTCGGCGACCCCCCACTCTCCGTCCCCTCATGCAGAAAAAGAGAAGATGGAGAGAAATCCCTTTGGGCTGCGTCAAATTACCATTCATACATATTCACACCTCACCCCCACCCCCTCCCTTCCTTGCATCACAATATCATCCACACACAGCCATTCTCCATTCAGCCCTATCTCCTGCCTTCCTCCTTCCATGCTCAACAGGCATTCCCCTCCTGTTCAACGCCCATATCACCCCCATCCATCCATCTCATCCTCGGTCGTCCCCTCAAGTTCACCCCATCCACCTCTGCCTTCCACACCTCTTTTACTAATTTTTCTTCACTCATTCTTTCCATGTGTCCAAACCATCCCAACACTATTTCATCAGTCCTTTCTTCCATCATCTTCTCCATCCCAACTCTCCTCCTCACCCCCTCATTTTTCACTCTATCCAACCTTGTAACCCCTACCATACTTCTCAGACATTTCATCTCAAACACATTTAAACTTTCCCTCTCTGCCTCTCTTAAATTCTAAGTCTCTGCCCCATACAGTGCTGTTGGCACAATCACCCCTTCATATAATCTCCTCTTTGCATCCATTCCCAAATGCCTATTTCTCATGACACTTTTTAATCCCCCAAAGCATTTACTTGCTTCTCTCAGTCTATAATTTATATACATATATATATATATATATATATATATATACATATATATATACATATACATATATATATACATATATATACATATATATATATATATATATATATACATATGGAAATAAACTTCTGCTGGGATTCGAACCCTCGCCAGAGCGGCTTGCTTCTTACAAGGCGAAGACCGTACTCGTCACTCCACCACTACGGTCCTCGCCTTGTAAGAAGCAAGCCGCTCTGGCGAGGGTTCGAATCCCAGCAGAAGAGTTTATTTCCAAACATCAAAATGACATAAACACACACACACACACATACACACACACACACACACACACACACATATATATATAATATATATGTATATATATATATATATATATATATCACGATTTTTTTTTTCTTCACCTTGGGCGTATCCCCGGGTAAGAGGAAGAAGAAGACATCGAAGTATCAAATGCAGTCCCTCGGTTGATATGCGCATGGCACCACATTCCCTCAATAACAACAACAACAACAAAATTGGGTTGATTGTTTTCTAATTATTCCTTTTTTTCTGAGCACTGTTGTTTCTCTCCAGCCATTTTCTTGGGATTAATTTTTTCCACTTTGTATCGAACGCAATCGCGCTAGAATGTTCCGCTTTTGTTTGATCAAGACGACAGTCCAATGACGGTTACGCGTCGTACACAAACAAAACACTCTCCATTGCTGCTGCTGCTGCTACGTTGCACTCAGTGGTCAAGGCACAGACTCAGTTTGACCTTCTGGTTTGGGATCTGGAAAACCAAAGCTTTTATATCCCGACCATCTTTGGCTTTTATAACCAAGCCATCTTGAGCACCTCGTTCCCAGCCCTCTCAGGGTCGGGTTGGGATGCTGCGGCCCAAGCATGCAGGTGGAAAGTAGAACGGGGGGGAGGGGGGAGGGGGGCTTGCAAGATGAGTGGGAGGGTGGAAAGGGAGGGGAAGAAATAAAACGACATATTCAAAAAAGAATATTATCTGTCAATGAATTTTTATCGGCTTAAACTTTTGTCTAGAAAGTATAATAATAATAATAATAATAATAATAATAATAATAATAATAATAATAATAATAATAATAATAATAATAATAAAATGAAAATATAAAATAAGTATGAATCATGAACTAATATGGAAACAGAATAAAAATGACAAAAATCACACATTTGCTGGGAGTACCCGACGTTGCCATAGATTATGTAGATATTTTTCTTATTCCAAAACTGAATCTGTAAAGACTATTTACTGTCGATTTTAATTTTTTGTGACAAAAGCACTCCCTTTGAATTTTGCTATTTACACATTTCTTTTTATTTATCTATTCGTCTATTCATCTATTCATATATTTATTTATATACTTATTTCTTTATCTCTTCATCTATTTATTGTGATTTTAAGTCCATGGGTACCGTATTAAAAAATAAAAAAAATGAAAAAATGGGATGTATGCGGACTTCCGCACCAAATATGGGTATGTACAACAAATGGCGACGTTGTTGCAAAAGACAAACTCACATTTACTGTATAGAGTATATTGCAACGCATGAATGCACCATTAAGTTATTTACACACACACACACACACACACACACACACACACGACTTGGTGGCGCGGTTGGTAGAGTCTCAGACTGTCAGTACGGGGGTGCCGGTGGTACCTGGTTCGAATCCTGCCCAGGGCTGAAGTTATTTCAGTATCGCTGCGCTTCGAGTCGCTACTCCAACTCTCGTGGGCGGGGAGTTGTGTGTGTGTGTGCGTGTAAGGTCATAGTATTACCCATAGATCGGTCATACGAGCTCTGAGCTCTCTTCCGGGAGGGAAATAGCTGTCGATCACGAGTCCAACACGTGATCTAAAGACCAAGGTGAGTCTCACACACACACACACACACATACACACACACACACACACACACACACACACACACATATATATATATATATATATATATATATATATATACATATATATATACATATATATATATACATATATATATACATATATATATATATATATATTTGGTCTGCCGCCAGCCGATTTTATTCAGCCGAAGGACAGGGGTATATATATATATATATATATATATATATATATATATATATATATATATATACATATACTACACAAATAAGCCTGAAATCTTTCGTTACGCCGACACATTTATGTATTTTTCTGGCTAAACGCCAGACGATTTTATTAATTTCGAAATAGGATCCACCCCAGCTCCCCCACCCTGCAGGTGCTGGAGAGAAAGTCTGTGAGACACACGAAGAATGACTCGCCTTCTGACCTTCCTGACCTTGATCAGAGGACCCAAATTGACTAATAACTTACCTGACCTTTTCCAGAAGACCCAAGTGGATTAAGACCTTTCCCTGACATTTTGCAGAAGACCCAAGTGGATCGAGAATCATTCGCTGACCTTTACTAAAAGATCCAAGTGGATTAAGACCTTTTTCTGACCTTTTTCAGAAGGCTCAAGTGTGCAAGATCCTTTTCTTTTCCATCCCCTTTTCCAGAAGACCAAAGGGGATGGAAACCCTTCCCTGACCTTTCCCAGGAGACCCAGGTGGATCAAGGCCCTTTCTTGACATTTTCTTAAAAATTCAAATGGATCAACACCCTTCTCTGACCTTTTTCAGAAGACCCAAGTGGATGGAAACCTTCCCTGACCTTTTCCAGGAGACCCAAGTGGATCGCGACTCATTTTCTGGTCTTTTTCTGAAGATCCAAGTGGATCAAGAGGCTCTCTGACCTTTTCCAGAAGATCAAAGTGGTTCAAGACTCATTCCCTGGTCTCGCGGGAATGCACATTAGAACACTTAACCCATTCAACTCCGATGACAAGATGTCTTGTCATTTGGTCAAATAAAACAAAAAATCATAAAACACCAAAATGTTTGATCAAACACCAGAAAAATATGACGTCAATCCTCGCTTCGCTCGCAGCGAAGCGAGGACTGACGTCATATTTTTCTGGTGTTTGATCAAACATTTTGGTGTTTTATGATTTTTTGTTTTATTTGACCAAATGACAAGACATCTTGTCATCGGAGTTGAATGGGTTAATGGATCACGATAAAGCGTACAGACAGGTTACATTTACCAGAACGAGGCCGGGTGGAGAATAACAAACAAGTAAGAAAAAAATACATACAATAAAATAAAATAAAATAAAATTATATATATATATATATATATATATATATATATATATATATATATATATATATAAGTAGGCAAACAAACAGATAGGCCTAAGTCATTTAAGAAAAATATTCTTGTGCCGTGTGGACAGCTTTTTCGATCTCATTTCACACGACGGAGACCCAGGTTCGAGTCTACCAACTACCAGTAATCACGATTTACTTTGGAATGTCTTACCACACAGGGCACAGGTGATGATCTTTGTCGCAGGTGAGCGTCCTCTGGTGTCATTTCACTGAACAAAAATAAATAAATAAATAAATAAAATAAATTAAGAAATAAACAAAACAAATAAAATCTAGGTTTCCCTTCCTTTCGTGTTTTTTTAATAAAAAATCTTGCAGTCATATTGACACTATAAGATTTATTCCTAACGATCTTTCTAGTCT
The DNA here is from genome assembly GCF_046742065.1 of Oratosquilla oratoria. NCBI lineage: Eukaryota > Metazoa > Arthropoda > Malacostraca > Stomatopoda > Squillidae > Oratosquilla > Oratosquilla oratoria. The sequence continues at coordinate 36,190,277 of NC_134816.1, forward strand.
TTCAGGAGTGGTGTTATGCGGGCGTGGCGTGTGTTATCATATTTCAATTTTTTTTTTTTTTTTACATCTCTAAGTCCTAGTTTTGTCTAGGCATCCCAAATTCTCAATGCTGTTTGCAATTGTAACGATCCACGCGCGATAATGGCTGTCTATTTCAATAATGACAAATAGACCCCGCCCCCTTTCTCATGACCCGTGCTGTGATTGGTCGCAATGCAACCGGATGGGTGATGGGTGACCCACTCTGAATTTTTCTTCGTCCAAGATAATGTGTTGGAGGTTCATCTAGTCTCTCTCTCTCTCCCTTTCTCTCTGTCTTTCTCTCTCCCTCTCTCTCTCTTTCTCTCTCTCTCCCTGTCTCTATCTTTCTCTCTCCCTCCCTCCCTCCCTCCCTCTCTCTCTCTCTCTCTCTCTCCCTCTATCTATCTTTCTCTCCCCTCTCTTTCTCTCCCTCCCTCTCTCTCTTTCTCTCTGTCCCCCTCCCTCCCTCTCTCTTTCTTTCTCTCCTCTCTCTTTCTTTCTCTCTCCCCCCCTCTCTCTCTCTCACACACACACAATTTTGATATTGGCAACCAGCTTTGATGCTATCTGAATATGAGATGACACACTGTGCATAAACCTCAAGGAGGCTCCATCTTTACCTTCTATATGCTCTTAACAATTTTATCTATTTATATATTCATTTGTATATTCATTATATTTTTTGTGAATTTGCTCAATCTATTTTTGTTTAATTAATTACTTACCTTGGTTTTGAGCAGCAGGTCTGGAATTCTCGAAATTCGTTTAACGTACAAACCTTTACCTACTTTGCTATGTCTTTTCTATTTCTTTGATTTTCATTAATTGATTAATTAATCTATTCATTTCTTTATTTCTGTAAGTGCAGAATACGCCATTTGCTGAGAACATTTTTCCGTCAGATTCGATAAATTTTGGCCAAGTCCCTCCGAGACGAGTATAAGACAGACAGGCAGACAGATAGGCGGGTAGATAGGCAAGTAGACAGGCAGACAGATATCAGTAGGCAGGCCAACAGGCAGACAGGCATAGGAAGAGGTAGAGGTATGCTTGATCTCGTTTCTCTGCTCCTAGCACAACATCCTCCTTTGTAACTGAAGCCAGCCAACCAGCCAACTCAAACTGGCTTTCTCAGCCAACATAACCTGTTGATTGGTTGGCTACAGGTTCTGGAAATCTACCAAATATTTCGTTTCTGTGGAACGAAGGAGGAAGAAGAAGAAAAAAAAGGGATGGGGAAAATCTATACGAACGTAAGCTTTGTTGGTTATGGCACGTACATTAATAGAAAAATATTGTAACGCATTTGATATAATTAATAAAAATGGGTTTGCAACAGGGCGAAACACATAAAGCCATTTAAGAGACTATTGCATTCACCAAATAAAGAGGATTAGTTTCTGGATGTGTCATGTTCGATGTTATCTTTAATTAATTCAGTCGAACTCAGTTTAGAAATCGTTCTTTCAAATCTTATCTTCATGCTGAGACAACGAATGTGATGGGTGTTTTCGATTAAAGAATATCAAATCAATAATAACTTTTTATAGACCGATACAAAAAGAAATATTTCATGTATCATAATTATATTTTTTAATATGTTAAAGAAGGTTAGGTATTGTGGTTCTGAAATAAGCCGGGAAGGGACCCAGTGAGGAAGAAGTTTACTATAAGACTGACCCAGTGTCTGCATGCCAGCCCACTTATTTGGTAGACTCACCTGTTGAAGCCCAGCGCCAGGCAAGCTGTCATAGCAATCAGTTAACTAATTAAGTTATTACATGGCCACGACTAATATTTGAATATTCAGAGTCTGTTTGTTGTAGGTCTTGTCGGAGTTGACATGTCTGAGATTTCGTCCTAGGACAAAGCGACATGACGTAACTTTCAAGCCCCGCCCCTGCGCGTGGAACGACTATGACGTCACATGCCTCGCGGGGTCGTGTATTCGTGCCAGATTTCTCAATAATTAATACTCTAATAGTAATAATAATAATAATAATAATAATAATAATAATAATAATAATAATAATAATAATAATAATAATAATAATAATAATAATAATAATGATAGTAATGATAGTAATGATAATAATAATAATAATAATAATAATAATAATAATAATAATAATAATAATAATAATAATAATAATAACAATAATTATAATAATAATAATGATAGTAATAATAATAATAATAATGATAATAATAATAATAGTAATGATAATTATAATAAAATAATAATGATAATGATAATAATAACAATAATGATAATAATAATGATTATGGTAATGATAATGATACTAATAATAATAATAACAACAATAGCAATAATAAAAAAAGAGAACAACGACTATTAGAGACGACCTGGGCGACAGCTGAGCGTCTCCCGGCGTACGGTGCTCATGCCTCACTGGTGGGCGGGTTTTGTTGTCGACGTGTCCCGAGGCGGCCTCTTGGAGATTCCCGCCCGCCAGCTGCTTGCGAAACCGGTACGGGCTGGAACGATGTCGCGGAAGAAGAGAATTTTAGTTATTTAATTTATTTACTTATTCATTCATTTATTTGTTTAGTTATCTTTATTTATCCATTTATCAATTCGTTTGTTATTCATTTGCTTATCATTTATTCATTTATGTATTTATTTTTATGATTTTTTTTTGTTCTTGCCTGACGATCTTAGTTCTTTGAAAGGAAAGGGAACAGGGGAAGGAACAGATTTGCATGAAGGGGAACGCTGTTTACATATTTTATATTTTTTAACTTGTATTAAGTAAAAAATTGGAAAAATGTAACGAAAGTTCAAAGTGAAAATCTATTGGGTGTGCCATTAAGGTGTTCGACACGTAAGGAAAACGTAATTTCTGAATGAATGAATGAAACAAGTATGAAAAAATAATAGCATATAAATGATTAAATAAATAAATAAAGAATAACAAATAGGTAAAATAACATAAGGCACTAATATGAGACAAAAACAAAATAAATAATGATCGCAAGAAAAAAAATAAAAGAAAAACAAAAAACAAAACAGACTTGAGTATTCATGATTGCGTAATAATTCTTTTTTTTTTTTTTTTTCTTGGACAAACAGGTCAGTTCCTAAACGGATCCCATGATGTCTCTTCTTTGTATGCATGAAGAATTCATATGATAACATTTTATCGTGCAGGAAATAAATCTCGTTAGAATATACGGCGCGTGGGTGATCTGTTATTGAGATGACAAGCTAAAGTTTACGATTCTCATTGTTGCCCAGTGGAATGACGAATTCGAAATCTCGAAGATTTGATACAGCCTTTCAAGGTAGTGCATGTAGTCGTGGGGTAATTGAAAAATTATAACTCCTATTTTTCGTGGGTGGCACATGCCAAAAAGGCTAGGATGCATATTGTATTAGTTTATTTCTAGAAGCATTATATATATATATATATATATATATATATATATATATATATATATATATATATATAAATGTATGTGTGTATTTACTATTGTTTGTATTTTTCTTCAGCGAAAAGTCAAAGGAGAGAGATACCATTGATATTTACATACATAATACATACACACATATATAAGTACATACATACATACACACATACATACATACGTTCGTACATGCGCACATACACACTAGTAAGAAGTGCGCATGAAAAAATAGTTTGCCGTCTACATAATCGATAAATAAAAAATTCTATGATGATTTCGTCGAACCAAGTGGAACATGACGTCATATCGCTTTCAAACTTTAATGCGACATTACGTCACATATATGCTTCAACATTAATTCCCACTTCCAATTTACCCACTAGGATTTATAAATTTTGTTTTATCAATTAGGTATCTTTCATCCCTTCAAGTGTAGATTAATTATTTAAGGTTTTCATAAACGAGATATTTCATCATCTCGTATACTTGCTACTACTAAACGTTTCTTTCTAATATTCTATGATGATAATGATACCGTTTTTATATTTCTTTTATAAATAAATAAGTAGCTATATGAATTATTAAATAAGGTATTTAATAAATGAGTAAATAAATAAGAAAACATGTATATAGATAACATGAATACATGTACACGTAAACGTATTGTTTGTGGTGGAAAGAAAGAGCGAACGAGACGACATTTATTACTTATTCATCGCTGCTTGATGACGTCATACAAACCTCAACCCCCGCCGAGGTTCAGTCTATGTGGATCCGTGGAGAGAGGAGGGAGGAAGGAGGAAGGAGGGAAGAGGAGGGAGGAGGGAAGAGGAAGGAGGTAGGAGGAGTGAGGAGAGAGGGGAGAAGGGAAGAAGGGGGATGAAGGGAGGGAGGAGGGAGGAAAAGAAAAGAGGTAGGAGGAGTGAGGAGATAGGAAGAGGGAGGATTGAGGAGGGAGAAAGGAAGAGGGGGGAAAGAGGGAAGAGGGAAAACAAGGGGGAAGAGGGGAGGAGGATGAGAGGGAGGGGAGGAGGACGAGGAAGTGGAAGAGGGGGATAAGGAGGAAGAGGAGGAGGATGGTGAGGAGAATGAGGAGGAAGAGGAGGAGGAGGAGAAGAAGAAGAAGAGAAAGGAGAGGAAGAGGAAGGAATAGGAAGGAGGAGAGGAAGAAGAGAAAGGAAAGGAAGAGGATAGAAGAAGAAGGAGGAGAAAGAAGGAGGAGGAGGAGGAGTAGGAAGAGGAGGAGGAGAAGAGGAGGAAGAGGAAGGAGGAGGAAGGGGAGAAAGGAGGAGGGAGAAGGAAAAAGGAGGAGGAGGAGGAGTGGAAGGAGGAGGAAAAGGAGACGGAGAATGAGGAGGAAGGGGAAGATGAAGAGGAGGAGAAGGAAGAGGAGGAAGAGGAGAATGAGGAAAAAGAGGTGGAAGAAGGAGGAGAAAGAAGGAGGAGGAGAAAAAGGAGGAGGAAAAAGGAAGAGAAAAAGGAGGAGGAAGGAGGAGGAGGAGGGAGAAAAAGGAGGAGGAGGAAGGAGGAGGAAAATGGAGGAGGAAGAAGAAAGAGGAGGAAGGAGGAGGAGGAAGAAGGAAGAAGAGGAGGAAGGAGGGGAGGAAGAAGAGGAAGGAGGAGGAGGAAGAGGAGGAGGAAGAGGAGAAGAAGGAAGAAGAGGAGGAAGAAGGAGGAGGAGGAAGAGGAAGAAGGAGGAGGAGGAAGGAAGAGGAGGAAGGAGGAGGAGGGGGAGGAAGGAGGAGGAGGAGAAAGAGGAAGAAGGAGGAGGAGGAAGGAAGAGTAGGAGGAGGAAGGAGGAGGAGGGGGAGGAAGGAGGAGGAAGAGGAGAAGGAGGAAGAGGAGGAGGAAGAAGGAAGGTGTTTTAGGAAGTCGACGACGCCCTTACTTGCCCCACCCAGATTGCCCCCTCTCCCCCCCCCCTGCACGGAGCAATCTGGGTCATCCGCAGGAGGAGGAAGAAGAGGAGGAGGAAGAGGAGGAGGAGGAGGAGGAGGAGGAGGAGGAGGAGGAGGAAGAAGAACCCAACAGACAAGTGGTTTGATCGTTAACCGAAAATTATCTATATAATTTTAATTTATAGTTACATTTAACCTTATTTATAGTTATATCTTTTATGCAACAATTTACATGTATTCACATGAAGCTTTTTCTAAAACACTTTGCTCTTAGGGATTAAAACAATGTTAAGACTAACTATATTAACCTTGTAATTAGTTTAACCCACTTTTATTTTATTTAAATTGTTTATCTATTTACTTATTTCTATTTTTTGGGTGTCTATTTAGGTAGTGGAAAAATTCGAGGTTTTAAAACCCCCAAAATAACTATTCTTAATAATCATCATATCCATCATCACTAACCCCCAAAATAAGCCTGTTCGGGTCTGGAAAAATCCCTCCAATGTTGATTTTAGTCAATTTAATCTAATTGCTTTAGGTTTAGAAGGATCTAGGAATTGTGACGTCATAAGGCATTTGCTGAAGATCAAATAAAGTCGAACATTCATGCGAGACGTCTGGTATCATTCAGAAAACCAGTTGCTGAGGAGCACTTGTAAATGAGGTGTCAACACGGGGTACAGGTATTTTTGTCCGATACTGCTCGATGTGCAGAAAAAAAAAAATTGTAACATTCTTTTACCAGGAAAGCAGAACGAGAATGTCAGCTGATCATGAGCAGCTGTAAGGAAAGTTCGATTTGGTGCTGTGCAGCAACTACTTCAGCTGTTCTCTCTTCACCCCTCTCGTAGCCGCTGCAGCAATTCTGTTTCACTTATTATCATCATCCATTACATTTATTTTATTTATCTTATCTATTTATAATTCATTTATTGCTTCTTTTGTCATGTAAGACCTACGCGGTGGTGGGTGAGACGTGTAGATTAATTTTTTTTTTTTTTCAGTTTGTTTAAATATAGTTCAGAAGTTATAATTCACTTTTCCTTGGATCGGACTAGATTGACTCGAGCCTGTCTGTCTGGTGGCTGTCAATGGAACTCATCCTTGAGTTAACATCACTTCATTTGTTTTAATCTAATTCCGACTGATCTTTCGAGCTCTCTTCTATTTCTTAATCTTCACTCACTGCGGTATTCGTGTCACGTGATCTCAGTCTTCATTCGATTCTGATTCTTCCTACGTTTTCTATGCGATGGATCAGGCGACTGTTCTTCCTCGACTACAAATCCAGATTAGTTTCGCGCATTTTGTCTTATTTCATTATTTTTTTTATTATCATATTATGTTTTATTTTTCTTGTTATTTTTCCTTTTATCTTTTATTTTTGCTCATCTATTTTTGCTTCAAATTGTATAGAATATATCTCTTAGGTTTGCGATATACTGGCTAACAAATCTATGCTTAATGTCTGTCTAATTGCTGCCAGTGAGGAATAATTACAAATCTTAAATAAAAATATTTATATGTACATCCAAAGAGCCGGTGTTCACATCAAGATAGTAAACCTATTCATACATACATACATATCATCGACTTTTTCTTCCTTACAAGGGAGGTAGCCAAAGTCGGATCGCATAAAGAATTATTGTCACCCCAGAACGCCCGTATGAAGAATCGACACCCCATGAGATCCCACATGAAGAAATGTCACCCCAGTACGCCGAATATCAACAGTGAAATAAAGATTAGGTTAACTTAGGTTAGTTAGGTTAGGTTGAATGAGGGTTATGCTTATTGTCATCAACTTAAACAACTGAAGATTTGTAAACCCAGGATATTCCACACGAAGAAGTATTGTCACCCTAGGATAGCCCACATGAAGAAATTGTCACCCTGTTGAAGTTTGGGGTGACGATTCTTCAGCAAATGCACAAATCCAATCCCATCCACTTCATCCCCACATACTCCACTCCCATACTCCACCCCTCCCTCCCTCTTTTCTTGGCTCCTGGATGACGAAGCCTATTCACTCCACTAAATAACATTATGTCCTTTGGCGCGTGTGGAGTAGGGAAAGGGTGCCGGGGTATTGAGTAGTAATTCATGTACATCTATTCGGATTAAATTCTAAAAAATAATAAAGATAATAACAATGGTAGTGATAATAATAATAATAATAATAATAATAATAATAATAATAATAATAATAATAATAATAATAATAATAATAAGAATAAGAAGAAGAAGAAGAATAAGAAGAATAATAATAATAAGAAGAAGAAGAAGAAGAAGAAGAAGAAGAAGAAGAAGAAGAAGAAGAAGAAGAAGAAGAAGAAGAAGAAGAAGAAGAAGAAGAAGAAGAAGAAGAAGAAGAAGAAGAAGTATAGGGGATAAAGGAGAGGAATTGAACTACAAGATAGAAAGATTGAGCAAACAAGGTATTGTAAAACCATCCTTGTAAAAGATGCACCTACAGGACACGAATAGAGCAAACAGATTAATTAAATAACAATTAAATTTAACAAGTTTTTGAAAGCAAAACCACAGGGTCGCAGTAATAATCGCCTTTAGCTATAAATAAGGTTACCTTAAAATAAATAAACATATAAATAAATAAGTAATAGATATAAACATAAATAATGATAAACGAATAAATAAAGAAACAAAGGAAGAATATATCAGACGTGAAGTCAGAACCAGTCTCACGTCACCAACGCCTAGAGCCTGTTTAACCCGATATCACAGAGCCTTCTTCATCGACAAATAAAGGGTATGAGAGAGAGAGAGAGAGAGAGAGAGAGAGAGAGAGAGAGAGAGAGAGAGAGAGAGAGAGAGAGAGAGAGAATAAATAATAAAATTCTAAGAATCATTTGAGATTCTTGATAGTGACGAACTGGGAACTCAACAGAACCACATAAACTCGACGACAAAGAGACAGAAACCAACTAGAAGAGTTTCTTAATCAATCAGAGAGAAGGACTAGATAAACAGATTTGAAAATGACGCCAAAGCATCTTGGGGGGATTAAAGATGACGAGTCAGCCATAAAATTACCATCATATTTATCCAAATTTATGGGAAGTAACTGGAAATGGGAATTTCAATTTAATGGCAATGGAATCACAGAACGTAAGGCGCCCATGGGCCAAATGGAAATTGGGACAATTAAATAAGCAAATGAATAATGAATAGTTAAATGGAGATATAAATATAAGTGTACAATAAATTTGCTGATAAACAAGATATAATTATACAAATAGATAAATAATGATATGAAAGGAAAATGAGAAATAAAGAATAAATAAATAGATAAACATATTAACTAAATGGTAGATAAACATGATGAATAGACTAGTAAATCTATAAATAACTAAAAAGATAAATAAGTAAGACTGGATATTTCCATATAAAGCGATGCAGCCTTTGCGAGCTACGGAGGCATACCTGACGGCTGGCTAACGGAACTAAAGCCAAATGTTTACAAAAAACGGAGCAAGATCCAGTCAGACCGAGTCGCGTGGGCACGCACGCACGCACGCACACACATACGAACGCACGCACAAGTTGGACGGAAATATGATCAAATATAATAAATGGATTTAAGGCAAAGCTTGATGAATGGAACTAAAGAGACGGGACCCTGCGAACATAGCTCTAACTGCAACCAGGAAAAAATAAAATAAAGTAAAATAGATAAATATTAATAACAGCTGCCATTACCACCTCTACCACCACCACCAACAACAACAACAACAACAACAGCAACAACAACAACGGCATGGTACAACTACAGCACAGGCTTCGAAAGCAAGTCTACCTCTGCTATTGTTCTGCAAGCAGCACAGGAATACTCGTAAATCTCAATCAATTTCTTGTATTCAAATAAATCGCGGGTATTATTTTAAGTATGCACTACTACGCGATACAGCATTAGAAAACTAAATATTAATTTTGTGAATTATAATACATGAACGTAATATGCAATTTTCTTGGAGGAAAAAAAAAATCCTTGCTACAAGCAAATTTACAAACGAACGAAGCCGCTAGGATACAGTCCAGACGCCATTCCAGTCCAGTCACTATCAGACGATGGCTTTCACGTTGTGGACCGGGTGTTCTCAGACTCCAGGTGACGTTAATAAGTGATGTTACAAAGACAATAGGGCTTCCTTGGACTTTATGAAAGAACACGGGGTTCTGCCGTCTGTTAATTGCCCGAGGTACAATGATAATCAGGCCGTCAACATCCGTGATGACGACGACGACCAGGATGATCTTTAGAATTTGAGGTACCGAATTACTAAATATAGGTTAGGTTACGTAGGTTAGTTAGGTTAGGTAGGTTAGGCTAGGTTAGGTTAGGTTAGGTGTCAATAGACTAATTTTTCATACTTTCATTTCTTCGACCTTAGCATCTATCAAAACAAAAATGGCGTATCATTCAGCCGCCGCGACATCGTTCGTTAGTGAATAGGTTTTTAGCAGATTTTTGTTATTGATTTCCGCCAAGAAAATCGCATATTACGTTGACCTGTTATAATTTACAAAATTAATAATTAATTTTCTATAGCTATATCGCGTGCACAACTAAAAATATACCATTAAATTATAACGAACATATCTAACAAATATTTTGGTACATTTTCAGATTTGCATAGTTGCAATTTATTCGTTATTTCGGTGTAAATACTTTTGAAATGAAAATATATATATATTCACCGATCAATACCTACTGCAGGCATCAACCATGACAAGTATTCATGATTATAATGTTTACAAAAACATTTATCGCAAAACACACATGTGCGTACACACACACACACACACACACACACACACACACACACACACACACACACACACAATCCTGCCCAGGGCCGAAATTATTTCGGTGTCGCTGCGCTTCGGGTCGTTACTCCGACTCTCGTGGGCGGGGAGTTGGGTGTGTGTGTGTGTGTGTGTGTGTGTGTGTGTGTGTGTGTGTGTGTGTGTGTGTGTGTGTGTGTGTGTGTGTGTGTGTGTGTGTGTGTAAGGTCATAGCATTACCCATAGATCGGTCATACGAGCTCTGAGCTCTGTTCCGGGAGGGAAATAGCTGTCGATCACGAATCCAACACGTGATCCAAAAGACCAAGGTGAATACACACACACACACACACGAGTCCAACACGTGATCCAAAGATCAAGGTGAATACACACACACGAGTCCAACACGTGATCCAAAGACCAAGGTGAATACACACACACACACACACACATATACACACACACACACACACACACACACACACACACACACAAATCTCGTGGCGCAGTGGTTAGAGATCTCGGTCGCCACTACGGCGGTCCGGGTTCGATTCCCGCCTAGGGCTGAAATTATTCAAATATTGCTGCGCTGCGGGTTGTTACTCTGAGCTCTCTTCCGGAAGGAAATAGCTGTCGATTACGAGTCCAACACGTGATCCAAGACAATGGTGAAACACACACACACACACACATACACGCGACTTGGTGGCGCGGTTGGTAGAGTCTCCGACTGTCACTACGGCGGTCCGGGTTCGAATCCTGCCCAGGGCTGAAATAACTTCAGTGCCGTTGCGCTTCGAGTCGTTACTCCAACTCTCGTGGGCGGGGAGTTGTGTGTGTGTGCGTGTACGGTCACAGTATTACCCACAGATCGGTCATACGAGCTCTGAGCTCTCATCCGGGAGGTTAATAACTGTCGATCATGAGTCCAACACATGATCCAAAGACCAAGGTGAATACACACACACACGTGATACGTCAATGACTGGAATCTGCCTCAGTGGTATGGTCCCCACACAGAGTGAAGAACATAAACAAGATTGAGAGAATACAAAAGACAGTAACCAAGCTGGTCCCTAGCCTGGCAGATAAACCATATGAGGAGCGACTTAAACAACTGGGTCTACCAACTTTGAAAGATTAAATAGAAAGAGGTGACATGATTACTGTGTTCAGGTCACTAATGGAGACAGTTTGCATTGACAGAAGATATCTCCTTATTAAAGATGGGAGGGCTTTAAAAGATCATGGAAGTGAATTACAAAGGACCACATGTATAAAAAAAAATACAATTTTCCAAACAGATGCATAAATATGTGGAACAGCTTAACTGGAAGTTGATATAATCAAGCTCAAGCAATACATGAATTCAAATATAAATATGATAACTGGAAATCAATTAAGTAGATTAAGTTGGAACTGTACATGAATTTGAGTCTAGGCATATAATAAAATTAGAGAATAGGAAACGGGACCCAATGAGCGTAGCTCCTTTCCTGTATACTACAATTAGCCTAGGTAAATACACAAACACACACAAAACTCCTTGCCCAACAGAGTTGGTATTCCGGCTTGAAGTGAAGCATTGCTGTATTTTGTTCAACTCTGGACGGGACTCGAACTTGGATCGTTTAATCAGTGTTCGAAAGTGGTAGCATTACACCATAAAGAAAAAGAAAGAAAGAAAGAAAGAAAGAAGAAAACAAATAACGTTAATATATATTTATAGTTACCCCTTTAATATAAATTCTCTATATATTTAAAGAAAATGTGTAGGAATAACTATACTAAATGAATCTAACATAAGTTGGTTCATATATGTAAATATCTACTCCTCAATATTAAATAAAACTGTGAAACTTAGTACAAAACTTGAAAAAAAATATATACCCTTCAAAGATCAACATATAACTAGTCAGGTAATCTTGCACAGACAAAGTTGAATCAGCTTTCCAAAAAATGAGTTTATATTTCGGCTTACAAATTTACTCCGTCATGACAGTTCATTGTCGAGATGGTTTAAAATATTTGCTACAGAAGTAACACAAATGAACTGAGTACTCTCTATTACGCTAATGTATGATTTTATACATCCGTATACACACAAACACATGTATACAGTACATAGTACACACATAATTCTTGCATAGATAACTATAATACATTACCTACAGATATATTCATTGATACATCTATCTATTCATTTATACTCAGTTATCGCCTCTTGGGCATACAAACAATCCAGTTATTTTTGGGTCAATGTTGACTGGAATGAGTTATTGTGAGGTTAATTAGTATATCTATCATAAGGCGTGGTAACTAGGTACTAAATCTACTAAAACAAAGTAAATTAAAGTCAAAACTACATTAATTCACTCCGCCACAGCCTTCAACAGATTTTCCTCTACATTAGACAACATAATACAAAATGACTCTTTCTAAATCCTGTCATACTTCTTTTCCAAGTACACGAAGGCCCAAAAGATATCCTTACCTTTTGCAAAAAGCTTCTCGCTTATCTATCTTACTGCAAATACGTGATCTACACATCCTCTTCTTCTCCTGATCCCACAATGCTCTTCCCCAATTAATTTTTCAATTCAGGGCTTTCGAAATAAATTGTACCAGGCAATACAAGCCCCCTTTGAGGCCCCGAGCTATGCAAAGATCTTCCCCAAAATTGAGGATTTGATGTCCGATAAGTCTATGTGTATACAACTAGGCCTATAATAATTAATGATAAACACAAATAAAAAAAATAAGTGTGGTGTAATAATTATAGTGATGTTTGTGTAAGGGAATGTAAGTGTATGTTGGGCTGGGGGTAATAGAAAATGTTTATTCTTGAATGGGAATGTATGTTGCATGGTTACTGATGTGGGGCCGTTCCTAGCTTTTGTAAGGACCCCGAAATAAAGTACGGACCCCCCCCCCACTCTCATAGGTCTTACCTATGTTCCTATCAATTAACACCCACCCACACTATCTTCTCGATATTATTCACCAGAATGACCCATCTACTACAACAACATTCTACTACTGCCATCTACATTCATACTTGTCTCCCTTCCTCTCGTAGAACGGAACTCCACACGCAATCTTCCAATCCATCAGTCCTCTTCCTTCCCTTAACTCCAGACGAAAGTCATTGATTTCTGAACTACTTTTCTCCGCTTCCTTATATCTGATGATCTGATTTTCAATATTATCATTATCTAGTTGACCTTTTCAGCCAGTCCTTCCTTCCTTTCATATTTCCTCCCTCCTCATATCTCCTATCTCCTCATCCCTTTCTTTTCTTTAATTTCTTTCCTTATTCTTCCCTTTCTTTCCTTCATTCCCTCCCTCCGTCTTTCCTTCCCTCCCCTCCTCCTCCTCCTCTCCACCCTTCTACCCTCCTTTCTGTCTTTCTCACCCTCCCTCCTTCACTCCAACATTCTCCCACCCTCGCTTCCTCAACCCTTCTTCCCTCTCATCCTCCTTCCATCCCTTCCTTTCTCCCTCCCTCCCTCCCCTTCTCTAATATCCATCTTGACGATGGTGGTCATGAAGTAATAAATGGGGTTAATTATCGGCGTCGAGAGCACTCAAGGACGACTCGAAGACTTGGCTCTGCCCGAGTCACTACTCCTACTCCTACTCTGGTGGTGTTCATTAGAAAACGGGGAGTGGGACGCCGACCTACCGAGGGAAAAGGGAGGGAGGTTGGGATGGCAGGGCGAAAATCTGTGCGATGATTTTCCGAAGCAACTCTCGCGAGGCAAATTAAAACCGCTATGGAAATATAGTAGGAGTCAAATGAAAACTAAAACGTCAATGCTCCCGCGTTTTAAAGTGTACGTTCATCATTTACGGTTATCTGGCTTCAGCGTGGCAGGAATCAAGGCGGCTACGCGGTCGAGGCCAACTTTGGATTAAGCAGCCAATCAGAGGCTCTCTTCAGATCCTCAGAGTCCTGGGTGTCGACAAAATGGCTGCGCCTACGGCGTGGTATATTTACCTTTCCCCTGACGAATTCGGCGGGGAAAATTGATCAATTTACGGTTGATATATGTATAGTAGATCATGTTCAATCCTTTGGTACCTAATTTGTTGCTCTATCTTGGATAGATAAACAATTATACCACAAAATATGCTTAGAAATTACTCAAAATTGGCCCTTTTGGTAAGATAGCGAAAAACTTCAGCTTCCATGCGGCAATGCTTTCATTATAGATAAAAATAAATGTAATTTTTTTATTTTTTCAGGTTAAAAAACATAAGAAAAAGTACAGTAACGTATGAAAATATATATATTTTTTTAACAGGTCTAATGGGAGTATGTTTGGGAGTGGGTACTTGCATTCTAACTTGGCTACCCCCCTTGCAAAGGGGAAAAAGCCTTTGTATATAGAGAGAATACACACACACACACACACACGACTCGGTGGCGTGGTTGGTAGAGTTACCGGCTGTCACAACGGTGGTCCTGGTTCGAATCCTGCCCAGGGCTGAAATAATTTCAGTATCGCTGCGCTGCGGGTCGTTACTCCAACTCTCGTGGGGGGATTGTGTGTGTGTGTGTGTGTAAGGTCACAGCCTTACCCATAGATCGGTCATATATGAGCTCTGAGCTCTCTTCCGGCAGGAAAATAGCTGTCGATCACGAGTCCAACACGTGATCCAAGACCATAGTGAATCACACACATATATTGGAAACTTCAGTCCACTGTGTTCCTAATCTCCTTTCCCTCGTTCTTCAACTCTCAGATGAGACTTCTTCGTTGTCAATTCTTCTCAACTCATTTATCTTTTCAATCCCTTCCTTTTTGTTTCCCTCCTCCTCTTCCTCTTCCTCTTCCTCCTTGTCATCGTGTACTCTCTGTGCTAAAAGCTGTATCCTCGTAAATCTAAGTCACTCACTTTAACGCAAAGAGGACTCTCGCACTTAGATCGAGGACCAGGTTTATGTCCTCGAGGATAAGTGCTCGTAGGTGCGCGCACACACACACACACACACACACACACACACACACACACACACACACACACACACGCGCGCGGGCGCGACTCGGTGGCGCGGTTGGTAGAGTCCCAGACTGTCAGTATGGCGGTACCGGCGGTACCTGGTTCGAATTCTGCCCAGGGCTGAAATTATTTCAGTATCGCTGCGCTTCGAGTCGTTACTCCAACTCTCGTGGGCGGGGAGTTGGGTGTGTGTGTGCGTGTAAGGTCATAGCATTACCCATAGATCGGTTACACGAGCTCCGAGCTCTCTTCCGGGAGGGAAATAGCTGTCGATCACGAGTCCAATACGTGATCGAAAGACCAAGGTGAATCACACGCACACACACGCACACACGCACACACGCACACACATACACACACATACACACACACACACACACACACACACACACACACACACACACACACACACACACACACACACACACACACACACACACACACACACACACACACACACACACACAGTGGTAGATTTCCCGGTCGCCACTACGGAGGTCCGGGTTCGAATCTCGTCCAGGGCTGAA
Organism: Oratosquilla oratoria; assembly: GCF_046742065.1. Classification (NCBI taxonomy): domain Eukaryota; kingdom Metazoa; phylum Arthropoda; class Malacostraca; order Stomatopoda; family Squillidae; genus Oratosquilla; species Oratosquilla oratoria. The sequence goes on from NC_134816.1 coordinate 36,205,968, forward strand.
ATAATTTCAGTATCGATGTGCTGCGAATCGTTACTCCAACTCTCGTGGGCGGTGAGTTGGGTGTGTGTGTATGTGTGTGCGTGTAAGGTCACAGCATTACCCATAGATCGGTCATGTATGAGCTCTGATCTCTCATCCGGGAGGGAAATAGCTCTCGATCACGAGTCCAACGCGTGATCCAAGACAATGGTGAATCACACACACACACAATACTTTCTTGAGCAAAGTGATGGAGGTATCCGTGTGTGTGTGTGTGTGTGTGTGTGTGTGTGTGTGTGTGTGTGTGTGTGTGTGTGTGTGTGTGTGTGTGTGTGTGTGTGTGTGTGTGTGTGTGTGTGTGTGTGTGTGTGTGTGTGTGTGTGTGTGTGTGTGTGTGTGTAAGGTCACAGTATTAAAGATAGATTGGGCCATGTATGAGCTCTGAGCTCTCATCCGGGAGGATAATAACCGCCGATCACGTGTCCAGCACGTGATCTAAGTGCATTGTAACTTAGTCACACACACACACACACACACACGCACACACACGCACACACACACACACACGCAAACACACGAACACGTGCGCACATACACATACAATATTTTGAATGACTGGCTGATATTAATTATATTAATCAATCTATATTAACAGTGAAGACATCTGAACTGGTCCCGGGTGAAACGAGACCTACCGACTGACCTATCGACTAACCAATAGATGACCTGTCTCCTATCTCTCTCTCTCTCTCTCTCTCTCTCTCTCTCTCTCTCTCTCTCTCTCTCTCTCCACTAATGGAGTCATTTCTGAAACTCCCCTCGGTACTCTCAGCGAGTACCCGCGAGTAGGCTTAGTACTCCTGGGCCCTATTACTATTCATTTACTATCACACTTACTATTACTATGGCTAGGACGCCCGCTGGCCGAACGGGTTAGAGCGTCGCTTCTTGCGGTGGAGGTCGAGGTAGTGGCAGTTCGAACTCTGCCGCGTGCGAGTTGAACCAAGGGCATGGTTCGTTAAATTCCACGACACAAAGGCCTCTGTAAGGGGCACCCTCCTAGCCCTCTGATAGGGTGGAGTTAGCGACGTTAAACTGAATCATTAGTATTACTATTCTTATATCACAAGGATCCCTTTTCATTAGACTTTATCTATACAATCACCTTTTTAAAACTTGGTACTGTCCTTTTTCAAATAAGGATAAAATATGTACAAAGTAACGTACACCTCGATTCACTTGTAAGTACTACAGCGGCTCGTGTCCTCCAATTTTATATGTTCCATTTTAACATCGCAAATTTACAATGTATCTTACGAGGTCGTGATAGCCTCCTTCACCATACTATATATATATATATATATATATATATATATATATATATATATATATATATATATATATATATATATATATATATATATATATATATATATATACACACACATATATATATATATATAATATATACATATATATATATATATACTGTATATATATGCATATACCACACAAACCAATACTTATACAATAAGTACGTTAAATACATTAGGTACTGTAGTATTTATAAGTGAAGCCTACTGTAGCAGCACATTTCAATGCTGCTACATTGCTAATATGGCAGTACAAAAAAAAAAAAAAAAAAAAAATAGGGGCCTGATCCCCCCACACCCCACCCCTCTGGTCCCTATACGACTCTCATTACTCCCCTCCCCTACTCCCATATACTCTATCCACTCCCTCCCCTTTCTACTCCACTTTGCCTACCACTCGCCCGCAACTCCAGGGCACACTTTATATAATCTATTCACACTGACGCCGGACGATTTTATTGAGGCGGTGTTGATCAACTGAGGGAGAGAAGCTAGTTAGTGAATGAGGTTAGGGCGATCAAGGTCTAAGATGACAACTCAGTTAATTCTAGTTTTAAGTCATTCAGGCGACGATTGACTTGGGTTCGAATCCCGTACGCTTCTCCGAATTCTAGCAGTGACTGGTCGTACCTGCCCGAACAGTCCAAGAAACTATTGGGCAAAGGTGTCGGCTTCGGCCGTAGGTAAGCGTCTCCTGTTTTTGTCCATGTTTTTGACAATGTTTTTGTCTATGATGTTTTTGTCCATGATGTTTTTGTCCACAATTTTTGTCCCTTTTTTTTTTTTTTTTTTTTTTTTTTGTCCCTTTCTCTCGTCCACTTAACCAACTTATTCATTATGATCTATTATTATTTGCTTATTCCTTATTATTTATTCATTATTCATTATAGATTATCATTATTCATCTGTTAATTTCTTATTTATTCATTGTCTATTATCAATTATTTTTATCTGTTTATTATTATTTATGATTTATCTATTTGCTTATTATTTATCATTATTTGTTCCTTATAATTTATTCATTATCTATTATCAATTATAATTATTTATCTGCTTATTTCTTATTTATTCATTATTGATTAATTATCAATTATTATTATCTGTTTATTTATTATTATTTATGATTTATCCGTTTGATTATTATCTATCATAATTTATTTATTTGATTAATTCATTTATCTATTTCTTTCGCATTCGATCTACTTATGGACCAAAAGGTCTTCCTTTGTTTCGTCGTTATCCTATTGCTGCCTTATCAGAGATAAATATTGGTTCTATAAGTGCCGCCAGGCGATTTTATTCAGTTGAGAAAAGACATTTCCTCCTCCTTATCGTCATTTTTTTTTTTTTTTTTTTTTTTTTTTTGCTTTTTCCTCATTTTCTTCTCTTTTTTTCTGAATTTTCTTATCTCGTTCTTGGCTTTCTCTCGCCTTATCACCATCTTTGTTTACATTTTTTTTCTTCTCTTTATTCATATCCTTCTCCCCTCCCTCTCATCTCCTCCTCCTCCTCCTATCCACCACCTTTTCCTCTTCCTCCTCGCCCTCTTCTTCCTCCTCTCTCTCCTCGCCTTCCTCCTCCTCTTCCTCCTCCTCCTCGTCTTCCTCCTCGCCTTCTTCCTCCTCTTCCTCCTCGCCTACCTCCTCCTCCTCCTCTTCCTCCTCGCCTTCCTCCTCGCCTACCTCCTCCTCCTCCTCTTCCTCCTCGCCTTCCTCCTCCTCTTCCTCCTCGCCTTCCTCCTCGCCTACCTCCTCCTCCTCCTCTTCCTCCTCGCCTTCCTCCTCCTCTTCCTCCTCCTCGCCCTCCTACCTCTCCTGTTATATCTTACCTATTTAGTCACCTTTACCCATTCCTTTTTCTCCTTTTACATCCCGTCCTTCCCTCCTTTCCCCCCCCTCCCCCATTCCCCCCCTCCCTCCCCCCTCCCTGCCCCCTGGTGGCGGGGTGTGAGAAACAATTTCCTCCGCCATATCTCGTCTGAAAAATAACAGGAAAATCGGCAATTTGGTATTTCTATTTCCCGTACTGATCCCCAATAGGGGAGGCGGCGGAGGAGAGTGGAGGGGGGGAGGGGGAGGGGGAGGGAGGGGGGCAAGATGAGGTGGCGAGGGGAGGTAGGGGGGGAGAGATGAGGGGCCGACGGGAGGAGAGGGGAGGGTGTGTGAGGGGATGGTGGGGACGGGAGAGGGGACGAGGGGAAATAGGAGAGAAGGAAGAGGGAGAAAGGGGAAGGAGGAGAGGGAGAAGGGGTAAGGAGGAAATGAAGAAAGGAAGAGGGGGGGAGAGAAGGAAGAGGGGGGAGAGGAGGAAGAGAAGGGGGAAGGGGGAAGAGAAGGGACAAAGAGAAAATGATTAATGGAAGAAAGGGAAAGGGAGAAGGGAAGAGGGGGAAACGGAGATAGGGAGGGGGAAAGAGAGAAGGGAAGGGAGAGGGGAGAGGGGAGAGGGGAGAGGACGAGGGGAGAATACTGAGGACTAGGGGACGAGGGGAGGGAAGAGGGGGAAGAATAGATGAAGGGGAGAAATCAGGAGGGAAGGAAAAGGTGTTGGCCTCCTGGGGATTGAGGGAGAGGGTGGATGAGGTTGAGGAAGAGGTTGAGGTTGAGGATGAGGGAGGATGAGGTTGCGGATGAGGTTGAGGATGAGGTTGCGGGTGAGGTTGAGGATGAGGTTGAGGATGAGGTTGCGGGTGAGGTTGCTGATGAGGTTGAAGATGAGGTTGTGGATGAGGTTGAGGATGAGGTTGTGGATGAGGTTGCGGATGAGGTTGCGGATGAGGTTAAGGAAGAGGTTGAGGATGAGGTTGCGGATGAGGCTGAGGCTGAGGCTGAGGGAGGCTGAGGTTGAGGGAGAGGGTGGATGAGATTAAGGAAGAGGTTGAGGAAGAGGGAGGATGAGGATGAGGATGAGGGAGGATGAGGTTGAGGGAGAGGGTGGATGAGGTTGAGGAAGAGGTTGAGGGAGGATGAGGTTGAGTGAGAGGGAAACAGGAAGTGTAGAAGGGTAGATAGGTACCACGTGAGTATCATACCTGGGCACATATTGTCTACTATCACCACATTGTCTCCTTAATTACTCTTCTAAATCAGGGAGTCGGGGGAACTGAGGAGGGAAGAGGGTGGAGGAGTGAGGAGGGAGGAGGGAGGAGGGAGGAGTGAGGAAAGAAATCGACGACGACGACAAGAGAAAAGTGGATAAAGAGGATTGAGGAAAAAATGGAGGGGAAGGGGAGGGAGGAGGAGGAGGAGGGATGTGAGGAGGAAGAGCTGGAGGAGGAAGAGAGGGAGGAGGAGGAAGAGGGGGAGGAGGAGGAAGTGAGGAAGGAGGAGGAGGAGAAGGAAAGGGAGGAGGAAGAGGGATGTGAGGAGGAAGACCTAGAGGAAGTGAGAGAGGAGGAGGAGGAGGAGGAGGAAGTGAGGGAGGAGGACGAGAGATGAGAGGGGATGGACCTAGATGAGGAAGTGAGGGAGGAGGAGGAATTGAGGGAGGAGGAGGAGGAGGAGGAGGAGGAGGAAGAGGTCATATCATGCGTAATATAAAGCAGACTTTGTGGTGAGGATGTGGGGCTACTGGAAAGGGGCAGGAGGAGGAGGAGGAGGGGAGGAGGGGGAGGAGGAGGAGGAGGAGGAGGGGGAGGAGGACAGGGACTGGGGTGCTGAAGGGGGGAGGTGGGGGGAAGGGGGACAGGAAATGAGAAAGCTGGAGCAAAGGGGGGGGAGGGAAGAGTGAGTATAACACAGGGGAGGGTCGGCTTCAAATGTGAATGAGAGGAGGGACGAGATAGGTGAGAGGAGGAAGAGGAGGAGATGAAGGAGAATCGGAAGAGGAAAGAAGATGACGAGGAAGAGGAGGAAGAGGAAGAAGAAGAGGAGGAAGAAAAAGAAGAAGAAGTGGAAGAGGAACGAAGAAAAAGAAGAACCGGAAGAGGAAAGAAGAGGAGGGAGAGGAAGAAGAAGGCGAAGAAGAAGAAGCGAAAGAGGGAAGAGGAAGAAGAAGAAAAAGCGGAAGAAGAAAGAAGAAGTGGAAGAGGAAAGAAGAAGAAGAAGTGGAGGAGGAAAGAAGAAGAAGAAGAAGAAGAAGAAGAAGAAGAAGAAGTGGAAGAGGAAAGAAGAAGAAGAAGAAGAAAAAGCGGAAGAGGAAAGAAGAAAAAGAAGAAGAAAAAGCGGAAGAGGAAAGAAGAAGAAGAAGAAGAATAAGATGAAGAAGAAGAAAAGGAATATCTAAGGTTATACTGTAGAAGTTGAATAAAATGGCTCATTTATTTTCACTAGAGCACTGCGTGACCCCGGTCCTTAAGGGTGTCATCACTATTTTTTTTTTCAATATTGACTGCATAAAACGTAAACAGTCCATACCCCATACGGAAAGGTAGTGTGTGTGTGTGTGTGTGTGTGTGTGTGTGTGTGTGTGTGTGTGTGTG
>NC_134816.1:36216739-36226739 GCF_046742065.1 Oratosquilla oratoria
AAAATTCTGATGGGTAAAGTCAGTATACCTGACTAATAAAAAATGAGTGAATAAATTAAATAATTAATAACTAAGTGAATAAATAAAATGAACAAAGAAATAAATGACAAATAATAGATAAACAAATAAACTCTTTCGGGGCCACGAATGATGGCGTCATGTCGACTTGAAAGCGCATCCATGGCGACGATGTTGCCATAACGATACGACTCAAGCTGAAAATAATTTACCCTTCCAATTATCCTTCTTAAGAGGTTATAAATAAGAATATTTCCAAGTAATCCTATTCACTGTCTTGCACATTCACAACAAAACTAAGGAAGTTGTTGTATAGGAAGGCAGAGGACGAAAAAAAAAGAGGAATGAAATGTGGAAATGATGGAATCCTAAGCGAGAAGAAGAAGAATTAAATACGACTTGAAGAAAACGGAGTGGACAGGCGAAGTGATTGTAATATGTATCAGCGTAAATGGGGATATGATTACTGTGACGAGAATGGTATGATAAAGAAAAACAAAAACACAAAATTGCTTCGTACTGATGAAGGCAAAATTCCAGGACGAAAAACTGAAAAAGAAACGATAGAATTGAAATATGTAATTATTCAAGATTAGAAAAAAAAGGATAAAATTGACACAGAATCAATCTGATTCAAAGTTGAAATGGAAAAGACAGGCAAATCAGACTCGAAAGAACAAGGGTGATGCAGGCAAGGTCATCATATTAAGACAACAGGGCAGAACTCGCAGTAATGGATTTGAATTAATCAAATTTAAGTTCAGGAAGAAACTGGTAAGAACTGTTTGATCAAAAGAGTGGTTAACGAATAGAATAGACTTAGTGACCATATAGTGAGCGCTGAAACTATCGGTTGTTTAAAGAGGGGGATGATAGTTGGTAATGGACATGGAACTACCTAGTGTAGGCCTTATGGTCTCCTGCAGTCTCCTCCATTCTTATGTTCTTACATGGCACAGAGGGCATGGAAGGGTAGACTGGAGTGTAATAACACAGGGGTATGAAACTCGGCCGTTTTTGCAATCCTGGGTGCATATGGGCTCTGTCAATACAAACTTTATGAAAAAAGGCGTAGACCACAACACAAATAACCTCAGGGTTCGCACCCCGCGTGGCTCACTCGCATGTGAGATCAACAGGACATTGGCATAAGCTTCTTGAAGAGGGCTGTAGAATCGGGGTGGGGTTTAAGATAGTGTGATGGGAATGCAAAGACAGCCTGGAATCAAAGACGAAGACTGTTAATGACAGAAACTTCTTGAAGAGGAGATTTTTGGATGAGACTGCAAAAGACAGCCTGGAATCAAAGACGAAGACTGTTAATGACAGAAACTTCTTGAAGAGGAGATTTTTGGATGAGACTGCAAAAGACAGCCTGGAATCAAAGACGAAGACTATTAATGACAGAAACTTCCTGAAGAATATATTTTGGGATGAGAATGCACCTCGCTCGCGCAATCTGAAGTTGATGTATGATATATAAGAAACTGGACCCCACGAGCGTTGCTTCTTTCCTGTATACACTCACCCACACCCGCACATTAACACCCATGCAGCCCATTAACACACCTACACATCTACACGCCCACCCACACTCACACACCCATCCACCCACCCACACACCCGCATCCACCCACCCACACACCCGCATCCACACACACACACACACACCCACATCCACACGCCCACACACACTCACACACCCATCCACCCACACACACACATCCGCATCCACACCCACACACCCACATCCACATGCCCACACATCCATCCATCCACCCACACACAAAAACACACCCACTCACATCCACACTCCCACACACCCATCCATCCACCCACACACATCCGCACACCCACCCACATCCACACGCCCACACACCCATCCATCCACCCACACACATCTGCACACCCACCCACATCCACACCCACCCACACACAGGAGCCGTGCAGATAGCTAGTTGATGGAGTGTCTATGTCATCGGAAGCCACTCATTACCGTAATTTCAGCCCGGAGACGATATTCACTCCCCGTGACGTCATCAATAGATTTAAAACTCAAAAAATGAGATCGAAGCTTCGCCCGCGCCAATGCAGTACTCATAGATCTCACATTTTTTTCATTTGGAGAGGCGACCTCCCCTTCCGCCGATTACCTCGTCCGGAAGGGGTTGGGGGGGTTGGGGGGGGTTGGGGGGTGGAGAAGGTTTCCTGGGGGTTCAAGTTAAGTTACATCAGGCGATTTTTTTTTTTTTTTTTTTTTTTTTTGTGTCCCGTCGTTTGTTCCCGAAAATCGTCTTCTTACAGCGAACGGAAGTAAAATAGAAAAATCAAAATCATATTGTGAGCTGGGGGGAAGGGGGGAGGAGGAAGAGGTGAGGAGGGAAGGAGGAGGGAGGAGGGAGGAGGAGGAGGAGGGGGAGGAGGGAGTAAGGAGGAGGGCGACCTCACCTATGCCAGTTGATGAAACTGCACCACCTCGGCAAAGACATTAACTTTCAATTTCCATCTTTTTTCCCCTTCACCTAAGTGGCCCATTACCCGATCAGATTATCGGCAGCAAGTTCCACCCTTTCCGATGGACGACTCGGGGTGGCACTAAACAGTGACGTCATCGATGACGTCAATGAACCCCTTCTGTATTCGCGTGGCACTTTTCCTTGTGTCATTTTTGTCGTCAGAAAGGGTCTATTTGGATTAACCCCCCCAGTACCGGGTGGGGGGGGCATTCCCCCCCTTTCGTCTCCCTGTCTCCAGGTTATTTCATTCATTACCCCCCTAACCCCCCTCCCCAGCCCCCAGGAAGAGAGAAGGGGTCACATATAAATATAAAAAAAACGGGAAATAGACATTTTGAAATCTACGAAACTAGATATAAGCTGTGAGATGTTCCGATCCTTTGATCCGCCAATGACGTGTCCAGGCTAATAGGACTCTAATAGTGCTCTAATAGGCCTCTTCCACCTATCCCTATCTCAGATGGATCCATCCACCATCCTCTTCCACTTCGGTAGTCCATGTTCCACGTGTCCATCAGATCCTGTTGTCCACCCAAAACACCAACACAACTGCAAGAGACCATAAAGCTTACACTAGGCAGTTCAGTGTCCACAACAAAATGACACAACCAAACCCATAATGATAACAGAAAAGACCAATTACCATTTGCCCTGTTGCGATTGGCTGAAGTGTCGAGTATAGAACTTGGACCTTAAGCTTCATGAGGATCAGGCGTGGGCAACAGGCCATGTCAGATAAGAATACAAAGTGAGAATGCCTATTCATAAAAGGCATCTATTCAAAAACACCTAACAGGAAGGTTGGTTCACTCACTTGAGGGGGCCGTACCATCTTAGCTAGTTTCTTCTAATGATATTGATCATTTCAACTTGTACGAGTAATTCTCTCCTCATGGTCACATTATGAATATCATTTTGTTCTCTTATTCAACATAGAATTCTAAAGACCGTCATTCCAGCCGCCTGGATCCTGGAACGCCTTCTGCTAGTGAATGTTCATGTCTCACCGCCATACAGAAAGATCAAGTGTAAGAAAGTTGCACATATTTTGACTATGACTTTTCGTTAAATCTGGGAATTTCGAAATAAAGTGAACCAAAAATTTCAGAGAATTTCTTGATCTTGGTCATCATTTCATGATTAATTCTACTTTCATTATACTCGTAGACCTATGAATCTAAGATTTTCATTGATCTTGAGGCAGTTCTTGACCATTGAAAGCTAAATTTAAGTTTCTTGAATACCCTGACATTGCCATTACGGCGGTCCGGGTTCGAATCCCGCCCAGGATTAAAAAAAAATCAATATCAATGCGCTGCGAGTCGTTACTCCAACTTTCGTTGGCGGGGAGTTGGGTGTGTGTGTGCGTTTTAGGTCACAGCATTATCCATAGATCAGTCATATATGAGCTCTGAGCTCTCTCCCGGGAGGGAAATAACTATCGATCACGAGTCCAACACGTGATCCAAGACCATGGAGGTGGTGAATCACACACACACACACACACACACACACACACACACACACACACACACGCACGCACACACACACACACACTAATAAGGAGCTCTGAGCTCTGAGCTCACTGCCGTAGGTTGGTGTCTGGCTGTCTCGACAGAGACTGCAGCAGATCCGAGGTGAATACACGCACGCACACACACACGTGCGCACTTGCACGTGGGACTTGATAAAAGCTCCTGGATTCAAAATCATTTGGGTAATGCTGAGGCTCACTGTATACTCAGGTGGATTCCCTTCTCGATTATTCATTTCCCTTGGCACTGTAACGCAACGGACGGACGCGCGCTCCGTGGCACTCCTGAAGGGTCTGATGTGATCCTCTCCCCCCAGGAAGGTGCCACGTGTCACGTATACGTTCTTAATCAACGACACGGACCATCGCTCCATACCAAGAAAAAAAAAAAAAAAAAAAAGAGAGAGAGAGAGAGAGAGGGAGAGAGAGAGAGAGAGAGGGAGAGAGAGAATTATGGTAAACTCCACTCCACGTAAAAGTATATTTAACAACAATGATTATCTGCAGAAAGCCTGAGCAAAATTAGTGCAAGGCGGGCGACAGCACAAGTTTAATTGTCAAAGCGCCAAACCGCCTACCTACCTTTCTGCTTCTGCCTGCCGCCAAGCGACAATTGTGGCGCCCAGCGAGCGACATGTGACCGACCCTGTTTCACATTTCTGTGGCCAAAACAAGCTGCAAATCCGGCGAAATGACACACACCCGTTTCCGGCTCCCGTTGGGGTTTCTCCGTGTTGGTCACATGTCTGTGACATGCGTGTGGACACGCCTGAAAGATGCACACAACGACAAAGGCCACGCAGCCTTGGTCAATGACAAGTGAGAACCTTTCGTTGCCCCTTTTTTATTTCTGTGCAAATACCTTAGCCAGGACGTTTCGATTTTTATCTACATCCGGAGGCTCTGGAACTCACCTCCTCCCTCCCTCTCCACCCTCACACCAGACTTGAACTCTTTTGAAAACAGAATTTTAGGACACGATCCAAGTAGCGATACATATACATACATACATATATATATATATATATATATATATATATATATATATATATATTTATACATACACACTCTGTTATGTCTTGTGGTAATTGACAACTGACTGGGCTCAAGACACACATAAGCAACTCCCAGATATTAAAACCGCCCATTTTAGAGTTTTATGCGATGTAATCATATGCAAGATCAAATAATATACTAAAAGATCACATATATCTCTGGTTACTACAATACATACATACATACATGCATACATACATATATATATATATATATATATATATATATTATATATACTCGTATATGTGTGTGTGTGTTTGTACACACACACACACACAGGAGATTCTCTTTCAAGCATATTCTGTTGAAAACGACAGCAATTTAATTAGAAATTCTTTTTTTTTCGTAAGCTTTCGCAAAGTAGGTTTCTGTGGAAAAGAGAGGGGAAGAAGTAAATTTCCAATAGATATTGGGAACTTATATTGGCAAAGTTAAACACAAAATACAGAAAACAAAACAAAAAACGAAACACAACAGAAAAAAAAGACGTTTCGCAGATCATTCTGCACCTTTAGTTGGAATGTAGACATGTAAACGAGTGATCTATATATAAAAAGTAGGACAAATCTTAGAGAGGTCACGCTTGGCTCTCCTCAGCCTGGCTGGCGCCATTTTGTTGATTCCTCAGCCTAGCTGATCGTCTTAGGCATGAATTTTGGGGCTCCGTGGGGTGCTTTTGTGTAGTCTGAGCCTCCGTGGGGTGCCTGTGTGTGGTTGTCCTCTGAACTTGGGGCTCTATTCTTGTAGTCAAATGTCTCCTACGGGTAGGTTTCATGCTAGGAAGGAGAGATATCATTAGCTTGTACATTAACAGCAGGTTGTAAGTCTTATACAATTACAGCCTCCAGGATGGTCAGGCGTTGGAGGTTCTTCTCATCTGCGACAATTTCTGTAATACTTATCATGGTTTCCATGTCGAGATGGCGTCTGTGGTAGGTCCAAAGGCGGTGTTTAGGTTCTCCTTATGGAGGGTGATTCGTCCGAACAGAGTGGCAGTTGTCCTTCCCACGTAGGCAGATAGGGGCGTACAGTCCTCCTCTGGGCAAGTGAATTGGTACACTACGTGGGATTGACGAATTCCATGATATTTTGGTGCGGTGTTGTTTCTTAGAAATAGAAAAGATGTCTTTCTGTTCCTGTAATAGGTTATGAGTGATAATTTGTCGCCTTTACTTGTGGGGGTCACATTTCTTTTCATAATATTTTTTTTACTATCTTCTCATCATCTTTATACTTATACGACATATACGGTGAGTAGTTCCATCTTGTTCTGTGGCAGCGTATATATATATATATATATATATATATATATATATATATATATATATGTAAATATATTATATACACACACACATATATATATACATATACATATATATATATATATATATATATATGCATACACTACCGCCTTTTAAAAGATATTGAAAAAGTTAGAAACCAATTTATAACTAATTCCGTGAACACATTTCATAATTGGACTAGCTTGATGTGTCTATGAGGAGAGGCCCTAACAACCAATTAGAGACGAGGGTAACAATCTAACCACTGTTGGGCCCTTGACTACCCCGACGCCCTTGGCCAATCCTATTGTGGCTAGCGACAGGTGAACTACCTAGTGTAGGCCTTATGGTCTTATATTCTTCATTCAGCCTCCCGGAAGGTTTCATTCGGCTGACGGGGGGGGGGGGGTTAAGAAGAGGAAGAGGGAAAATTGTCGCCATAAGGAACTCAGGAAGAGGATGAAGAGGAGGAGTTCTGTATGGAGTGATGACGTCATCTCTAGCATGGAACAGAGGCGAGACTGGAATGGGAATGGTACAAAAGAAGATCGTCTGGAAAGCCAAATTTGAATTGCATGGCCAAGATTCCAGTCCCAGGTGCTAATGACCTCTGCAGAAGACGAAAATCGAAGAATTGTTACATCATGTTACGTCACATGACGTCACATGACGTCACAACACGTCACCCGCGCGTCACACAGTCAACCAACGGGTTCCAAAATTGTCCTTAATGCATCAATGGTTCCACTTTTATCCTGAACGGCTCCTTCAGGAGTGCCAACCATTTATGACGTAACAGTGCCAACATTTTATGACGCAACAGTGCCAACCATTTATGACGTGTGCCAATAATTTATGACGTAACAGTGCCAACAGTTTATGACGTAACAGTGCCAACAATTTATGACGTAACAGTGCCAACCATTTATGACGTAACAGTGCCAGTTTATAACGTAACAGTGCCAACCATTTATGACGTAATAGTGCCAACCATTTATGACGTAATAGTGCCAACAGCCAGAACCAGTGTCACTGAATCCACTACCACCACTACCAACACAAACACCACCACTGACATCACTGACATCATTATCATCATCACAACGCCACCACTTCCACCACCACCACCACTATCACCACCACCACCTTTACACCATTACACCAACACACTCACATTTCCAGGGGATCTTCGAAATACACCATTGAACACCATCAACAGATGCAGACCTCAACGCTACAGCGGTAGCAAGCTTTCTTACTCTTTTTTTTCCCAATATCTTCCTCCTCTTTTTTTTCATTTCATCTGACGTGGTTGCAATTCTCTCTCTCTCTCTCTCTCTCTTAACTTTCTTCTTTTTCTTCCCATCCACGTTCCCTCCCTCTCTCTCTCTCTCCTTCCTTAGGACTGGACCATTACTATTATTATTATTATTGTTATTATTATCATCATCATCATCGTCGTCGTCGTCATCGTTATAGTCGTTATCGTCTTCGTCGTTGTTACTAATTATCACTATCACCATTATCGTTGTTGTTGTTATTATTGTTATTATTATATAATTATTATTATCACTATCATTATTATCATTATTATCATCATCATTACTAGTATAACTGGCTCTTTCTAATGTCGACCACACACACGTCGTCTGCAGAACAATTTAGAGAGAGTTAGAGAGAGAGAGAGAGAGAGAGAGAGAGAGAGAGAGAGAGAGAGAGAGAGAAAGAGAGAGAGAGCCAACACTACTGAAACCTTTTCAAAGAAATTCGTTCTAGACTCTAGAACGAATCTCTTTGAATCTAGAATCTAGAGCCACAACAGAAAACGGAATGAGGCCGCGAGCTGAGCGCTGGGCGGTGGAGTAGTATGGGATAGCCGATCTAATATGTTTCAAGTGGCGAGTTGATTGCCACCGTGACATCAACTTCAATTTCGATTCTGGATGAATAATGAAATCATGGAAATTGAGGCAAGGAAGGGTTGTTCAGGTCAGTAGCCAGACTTCGTAAAATGACCTGTCAGTGAGTCGGTCAGTAAGCCGGTCAGTCGGTCAGTGGAAAATGTCTGTATATCTCCTCCATCTCTTATTTCTCTACGAGAATAAATCGTCTTATTTACTGATATTTAATCCTAAGAGAAATTTGAGAAAATGTACCTTTTAGTTTAAGAGATAATGAAATATGACGTCACTTTGTTCAGAGATGACGTCATCGGTGCCCCAAGTCGGTGAGCGACCTTATGGCCTATAGACAGAGTTCCCTCCCTCTAAGAGGCTCATTTTCGACCTTTCATTGTCTCACTGAAACGGACTTAGTGGGTTGTTAGTGTATTCCTTCACAACTAAGGATTAAATGGTAATTAATTAGTGTGCGTAATCACTAAAAAGAAGAGTTAATTCACAGCCATTTAGTCTGTCTATCTATCCGTCTGTCTGTCACTTTTTCTGTGTCTGTCTGTCTGTTTGTTTAGTTGTCTGTCTGGTTCTCTGTCCGGCTGCGTTTGTCTGTCTGTCTGTCTGTCTGTCTGTCTGTCTGTCTGTCTATCTGTCTGTCTGTATGTCTGTATGCCTGACTCTGGGCTGTCACTCGAGACCTCCCTTATGATTTCTTCAAGATGAACCATTTAACTGTTAACTGTTGTATTAGCGTGGCGTTGTATCGATGTTACAGGCTAACAGGAAGAGGATAAGGAAGAGGAAGAATAGGAGGAGGAGGAGGAGGAGAGGGAGGAGGAGGGGGAGTAGGAGGAGTAGGAGTAGGAGGAGGAGGAGGAAGAGGAGGAGGAAGAGGAGGAGGAGGAAGAGAAGAAGGAGGAGAAGGAGGAGAAGGAGGCGGGGAGGAGGTGAGGAGGAAGGAGGAGGAGGAGGAGGAGGAGGAGGAGGAGGAGGAGGAGGAGGAGGAGGAGAAGGAGGAGGGGAGAAGGAGGAGGGGAGAAGGAGGAGGGGAGGAGGGGAGAAGGAGGAGGGGAGGAGGAGGAGGGGAGGGGAGGAGGAGGAGGAGGAGGAGGAGGAGGAGGAGGGGATCAATCGCTGACTTATGGTGCTGGCGGGAAAGCCGAAACTGATGAGAGATCTTGTGCCCAATTCTGACACCGAAAACCAGCCCCTCGGGGCTCCACCTCCAGATGGAGATTTGAAGAGGGAATGCCTCCTCTCCTCCTCCTCCTCCCTTCCTCCCTCCCATGCTCCCCACCCCGTTCTCTTCCTCCTACTTCTCCTCTTCCTTTCCTTTCTCCTCCCTTTCTCTTCCCGCTTTTCCTCCTTTCCTCTTCCATCCTCCTCCTCCTCCCTTCCCTTCTCTTTCCCCTTCCTCCTTCCCACTCTCCCCAGCCCTCCTCCTCCTCCTCTCTCCTCCCCTTCCTCCTTCTCACTCTCCCATCCCCTCCTCCTCCTCCTCCTCCTCCTCCTTCTCTTCCTCTCTCCTCCTTCTTCCCTCCTTCACTCCTCCACTTTCCGAGCCCGACCTCATGTGGAGTATTGGCTGCGCGAGTCTTACGCAGTCCGTGTTTTAGGGATTTCAGTGAAACCCCTACGGACCAGAGTAACACAATATTATTTTCCGCTTGGAGACTGATCACTTCTAAAATCTCTGAC
>NC_134816.1:36231739-36249239 GCF_046742065.1 Oratosquilla oratoria
GATATAGATAGATATAGCTATGTATGTAGCGCTTGCAATCTTTCATATCAAATACATCTGGACTCCTCTCTTCTGGAACGTTCAAATAGGTTAGAGGGGGCGTGCGTGTTCATTTGTTAAAAAAAAAAAAAAATCCAGGGTATAAATCGAATGTTACTATCCAGTTACTGATAATATTTGGTACTATCTATCTACCTATTCGTCTCTTTCTTTACATATTTACTTATCTATTACCTATCTATTATATATCTATTTACCAATTCATTTGTTATCTATCTTTATTTATTTATTCGTTTATTCATTTATATTTTCTATTTTAGACCCGAGATCGACATACACAACATATAAACCACATATAAGAACTGCGCCCGTTATATGTTCTGGCAACTGTACATGTACTCTCTCACACACACACACACATACACACAGACACACACACACACACATACACACACAGACACACACATACACACACACACACACACACACACACACACACACACACACGCACACACACACACACGTACTGGCTTCCATACGAATACAGGCACAGCAATTCAATAACTGTGTTTTTAATAAAAGTGGCCGGCATAGAGAATATATTGCATATTTCTAGACTTCAGTGTACAAATTGGACTATAGACGAATGGACCAAAAGCACAGATATGTACAAATACAAATGTTAATGAAATGAGAATAAGATAAATAGGACGAAAAGTCCAGAAAAGTCATAACACATCTAGGTTTGGTACTAGGAATATGAACAATGCGTTCGTCGTCATTGTTGTTTAGACATTATGATAAAAGATTTTCGCTTCTGATTAACAGCACTGTGTGAAAAGGTATTTGTCTCTCTGACCTAATCAAAAGATTAAAAAAAATATATATATAAAAAAGAGTCTAGTGATGTCCTTTTATATTCTAGATAAAGGTCAAAAAACGAAAAGAAGCACAGAAAAACAAAAATTAAAAAAAGACAATAAAAACACATAAACATCCCAATATTCTATTTATTTATTATCTATATATTTATTTATCTATTTATTATTGTCAAGGGGGTATATGGATTGTTTGGTAAAATCTTCCTCTCTCTCTCTCTCTCTCTCTCTATCGTTTAACAATCCCATTTGCGTACCTTACAGTACTATCCCATTTAACAATGCTATCGCCAGATTATTTGATTCAGATTTGGTGGATTCTATTGGCGAGAAAGAGGTGACAGGTTACCTTAAATCGGTTTCCAGAGAACTGAAATAGGACAAGAAAGATTTGATCATGACCGGAGAATAATCTAATCACCACAGATTTGAGGATGACATTATTCTCATTTCAGAAAGAACGGAAGACTTGCAAAGATTATCTGTCAGCTTATTATTATTTACTATTTACCCGTTGTTTATTATCTAACTATACCTTTGCATTTATTTTTTATTTTTTATTATTTATACTACAATTTTTTTTTTTTTAGCATTATTATATATTTTTTTCGCATCAGACCTAGTTATGGACCAAAAGGTCTCCTGTCGGCATGCTCCGCCTTTGCAATCCTTTGTAAATATGTGCCGAATGATCTCAACAAAGAAAGGGAAGGGGGGGAGGGGAAGGAGGAGGAGGATGTGGAGGAGGATGTGGAGGAGGTGGAGGAGGGGGAGGAGGAGGTGGAGGTGGAGGAGGAGGAGGTGGAGGAGGTGGAGGAGGTGGAGGAGGAGGAGGTGGAGGAGGAGGAGGTGGAGGAGGAGAGTGAGTCCAAGAGATCCTCTCCATATTATTTTGTTTGATAATGGTCCCCGAGGTAATGACTCATTACACCTATCTCTAGGAAGGACCGTAAATCCTCCTCCATGCTTTATGAGCCCCCCCCCCCCAACCATAACGTCTCCCCAACCATTCGCTACCGCAGTGCCTCTCTCCTTACCCCCCCCTCTCTCTCTCTCTCTCTCCCCCTCTCTCTTTCTCTCTCTCTCCACACACATATCTCTCTACCACTTTATCTCTCCCTTTCCATCATTCCACCTCCATCTATCAAACTTCCACTCTTCCCTCAAACTTCCACTCTTCCACTCCTCATCAACTCCCTCATCACCCACTCTCAACTTTTCCTCTATTCCCTCTTTAATTCCCAAAAATGTAGTTCTTCCACTCACTCTTCCCCTCCTCCCTCCCTCCCTCCCTTCTCACCGTCTCCACTTTTATTTACTTATTTATCTATTTATTTATTTATTCATTTATTTATTTACTTCAGTCTACGTGTTGTGTAAGAATGTTGGGGCGTGAATGTGGAACCGATTGGATGTTGAGGTGTACTGGGTTGGGTGTAAGGATGTGGGTGGGGATGTGGGTGAATGGGTGTGGGTAGATGGGTGTGGGTGGATGGGTGTGGGTGGATGGGTGTGGGTTCTCACCCTATACTACTCGTATGAGCGAAGCCCAAATGTGTGTAAGACGCACCATTGTGTAGCATGCACATCTGTTTTACAAAGATATTTTGTGAAAATGATAGTATGTTAGTTCATACATTTATTGAAAGATATCCTAAAGTGGTTTTGTAGAATATGTGTATGATTCTGTGCATGAAATACAATACTGTGACAGATGCAGGTAATTTTTGTATGTATGTATATATATATATTATATATATATATATATATATACATATATTATATAGTTTCTAT
This sequence comes from Oratosquilla oratoria, assembly GCF_046742065.1. NCBI lineage: Eukaryota > Metazoa > Arthropoda > Malacostraca > Stomatopoda > Squillidae > Oratosquilla > Oratosquilla oratoria. The sequence goes on from NC_134816.1 coordinate 36,234,412, forward strand.
TAAATATCACAGCATACTCGGCCTTGATGATCTTTTTCCTTGCATTTTCTATTATTTTCTTCTCTGAATAAGGTAAAGAAAACACAATATTCCCGAATGAGTCCTTGCTTGTCTGGATATATAAACGAACACATTACAACGTTTCGCTTATACATTAGGTATCATCTGGTAAGTTTGTTTTCTGAACTACAGACATATATATATATATATATATATATATATATATATATATATATATATATATGTGTGTGTGTGTGTGTGTGTGTGTGTGTGTGTGTGTGTGTGTGTGTGTGTGTGTGTGTGTGTGTGTGTGTGTGTGTGTGTGTGTGTGTGTGTGTGTGTGTGCAACACTGAATATTATCTCTCTTGATGGCGCAATCGGTTAAGTCACTAAAATTTGCCACGTGTTGGCCCCGGTTCGAGTCCTTAGTCGTATCACAAATGGTAACATTAGAAGGTGGGACCAAGAGTGTTTATGACGCGTCATCGTCTTCACGGCGGTTCGTGGGGTGTCCCGAAGAGCTCCAAAATCCCACACATAATCTGCTGGATATTAATTATCAGCATATGGTTTCTAATTAATACTGCCTCCATACGTTTAAATTTTCTTCTTTTTTCCTTATTCTTCGATATCATTACTGTGTGTTCAGTTGATCTCGTGATATGTTGGTGTTATGTGTTTTTGTGATGTGTGATTTTATTGTTCTGTTTTGCATGTTGTATGTATCGTAAGTCTTTATGTTAATGTTTGTGTTGTGTGACCAATGTACTCCTCATTACAAAGCGCGCCGTCTTTGTTGAACTTACACGACTACTCAAACACAACATTACTTTGTTTTAGTTTGTGTGTTGTTGCTGCCATATTGTTCTTCATCGTTAGAGATGAAGTTCTAGGGTTGCGATAGCAAATTATTAGATTAAGTTTATCCTCTTGTTTTCTGGGTTGACAATTCTTACGTATTATATCTTAGAATACTTTTTCATCTTTTTTATATGCAGAAGACATCGTGTTTTGGTAATAAATGTTTAAATTATTTTTCATGCTATCTTCTTTACTTGTGTTGGCTTTCTCCATATCATTCTTGATTTCTTATTTATATCTTTCTTTGCAAAGTCATTATTGGTTAAAATTTGCTTAACTCTATTTAGTTTTTGGTGGAGAAGGAGCTAATTAGAACAAATTTTGTAGGCTCTTGTGACGTTTGCACGTACCTCACTGATTTTATATTTTGAAGGGCATTCACTCAAGCCATTTAACCTCTACAATATGAGTCAAATTTAAATTTAAATTTAGATTTAGATTTAACCTCTACAATAGGAGTCAAATTCGCGCGAGCACCAACAGCTGCCTGATGTACGATGATTCATCACGATACTCGTATTATGAGATAAAAAGTTACAGGTGTATTCCTCGTTCTTTTTCACTCTGGATATTAATAACCACAGAAAATTTGATCAGGCCAGTTCACAGAATATGGTGGTCACTCAGCTACAACTACAAAATAAATATAATCAAGATGCTGACGCTGGCATTCTCATATACCTACCCGCGCTCATGACGCTTGCATAAGCGTCATCGTATTGAAGGTGATTAAACATCTTCCTGAGTTACTCGGTTTTCTATAAATGCTTGTGATGAATGCTCCCTCCGACCCATCTACCCATACATCTAAAAATGGTATTCTATCATCAACGCTTCTTTCCACGGTGAATGGTAGACAAGAGTTTTATTTCATCTTAAGTTGTTCCTCTCCTTCTACATCCACGGAAATGTCTACATATCTAAGATACATTTCTTATTTCTGAGTTAAGGTATCAAGGACGTAGTTTTCAATATGGCACTTGTATGCCCGGGCAAATAAGATAAAATGCCCAGGGTACTACCCATACCAACGCCATCAATCTGGAAATAAATCTTGTCTAAAGAACATCTAAAGGATATTTCTTTAGTACAAACCCGTGTCATTTTCTCGAAGACTAGACGAGGTATCTTTGGTGGAAGCAAACTATCCTTTTTTGAAAACATTCTTTAGAATGACCTGAATGGTTTCTATTACAGGAACATAAGAGAATAAGCTGTCTACGTATAGAGAGGCTAAGATTCCTTGAGGGGTTGTTTTTCTGAGAAAATCTATGAACTCATCTGTATAGCGGAGAGCATGGATAGTGGGAATGTATGGAATGATCAGATTATCTAGTTGCTTCACTAACTGATAGGTGGGTGTAAGTATTTGTGGAATACCTTCACATACCTAGAAACCATCTATATATATGTGTGTGTGTGTGTGTGTGTGTGTGTGTGTGTGTGTGTGTGTGTGTGTGTGTGTGTGTGTGCAACACTGAATATTATCTCTCTTGATGGCGCAATCGGTTAAGTCACTAAAACTTGCCACGTGCTGGCCCCGGTTCGAGTCCATGGTCGTACCACGTTTCAATTTCTGCATGTCTGCCTCCGCGAGTCTCTCGATGTTGATGGCTTAGAATTAAAGAGTATTGTAGTTGATAAAAATGCACACACACACACACACACACACACACACACACACACACACACACACACACACACACACACACACACAATGAATATATTGTATATATGTATAACCTTTCGTACCTAGTAGTATTTTTACTCTCATGCCCAGTGTCGTCAGCAGGCGATTTTAATCACCTCTTTTCCTCCCTTGTCCTGACTTCTCTCATTGTCCTCCCTATCGGGTCCTCACACCTGTCATTGTCCTTCTGTCAGCATAATTGCATTGTCGGTGTCCTTCTGGCCCCGTCCTCTCGACCTGTCCTTCCTAATTGGCCTTCCTGGCCTTCCCATAGTCGTCTGGGTTCCCGATATTCCGATGTCTGACCTAATATAAGGTCACGTAAAAGAAGAAAATGAAAATAATGGCGTTAGGTCAATTTTTTACTAATGCGACGAACAAGTATCTTTTTCGTTCTTTGACCGTTGTAAATAAAAATAAAACAAATAAATGAATAGATACATAATCAAACAAAAGCAATATACAAAAAACAAAATCCAAAAATGATAAAACCTAACGAAATGAAAATTCTCGAGCCATTTTCTATAATTAATCTTTTTGATTAATTAGTATTTTATTCGACCGATTAATAATTAATTTCATAATTACGTTATTTCTAGGTTCCTTTCTATTTCTCCCCCTCTCCCTTTCCCTCTCCCCCCTCTCCCTTTCCCCCTTCCCCCTCTCCGTCTCTCCCCCTCCCTCCCCAACCTTCTCAGTTTCTAACCTGACCTGACATATCTGACCTGTGACGTCATCCTTCAGATAACATCTCAGGTCGCTCCTCCTTTGCGTGACCTCGTGTGGTTCTGTGACCTAAAATGTCCTATTCCTACCCGCCTTGTCCTCAAATTGCAACACGGACGATGAAAACATTAATTTTCAACTATTGAAGATTTTTTTTTTTTTTTTTTTTTTTTTTTTGCGACAGGGGAATCCATTCAGTTCTGAGGAGCCAGCTGGGCTATTGCGGGCTCTCGATAAATATGACACCTTGTCACACTCCCTCTCTCTCTCGCTCTCTCTCTCTCTCTCACACACACACACACATCCAATATCATTACATGTTATTCTGAGTTGTTGTTATTCTCTGTTTATTGTCATGGTTCTCAACCTCCCCCACCCCCCACCCCCACCCTCATCATCATCGCCCCCGCTGCCTCTTCTTCCTCCTCCTCCTCCTCCCTTCCTCATACTCCACCTCCTCTCCCTCTTCTTCATCTTTTCCTCCACCACCCTCTCCTTCTCCACCCCTTCCCCTTCCCCTTCATTGTCTTCCTCCTCCTCTTCCTCTCTCTTCTTATGCTCCTCCTCCTCTTCCTCTCCCTCCTCCTGCTGCTCTTCTTCCTCCTCTTCCTCCTCTTTCTATTCCTCCTCCTCCTCTTCCTCTTCCTCCTCTTCCTCCTCCTCTCCCTCTTCCTCCTCCTGCTTCTCTTCCTCTTTCTGATCCTCCTCCTCCTCTTCCTCTTCCTCCTCCTGCTCCTCCCCCTCTTCTTCTTCCTCCTCCTGTTTCTCTTCCTCTTCCTGCTCCTCCTCCTCTTCTTCCTCTTCCTTTTCCTCCTCCTCCTGTGCACATGACGGCTAAGCCATTTAGAGTCTGATTAGACTCAATGAGCCCAGCACGTGGGTGTCCCTCTTGTCCTCCGCATGTGTCCTCTTCTCTTCCTCGCCCTTCCCGTCGTCCTCTTCCTTGTCCTCCTACTGTTGTCCTATTCTCACTTGTCCTCTTCTCTGTGCTTTTGTCATCTCATCTATCCTTTTCTTTGTCCTACTATTGTCCTACTCTCACTTGTCATCTTCTCTGTGGTTGTGTCATCTCACCTATCCTCTTCCTTGTCCTCCTATTGTCCTCCTCTCACTTGTCCTCTTCTCTGTGCTTTTGTCATCTCATCTCTCCTCTTCCTTGTCCTCCTACTATTGTCCTCTTCTCACTTGTCCTCTTCTCTGTGCTTTTGTCATCTCACCTATTCTCTTCCTTGTCCTCCTACTATTGTCCTACTCTCACTTGTCCTCTTCTCTGTGCTTTTGTCATCTCATCTATCCTCCTCCTTGTCATTCCATTGTCCTCCTGTATTCTTCCTTCCCTCTTTTCTTTATCTTTTCCTTCCGTGATATTTTTATCTATTTATCTATTTAATCTATTTATCTATTTAATCTATTTTCATTTATTCATTTTTATCCTTTGTGGAATAGATCAACACTTTGGCATCAATGGAGATGTTTTAGGTCTTTATTATGCCTGATGCCGTCAGGCGATTTTTATTCAACAGAAAAAGTGACTTGAAACGGGGTCTGACTTTTAACGGAATAAAATCGTCTGGCGGACATTAACCAGAATAAAATAATTTTTGTCTACCAAAGGTCAATTGGCCCATAACGAAACCAAATATCAAATAAGAAATAAATCAATAATTAAAAAAATAAAATACATAAATAAACAAATCAGTATAATAAATCGAGTAAATGGTCACCCTAAAGAATAGATAATACACAGACAGGTGAATAAATAATAAATAAATAGATAAATATATCGTTATACCAAAAGATTTTTCCCCCTTATAAGAGAGGTAGCCAAGTGAAAGACACATCCCCTGTATACGCCTCTTGTGACGTGCCCTAGTGTTAAGACTGTGTAGAACGTGTATCTAAGTTTCTTAAAGTGTGACGAATAAAGAACAAAACTTAAAAGGTGTATACCAAGTAACCCCTTTCTGGAGATGATGTAACGACCCCGTTACATCTTGTGTGTGCAAGTAACCCCTTTCTGGAGATGATGTAACGACCCCGTTACATCTTGTGTCTGCAAGTAACGCTCGGTGGAGATCATGTAACGATACCGTTACACCCCACTCCACCCATTCCACTCTAATCCACCACCCCTTCCACCCTTTCCCTTCTCAGCTCCTCGTGGATGACGGGTCATACCTGTATCCCGTCCACTCCTCTGGGCTATATGACGTCATACCCTTATTCATTTATTTATTTATTTATTTATTTATTCGGAGAGCGGGGGTCCCCGAATAGCTAACTGAATAAATAAATAAATAAATAAATAAATAAATAGAACTGAGGTGAATCTTGTAACTTTGAAAATGTATTATTAGACGCGAAAGATAACAACTGAGAAGAACTCTTTCCACTCTCTAACTACGCGGTTGACGAAGTTATTTTCAACTCCGCCACTCTCGATAATAAACTGACGCATAAATATCCTGATCCTATTGTACCTCATCTGGTTCAGATATTATTAGCGCTTGTGCACGTGGTGCACCGTAGGGTGGTCTCCTCCCTCTTATCATCCTATCCTTCTTCCTCCTCCATCCTCCCTCCTCCTCCTCCTCCTTCTTCCTCCTTCCTCCTCCGTCCTCCTTCCTATTCAATTCTCCTTCCTCCTCTTTTCTCCTTCCTCCTCCTTCTTCCTCCATCCTCCTTCTTCCTCCTTTCCATCTCTATCCTCCTTCCTCCTTCTTCCTCTATCCTCCTCCTTCCTCCATCCTTCTTCCTCCTCCATCCTTCTTCTTCCTCCTCCATCCTCCTTCTTCCTCCTCCATCCTCCTTCTTCCTCCTCCATCCACCTCCTTCCTCCATCCTCCTTCTTCCTCCTCCATCCTCCTTCATTCTCCGTCCTCCTCCTTCCCCCTCCATTCCAGCCTTCTTCCTCCTTACTCACCTCCCTCCTCCCTCCCTCCCTCCATCTCTTTCCTAAAGTCTTTTATTAGGCCGGTGGGGAACAAAAAAAAAAAAAAAAAAAAAAAATCAACGCCGATATGGCGAAAAAGTAACCAACCGTCGCAGAATACCGAATAGAATGGTATGGCGCACGCCAGAATAAAATCTATCAAGCTCGCCATCGGTCTGGAAAAAAAAGGGGAAACGCCGTTTCTCTCTTTCCCACGCTTCCCTTCTTCCTCTTCCTCTTCCTCCTCTTCATACATGCCTCTCCCTGTTACCTCCTTCTACCATGCTCCGCCCTTCACCATTCCCCGTCCTCCTGCCCCTCTTCCTCTTCCTCCTCTTCCCCTCAACTTTCCTTTCCCGTCCCCCTCCCCATCCCTCCTCCCCCTCTTCCTCTTCCTCTTCTTCCTCTTCCCCTAAGTTTCCTTTCCCCCTCCTTTCCCGTCCCCCTTCCCGTACCGATGTCCTTCTTAGGTTTGTTTTCCTTTTACAAATTAACGTTGTGACATCACTGTCCACCTCCCCCTCCCCTCTCCCCCTCACCGATGTCCCCCTTCCATTCATGAACCTCTCAGCATGTGCCTGTTCCTCCTCCTCCTCCTCTTCTCCCTCCTCCTCATCTTCCTCTTTCTTCTCGCGTTATTTCTCCTCCTTTTCCTTTCCTCTTTCCCCTCCTCCTCCTCCCTCTCCTCCACACTCCTCCTTTTTCTTCACCTCTGTTTTCCTTCAAATCATCATCATCATCATCATCATATCCAACTCTTCTCACTCCTTATCCTCTTCCTTTCCTCTTCACTTACTCCTGTTTTTCCTCCTCCTCCTCCTCTTAATTTTTCCCTCCTCTTCAAATTCCTCCCTTTCCTCGTCATCCATTTCCCTCACTCTTCCTCCTCTTTCCTCACCTACACCTATTTTTCTCCCACTCCTCCCTCTTCTTCTCCTCCTCCTCCTCCTCTACCTCCTCCTCGACTCCTGTCCTCTTCAGCTGTTGTTTCCCCTCGGCCCGCATCCAGCCTCGTCTCGAAGTTCTACGTACCTTTCCCCTTCCTTTTCCCCTCTCCTCAAGTGGTCCCCAGCTGTGTTCCCCTCGTCCGGTCCATGCAATGCCACCGGACAAGAAAGAAAAAAAAAGAAAAAAAGAAAAAAAAAAAAGTCCGACCGCTGGGGTTGATATATATATGAGAGAGAGAGAGATAGATAGATAGGTAGAGAGATAGATAGATAGATAGATAGATAGGTAGAGAGATAGATAGAGGGGGTAAGAGAGGGGAGACATAGAGAGAGATAGATAGATAGGTAGAGAGATAGATGGATAGGTAGAGAGAGAGAGATATAGAGGGGGAAAGAGAGAGGGAGACATAGAGAAAAAGAGGGAGAAAGAGAGGGGAGACATAGAGAGAGAGAAAGAAAGAGGGAGAAAGAAAGAGAGAGACTTACAAGGAGTTACAAGGAGTTACAGGAAATCTCAGTACCTCAGAAAGTTTTGCAACCCATACGGAGGAGGTACCGTTAAAAGGTTACCGGGAATTCACACTAGTAATTACACTGTAGCACCTTGTCTAACCGATTTTTGAATTGCTCAGTTAAGGAACCGTTTACCACGTTCTTTGGCAGACTGTTCCAATTGTTGCAGACTTCAAAGGTAAAAAAAGTCAACAATCTTGTCACAAGAGTAACGATGGGGATTGAGCTTGCACCTATGATTACGAGTGGTATTTACTTTCAATGTTATCTGCCATTGGGAATGATATCTAAATCCCATGCCGGTCCCAAGCCCGGATAAAAGAGGAGGGTTGTCATGACAGGCCTAGCTATCCGGGGACGTAAAAAGACCTATTTGCTCGAGAAACTCAAGGGACACCCGACTGACAGGCTGAAAGCCTACCTGGGAGCAGAAGTAGGAAGTTATCAAATCCTTGAGGTATTTTGAAAACCCCCATTGACTGTCCCCACAATCTCCTGGATTCTAGAGAAAAGCGCCCCAAAGCATTGAGACGCCTCTGCTATCCCATGTGTCTAATGGCGGGAATAAGTTTCGTTTCTCGTGCCTGAACTCGTTCTAGCTTCTGCATGTCCATCCTCAAGTTCGGCGACCAGAACTGGAAGGCGTATTCCAGATGAGGACGAACTAGACAATTGTAAAATGTCAAGACTGTGTCTTGGTTCCGGTAACGAAAATGTCTTCTGATGTAATTTGATAGCCTGTGTGCCTTCTTCCCTATTTCCATACACTGTTTTGAGGGCTTAAGGTCGCTGCTAAGCGAGACAACTTTTTTTTTCCAATTCTGTACTTACTATGTTATGACGCAGAGGAGAATAGTCTGCCCTCTAGTTTGCATGCCCGATATGCATAATCTTGCACTTATCCAGACTAAATGGGATCAGCCACTTCTCAGACCACTCTCCCACTTTCTTTAAGTCTGATCTAAGAATTTCTACATTTTCAGTTGTTGCAACATTTACTCCCAACTGAGTGTCATCCGCAAACTTAGCTATGCGGCTCACAATTCCAACATCTATATCATTGGTATAGATGACAAAGAGGAGCGGACCTAATACAGATCCTTGGGGTACTCCACTGGTAACAGGAGACCAGCTAGACCAGTGGTTCCTAACCCTTGCAAAGCCTTTCAGAAGTCCCCGGCACCCTTATTAGAAAATCTAAATTCTAGTTTGTCAGTATTTTGTTGATTCAACATCAGTGTAACAAAATTTTGTCCCTGGATAATATGAAAATACTCATCTTTACACTGATGCTGCTTTAATGAACAAAAATGGATGACAAAGTCGGTAATACGAAAATTATTTTTTCCCTGAATTCTAGCGGCACCCACACTTGATCTCACGGCACTCTTTGGTGCCGCGGCACACCGTTTGGGAAACACTGAGCTAGACGATGTCCCATTAATAACTACACGCTGTCTTCTTCCAACCAGGCTTCAATCCAATTCAACACTGTTCTTCTAATACCCATGGCTCAAAGTTTTGACATTAACCTCTTATGAAATACCTCATCAAAGACTTTCTGGAAGTCGTGATAAAGTATGTCCATTGCTCTATTCCTGTCATATTCTTGAAGAATGACGTGGTAGGAATCTATCGGGTTGGTCAAGCATGATCTGTGACCCCGAAAACCATTCTGCGAGTCTGATAACTGATTGTCTCCCTCCAGAAACTCGATTATTCTATCCACAATGACGCCTTCCAGTATCTTTCCTATGGAAGTAAGGCTGATCGGTCGGTAATTCCCCGGTTTTGCGCGATCCCCTTTTTTTAAGAATAGGAGTCACGTTTGCCTCCCGCCAGTCTCTAGGCACTTCTCCTGTCCGCAGAGACCCGCTGAAGATCTCCACAAGGTGGGGACCCACCTGCTCACGAACTTCCATCAGGACCTGGAGACTTGTTTGCTCTAAGTTTGTTTAGTCTGGATAAGACTTCGATGTTCGTACACTGAATATCCTCCATGAACTCTTCCTTGTGTACCAGAATTGGTTCAGGGATTGCCACATCTATTTCCTCTGTGAGTGAGTGTGTGTGTGTGTGTGTGTGTGTGTGTGTGTGTGTGTGTGTGTGTGTGTGAGAGAGAGAGAGAGAGAGAGAGAGAGAGAGAGAGAGAGAGAGAGAGAGAGAGAGAGAGAGAGAGAGAGAGAGAGAGAGAAAGAGAGACACCTCCTCCTCCACTTATCTCCTCTTCCACTTATCTCCCCCTCCACACCCCCTACCTCCCCCTCCCTCCAAAGACCACCCTCTCCAGATCCCTCCCCCTCCAAACCTCACGAGGTACGGAAACCCCCAATATCGCCCCTCCCCCCCCCGCTTCGTCCTTCTCCTCCAGATAGGGTCGGGGGGGAAGGGGGGATATTGGAGGGATAGGGGGGGTTAGGGGGGATAGGGTTTTCTCCCCCATCAGCCCTTAGCTTCCCATACAGTGTTCGTCTCTTTTTTCAAATTCTTTTCTTCTTCTCTTTTTTTTCCCTCTCTTTTCTCGTTCCCCTCGTTTTAGATTTTAGTCTATTTTCTTAATATGTCTTATTTTTGTTTAAGGTGATTACTTGTTTCTATGTGTATGTATGTATACACGTATGTATGTATGTACGTATGTGTATGAGTGCACGTGTGCGCATGTATGTTCATATGTGTATAGGCCTGCCGGAGGAGGGAGGAGGGAAAAGAAGAAAAAAAAATCATAAAAATATCATAAAGCTTCTTTTGGAATTACATAGGTAATTTTAGAATATTATCATTTTGATGTGTCATCATGTATCATGCCGAGTGGAAGAGGAAATCTTGCTGTCTATGTTTTTTATTTTCTTTTAAAGTTGTATTATTGACCATAAATAATCTATATATTGACCTCGGACAAGATTTTCAACTTAGCAACTTATTATCAGATAAGATTTCCCTAACACTAAATATGAGAAAAAACAAACAAACAAACAAACAAACAAACAGTGATGTATCAAGTATCATTTTCATTTTTCCGAGAAATTATTTCACCACTGACAAATATTTGACTCACGAATTCAAGTGGAATATTCTCTCCACTTTCTGGTTACTCGGGGTAACGGACATCGGTAACCCTGAAGGTGTCAAAGGGGTCTTCGGGTAATTGCGTTACTTACCTCCCGCCCCCTGGCGAGGTAGAGGAAGTTCGACCCGTGACACGTATGTATGGATGTATGTACACATATACGTATTGTGAATGGATGTACGTACATATGTATGTATATATGTACGTATGTATGAATAAATGTACTTAAATGTGTGTGTGTGCGTGGCGCATGCATGCATATATATATATATATATATATATATTATTATTTTTATTTTTTTTAATACAAAATATATATATATATATATATATATATTTTTTTTTTTTTTTTTTTTTTTTTTTTAATACAACTTCCCCATGGAGCTATAAATAGGAGGCCACGGGAACCACATCGGGAACGAAGAAGAGCTACTGACGGAGGCGCCCTGCGCGAAGGCGACGCCAATCGCAGTCATTCATCGGACAGCAATCGAGGTCAAACCGAACGCCGCGCCGCTCCCGCCTCTGCCGGGGGAGGGTCGCCGCGTGAGCCTAAAACGATTACGAGGAGGAGGAGGAGGAAGAGGAGGAGGAGGAGGGCAGGAGGAGTAGAGGAGGAAGAGGAGGATGGGGAGGTGAAGGAGGAGAAGGGGAGGAAGAGGAGGATAAGGTGAAGGAGAAACGGGAGGAGGAGGAAGAGGAGAGTGAGGTGAAGGAGAAATAGGAGGAGGGGAAGAGGAGGAGTAAGAGGAGGATGAGGAGTAAGAGGAGGAGGAGTAAGAGGAGGAGGAGGAGGAGAAGGAGGAGGAGTAGAAGAGGAGGAAGAGGAAGAGGATGAGGAGCAGAAGAGGAGGAGGAGGAGGCACGTGTCCAATAGACGCATTGGATGATGACCGCTGTCAGAACATAATCGAATGTTGAGCTCCTTCCTTCCTTCCTTTCCTCCTTCCTTCCTTTCCTCCTTCCTTCCTTCCTTCCTGCAGAAGATGGCGCTCTGAAGAGTCTATGGGCGAAGCTGTCGCCCAATTCGTCACCTTTGCCCTTTGTGCACGGAGGCCCAAAGTGATTTTACTCAGCTCGAGATGACGTCATCCTAGATGTTCAGGGGTCAACCCACATTACATCTTCTTCCCGTTTTCTTTTTCCTTTTTTTTCCGAAGTCTTTATCCACTCGACGCGTCGTTGCTACCCTTCTCGCTCCTCTCCTCTCCTCCTCCTCTCCCCTCCCCCTCCTCTCCCCTCCCCCTCCCCTCCCTTTCCGTTCTCTCTCATCTGATGCGGGCTTATGATAATCACTGTTAAAGAGCTTAGTGTGTTCACGATGCAGCGTTATATAAGGCTGAAGGAAGGAGGGAGGGAAGGAGGAAGGGAAGGAAAGAGGGAAGGAAGAAAGGTAGTAGGGAGGAAGGGAGGAAGGGAGGGAGGGAGATAGGAGGGAATTAAGGATACTTAAGTTTAGGCAATTGTAGATATATTCTACAACTCCAAGCATACACGAATGTATTTATTCGCGCATGTGTGTAGATGTATACATGTATCTATGTGTATATGTGCGTATCTGTATATATTGATTTATGTGTGCATAACTGTATGTATGTAGGATTGTACTATGTATATATGTATGCATATGCATGTATAGTATGTATGTATGTATGTATGTATAATGTGTGCAGCGCGAGTTTATACATTAATATATGTATACATATACGAACGTATATTATGTGTATTTACGCATATATGGCTGTATGAAATATATGTATAACTGTATTTATATATGTATCTAACTATATATGTATCTAAGATGTAACATGTGTGTGCGTTTTCATAAACACAACCGTCTGTGTATATGCTTAGTTTAGTATTTATGGTTTATTGAGGGATAAGCCTATCCCTTGTAAGGATGTGTATGTGTGTGTGTGTGTGTGTGTGTGTGTGCTTTGCAATTTGCAGGTGAAACCATACGTTCAGTGAGTGTAGCGGTTAATATAGTCTAAAACCAGTGCAATGAGTTCAACCAGAAATACTAATTGGTGAGAATAAAATATATCACTGGTATACGGCACCTCTGGTGTCAAGAAAGGCCAAGAGAGTTGTGACACTAACGACTGCTTTAAGTAGGCGTGTGTATGGAATATACTGTATGTATATGTATATATATATATATATATATATATATTATATATATATATATATATGTTGACGTAAATGGGAGTAGGTAACACAGGAGTCTTGGTCTGAGTTTATTCCTGACTAGTTTTACAGGTATGCTTTCTCAAAGTCAGGAATAAAATCATACTAAGAATCCTGTGTTTCCTACTTCCACTTACTTCAAGCTGTCAGAATGTTTCAACATATATATATATATATATTATAAATTTCTATATGAAGTCGAATAAACTCTGACAAAATCTGCAGCAGAGTACATCTGATAACGAAACTGAGTACATGTGTAGCACATTTATGACCCGAGTACCCACCCCCCGAGAACTCAACATATACAATTATGTAGATTTGTTTGTGTCCTTTCATTTCCTCTGCATATCTGTTGGTATCTTTTTTTTTTCTCCATCTCTCTCCAGCTCCGCAGCGTCTTCGTGTAATTACTTCTCCTCACTTATGCTATCATTCTTTTTTCTTCTTCTTCTTCTTCTTCTTTCCCTCCAAGTGTCAAGTCATGGCACCTCGTCCTCTTCGCTTCTGTGTCCTCCTCGTCCTCCTCCTTCTACTCCTCTTCCTTCTTCTCCTCCTCCTCTTCCTCCTCCTCTTACTCCTCCTCTAGCTTGTCCGCCAGATTTTTCTTTTGTCCCTTCCCTAGCTTCTATGGGCTAGGGAAGTGTGTGTGTGTGTGTGTGTGTGTGTGTGTGTGTGTGTGTGTGTGTGTGTGTGTGTGTGTGTGTGTGTGTGTGTATGTGTGTGTGTGTGTACTTCTTTATTAGCTTTGTGATCAAAACACTTTAAAGCATTAAAATTCTCCCATTATTCCTCGTCTACTTCCTCCACCTTCAGTTTTACACACACACACACACACACACAGAAATGCATCTACTTCTCAGAGTTTAGAGAATGAATTTCAGTCCTCTGATTATGTGAGTCGGGTAGTGTAAAAAAAAAAAAAAAAAAAAAAAGACGTTCGTTGGCAACTTTGGAGTAGGTGAGAGAATTAACAGAGACGAGATGCTAGTTAATTTTGCCGTGAATGAAAAAATGAAAAAATGAAAAATAATTATCACTTTCTTTTAAAAGCGTCCAGGTCGTAACTAGACTTGGTTAAGTCCAAACTGAACTATAAAAAGCGAAAAAAAATTCATATTAAGAGACACGAGCAACAGACGACAATGGTACACGAAGAGAATGATCTCCCACAAGAATTGTCAATGGGAGCTCAAAATAAAACATTCCTAATCCAACTACTTTCTACCCGAGATTTCAATTCAAACAAGTCATCTTCAGGTATTAATAGAGGCAATGCGGTAGGCAGCTTAAAGTAAGTCAAAGTAATTGGGCTGTGAGTCGTCTTCTCTAATCCTGTATGTGTCTTCAAACTAATGTGTTCTACACTGGAGTAGGAACTGGTAGCTTAGAAAGAGGATTTATTTAATAGGTTACACGTGGACTGAAAACCACCCAAGTACTAGTGAAGGTTAACTAAAGAGATTAGGAGAGATGCAAGGTAATATGAACGTCAACTTACCATAGTTACCAGTCCGTATTTGTATCTCCTACAGAGTTTCAAGCTATGTAAAGGTTTCCGTATTTTTTGACGCCAACACCTAAATATCTAGACTCTAGATATTTAGGTGTTCTTCACTATCCTCTCTGGTGAAAGTATTTTGCGTAGACTGGATATTTGTCTAATGGGCTCTGTATGTTGACGTAAATTGAATCTTCTGTTTCGTGTACCTGTTGGACGTGTGCATTGGGCAAGCAGGTACATTGATAACGTTGTATTGCGTCGATGGACTGTGGTCCTGGTTTAGTCAATTATTCACTGTTAAACTGGACGTCTATGGACTGCTGTTGTATATCATGGGATTCAGGTCAGCAGATGGTTGGCGCCCGGGTGGGGGATGGGGGGTAGATAGTGAGGGAAG
>NC_134816.1:36259239-36261739 GCF_046742065.1 Oratosquilla oratoria
AGCCAGAATGGTCCTTTGTAATTTCAGCTATCATGACACGGCTCCAGGTTATATATATATATATATATATATATATATATATATATATATATATATATATATATATATATATATAATATATATATATATATATATATACCGCGTTTCAATTTCTGCATGTGCCTAGATGGCTTAGATGGCACGATCTGGTCTTAAGGCCGCAGGACAGATCTGGTCGGATCCGACCAGATTGGATCGTGTGTGTCGGTCAGACAAACCAAAATCGGTATAAACACGATCCATTCTGGTCGGATCCGACCAGATATGTCCGGCGGCCTCAAGGCCAGATCCTGCTGTGGATGGGGGCACGTACGTATGAACAGATGTGGATAGAAGAGCCAGATACAGGTAAGCGTTTAATGATGTGTGAATACGTTAGCAACTCCATAAGAGGCGAAATGCTCAACTGGCAGTTGTATTCCTTCACCATGAACTAATACGACAGAGAATCAAAAGAACACACACACACACACACACACACACACACACACACACACACACACACACACATATATATATATATATATATATATATATATATATATGCATATATATATATGTATATATACGTATATACATATATACAAATATACATATATACATATATACATATAAAATAAATAGGCAGTCATCTACGTACCTGAACAGAATCAGCGAGGAAAACCTTTCGGTGTGTAAACGGGACTACATGCAACTGGTGGAAAAATGCGTAAGGTTCGGGTGGTCCAGATTTGGCAGCCAGGAATACCACCAACCGTAAGGCCTCCCCATGAGTTCACCACTGAGTGTAGTAGCAGCTTCTCTCTACCTAGAAGTCTTGGAGAGGGATCACTGACCAGAGAATTCTTCCTAGGGACGCAGGTTGGTTCAGGTACGTAGATGACAGCCTATTTATTTCTCCGGAAGAGATGGGAGAAGGTGATATATTGTCAAAGTTGAATAAGGTTTTCAGGAATGTTCATTTTACTATGGAAGTAGAGTTTCACGGCCGCCTACCTTTCCTAGACTCGGAAATAATCAGAAATGTATAAGAAGCTCTTTCCAGAGTCTACAGGAAGCCCTTCAATAAAGACGATTTAATACACTACTACAACGCACATAATGAGAGTACAAAAACAGGAGTGGTAATAGGTTTCTTCCTTAGAGCACTGAGAATTTACAATCATTAGTTCCTCGACGAAGATGTCTCACTCATTAAATCCATTTTTAGGAAACTGGGCTATCCAGAGGCATTTTTGTCCACCTTTTTCAAGAAAGCACAAAAGATCAGACGACGTAAGGACCTAGTCAAACGGGACAGACAATACTTAATTGTTCCTGGATCTAGTCTCTCTCTCTCTCTCTCTCTCTCTCTCACACACACACACACGCACATGCATTCGTTTTATTGCTGCTTGCTATGGAAATTATTAATGACACAGGTAAGAAAATAAAACCGTAACACCAACTACGAAAGTAAATAACGACCCAAGTATAGTCTACCAGATCCCCTGTAGCAAATGTAAGAAGGCGTACTTTATCCGCACTCTTAATCACCAGATGCTCGTTGTTTGCCAGATTCTCTAAAGCTAACCTTTATCTCCTTGGTATGGCCTAACTGTTGGATTTCGCTAAAGTATGGAAACACGAAATCAAACCTTGCTTGGAACCTTTTTCTATGTCACTGTCATTCCACCTGTAGCTTTTATTCACGTAATTCGTAAAACCTTTTCTGTCAACACCGATATAAAATCTGGTGATAAAGGTTAGGGTGGGGGTAGTCATTATGAACAAAACTGATTACATTAACAAAATGTTAGACCTTCTAAGTGACACGTCTGCATACGTTAAGAAACATAATGGACACGCTGCTACAGAAGCAGATAGGTTCAAGAAAGAAGCTAGGAGGATACTTATGAAATCCAACGGTGGGATTACCGAAGGAAGCCCCTAGACCACCCAGTATGCGCGGATTTCCTAAAACTCACAAGCCAGGCATCTCAATGCGACCCATCACTTCCGGGATTTGCAGCGCCCCTCATAGATTGGCCAAGTGTTTAGCCAAACCCTTGTTCGTTAAACTAGGATCAGTGAGCAAAGCCCATTTGAAAAATTCAAACGATTTGATTGAGAGATTAAGGGATGTAGATCCATCTCAGAAGACCCTTGTTTCATATGATGTAACAAGTCTATTTACTAATGTTTCCATTGAAGGTGCATTAAAGGCAGCTAGAGAGGTGGTCAACGACATGAGGGACGAGGATTTACCCCTGGGTAAGGAGGATTTTTTAAAATCAGTATCTCTATGTGTAAAATTTGGCCCTTTCGTCTTTAACAACGAAGAATATTTTCAGTGTCGTGGACTCGCTATGGGGAGTCCCCTCAGTGCTGTCTTAGCTTCATTATACATGGAAATGTTAGAAAGAGATCATTTTATATCTATAATGGGCCAGGATACCACTTGGGTGCGGTACGTAGATGA
>NC_134816.1:36266739-36269239 GCF_046742065.1 Oratosquilla oratoria
CCTGTTGGTCTTTGCATGGCTGTTTCGGTACTTAACCTATTATTTAATTTTTTAAGAAGAGGAGGAAGATAAGGAAGAATAGGAGGAATAAAGGGGAGGAGGAAGAGGAGGAAGGCAAGGAGAAGGAAGCTGAGGAAGAAGAAGATAGGAGAGAGGAGGAAGAATTGAGATAAGAGGCGAAGAAAGAATAGGAGGAAGAGAAGAAGAGGAGTAAGAGGAGGAGGAATGACGTGAGGAAGAAGACAAGGAGAAGTAGGAGAGTAGGAGGATGAATAAGAGAAGGAGGAGGAGGAGGAGGAAGAAAGACGTGGTGAAGAGGAGGAGAGAGGAGTAAGAGGAGGAGGAAGAATGACCTCAGGAAGAAGAAGACGAGAAGTAGGAGGAGAATAGGAGGAGGAATAAGAGAAGGAGGAGGAGGAAGAAAGACGTGGTGAAGAGGAGGAGAGAGAGAGAGGGGAGGAAGAAGAAAAGAGAGGAGGATTAGCAGGAGTAGAAGGGATATAGAGAATTAGGAACAAGAAGAGTAAGAAAAAGAGTAGGAACGGGAAGAGGAAGAGGAGGAGGAAGAGGAGGCAGAGGAAGAGTAAGAGGAATAAGAATAGGAGGAGGAGGAGGAGGAGGAGGAGGAGGAGGAGGAGGAGGAGGAGGAGGAGGAGGAGGAGGAGGAGGAGGTGGAGAAGGAGGAGGAGGAGGAGGAGGAGGAGCGTGAGGTCGGCGGCGCGCAGGAGTGTATGTGTGTATGTGTGTAGCGTCAGAGGACGAATGCCGCCAAACATTTTCCCGCGCCCAACTTTCCCAGCCGCCCCCCCGCCCCCTCGACCGCCCCCCGCCACCGCCACCGCCGCCGCCACCGCCCCCCCGCCCGCCAGCGAGCTGGTGCAGCAGCCAGTCAGTCAGTCTTGCGCGACCTAGCGCTCTACCAACATCGCTCGGCGCACGTACACGCACGTGTCCTCGATCGTTCTTGCTGCCGGTCTAGGAGCGCTCTCCCCGCCTCTCTCGTTACTCCACGTGGCAAACGCCATTGCGAGGTCCTTACGCGGTTCCTTTTGGTTTTTCCCTTCCTCCGTGGGGTTGGTTGGATCGTTGGCTTGCTCTCGAAGAGTCCTTCGAAGTCCTTTCGGTGTCGTTGTCGTAGCGAGTGGGGGTGAAGCGATTCTTTGAGTGGGAGGAGGGAGCTTCGCGAGAGTGAAGAGGCGACAACGACGAAGACGACGACGACGACGACACCAAGTGGGAGGTTGTTCGTGAAGGTGTTGTTGGTGTTGGTGTAGGTGGGGGAAAGGGCGCTTCCTGAAAGAGCAAAGTGTTACTGGAGTGCTGCGATTTCTGTACTTCGAGCAAAGTCGAATCGGAGGAACCTCGCGCGCACGGACAACGATGGGTTCTTCTTCGACGACGGCGCTTCGGAGACTTCGCGGCGGCCGAGGAGGAGGAGGAACCAGTGCCATGTTCTTCGTGGTTGCTGCCGCTCTCGGCGTTCTGACCTCGGCCTCCGCCCACAGCGGAGACAACTCTCTGGGATCACACATATCAGGTAAATTTGGATGGCCTTCCTTGGCTCCGATCTCCTTTTTCTTCTTCGGCTTCTGGTAGAGTCTGTCGGTAGCCGAAAAGATGTCCTTAACCGAGTCTCGCGGCCGAGGCGATTTCGGCGTTTCGTTTAAAGGAGGTGAAGCAGATTTCTCTTGAATTTGGATGATTTACTTTTACTGGGAATGTGGACTTTCCCAAAGAAATGACAAAAAGGTGAAAAATGTCTTAATATCGGAAATCTAGTCTAAACCCAACGGAGGGAGGCGACGGCAGCCTTCGAGCCAAAGCAACGCAGTGCTCGTGCAAGTCTAAAGTATAGACCTACAGGTCTTCTGCCAATGGGGTCGTTGTGACCTCCGGTGGGAGGGAAACTAAGGTAGGAGAGTCTTTACAAAGACCTTTTTGCTTTACCAACGGAGCCGCGCCTCTGCCGCGAGCTAAGGCCCTCGCTAACTACTGCGGCTTCCGAAGTAGAAGCACTGGCGTCGAGCGCCCTTTGGTACTCTTCGTCAGGAAGATGATGAAAACCTGGGAGTTCGTGTGACTCCGAGACATCCAGAGGCGGCGTGTCGACCTCGGATGTGTGCGGCACCGTCAAACTACTACGACGATTTCGTTCGACGTGGTGCCAAACGCCAGGACGCTTGGTGCCAAACGACAAAAGGCATTTTACGAATCCGTCTAACTCGTTAGTCAGCCATTGTGAAACGATGTCCTTTCTTCACAGATTAATATGTTTCAGTTATCAACCATGTAGATTTACCTGGTAATCAAGTCTGTGAATGTTGTTTCACAGTTTCTCAAAGAACCCTCACACCCACAGGCGTCATCTACGATCTGTTTGGTGTGAAACATTCCAAGGACTATCAACGAGAATCTATTTGGTAACCAACTCTGTGAGTGATGATTCGCAGTTTAAGACATTTCGGTGGAATGTCACAAGGATTTAAGTAATTATTGTTTG
>NC_134816.1:36279239-36294239 GCF_046742065.1 Oratosquilla oratoria
GAGTGCAGTTTGATTCATACCACCAGTAATCAAAATACCAACCTACATAAAGGCTTGTACAAACTTGATAATTTCATTTGTCAAGAAATTAGTAAGATAATATCAGGTAAAATGTAACCCAACGAATTGACCTAATGTCGCCCTATATCATTAGTAGAAACAGTGACCCTGGCGACTGTGACCTGATGTCGCCCCACCATCTTAAGATAATTGACAATGACCTTCCGCTCTCCAGGGGGTAATTGGTCGCTACGCTTATTCAAACTGTCCTTGTTCCTTTGTATCATGTATATATTTTCTATGCATTCCTATCACTATGTACTTGTTGCACTGAAGATGTAATATACGAAAGCGCTCTGCTTCGTTAGTTTCTTTTTTCCAAGTGGTCTACTTTGCATAAATGAACACACGTACCCGTGTTCTTATTAGCATATATATGTATATATATATATATATATATATATATATATTATATACATACACATATGTATAAGAATAAATAAAGAGATAATTTTCATGTTCTATCACTGTATCCCTCCATTCTGCTACTGCCCTTTTTAAATCTCTCCTGTATTCCCTCTAGGAATCCATCTCTTTGGTGTGATATTGTCCTCATGGACAGAAGCGCTGGTTATTTCCCCCCAAGAATACAATACCAAACCCTTCCGTACCTGTTGGTACTTTCACTTTTACTCTATTCTGCCGTCAGGCGATTTTATTAAATTCTACGTGAACCCCAGTATCATTTTGGGGTCTTTCCTGAATGCGAGGTGCATACGCCAGGAGGAACTGAGGAGTCACAGCCGATGCCGTCATCTTTGTCCTATGATGCGCTTCGCGGACTATCGGGCTAGGCAACATCCGGAGAGGTGTAGTGCGGGACTCGAACCCGCTGCTCTGAAATGACGACAACCGTGTGTTTCCAATTGCACCCAGAGGCTACGCCTTCCTCGCGTTAATAGACTGGGGGAGATCACTTGAGACGTTTCGCTCTGATTGGCGCCAGGAACCTAAGGCGCATCAGTTAATATGTCACCGACAGACAATTCTATTCAGCTTGAGGGCGTCTTTCCGAATGTCGGAATAGAAAGAAAATCACAAAGACATTAAGCCTTGTCAATCTATATCTTTTCATTGATAAAGATATTTAAAGAATAAAAATGTATGTTTAGACCCGTGTATCTCCTTATATCAATTAATTGAATACTTAATCAGTTATGTAATTTATTAATTTTAATTCACTCGAGGCAAATAAATGTCATATCAACGCCCTAAAGCACCAAATACTTTAGTCGATTATTCTAATCTCGTTAAAGACAAACAATTTCATTCATCTTGAAGAAAATCTTCAGTGGTTTGGGAGAACAGAAACCTAGAGTCGATCTCCATTAACCTTCTCAAACATTTCTTATTTCTATCTATTTCATTACTCATTTATCTATTTATCTATCTATTAATCTATTCATTTGTTAATTTATCTATAATCATGCCACACGAGGTGTGAGCGGGTTAGGGCATCGTTACATGCGGCGAAGGTCGAGGGGATGGCGGTTCGAATCCTGCCACCGGCGAAGTTGAACCAAGGGTATGGCTCATTAAATTCCACGCTACACAGTCCTCTGTGAGGGGCAACGTCCTTGCCTTCCGATAGGGGGAAGTTTGTGGCGTTAAACCATATCATCAATGACCAGCGCTTCTATAATTCGGCTCCGAAGATGTGGAGGCTTGGAGAAAGAGGTATAATGCACTCGTACAAGGAAAGATGAGAATTTTTTTTTCACAAATGATATCAGTCTCCGATCATAAATGAATTCTGAGTGACTCTGCTCCGTAGGGGTGTCACAAAATTCCTACACAATCGACTGGAAGTCATCTTTTGTGGCCTAAACAGTGCAGAAGCTATCTTTCCTCTTGTCTTCTGTTGAGCATATTTGATCAACATGAACAATACGGCACTTGTAAGTGGACATGAAAGGAATTGCTTAAGTATATCAATTGAATCAAATTGAATTAAATAAATTTAGATATATTGATAAAAATATTTTAATACTAAGTTGATATAAAAGACATTATCCATTTTTTCAATATCAATACACAGTAGTTTCAAAGTTAGACCTATTAACGTAAAGCGGTTTGTTGTCATTTTAAATAAATAAATAAATAAATAAATAAATAAATAAATAAATAAGTAAATAGATAAAAATAAAATAAAACAATCTTCTTCCAATATTCCATTCTGACCCCAAACGGTTTTATTTAATTGAAGAAAAAAACTTTCTTTACTTTCGCGGGTCAAGTCCATATTAACGCGAAAGAAAAAATCGCAAATATGGAGGATTAGGGACAACGTGCATAAAACGACATGGCGGTGGCGGCCGACGAGGAGGAAGAGGAGGAAGAGGAAAAGGAGGAGGAAGAAGAGGAGAAAGAGTAAGAGGAAGAAGAGGAAGGCGAGGAGGAAAAGGAGGAAGAGGAAGAAGAGGAAAGGGAGGAGGAAGGGGAGGAAGAGGAAGAGGAAGAGGAGGACAAGGAGGAAGAGAAAGAAGAAAAAGAAGGAAGATGAGGAGGAAGAGGAGGAGAGAGTGAAGGAGAATGAGGAGCAGAAGGAAAAGAGAGAAGGATGAGGATGAAGATGATGATTATGAGGAGGAGGAAGAGGAGGAAGAGGACAAGGAAGAGGAGGAGGAGGAGGAAGAATATGAGAATGAGGAGGGTTTACATGGAATTATAAAGACAAACGAACAACAACAGAACCTATTGGTCCTTACATAGACGTTTCGGTACCTAACCAATTATTGATAGTTTAATTATTATTTGGAATAGGTGGAGGAGGGTGAAGAGGAGGAGGAGAAGGAGCAGGAGGAAGGGGAGAAAGGAGGACGAGGAGGAGGAGGAGGAGGAGGAGAAGGAGGAAGGGGAAAAAAGGAGGAGGAGGAGGAGCAGGAGGAGCAGGAGGAAGGGAAAAAGGAGGAGGAGAAGGAGAAGTAGAAGGAGGAGGAAATGTAAGAAGAGGAGGAGAATGAGGAGGAGGAGGAGGAGAAGGAGGAGAAAGAGAAGGAGGAAGAGGAGGAGGAAGAGGAGGAGGAAGAGGAGGAGGAGGAGGAGGAGGAGCAGGAGGAGGAAGAGGAGGATGATGAAGAAAATCTTGTTGATGCTTCCCAAACCCTTCCGTACTGGTTGGTACCTGTTTCCCTTCCCCCTCCCCCTCCCCCGACTGGCGCCAGAAAGAAGCCATTTTATTCATCTCCGTATTTCTTTTTTCTTTCATATTTCAATTAATTAAACCAAACTTAAGCCAAGAAACGCAAACTGATTACGGATAAGGTCGAGAGTTTTATTCACCACAAGACCTCTGCCGATTAAAGACGAAAACCTTTGTTCACTGTTGACCCAATTTGAACAGGTCTTGTTCAAGAGATGGTGCAAAGTTGGGGCGGTGCAATTTCCACCACAACATTCTACAATGACTATTGGTGCACGACAGCGGTGCGAAAATGTCCATACGGATGGAAGCGCTGGTAAGAGACGGCCAACAACAGCAGCAGCAGCAGCAGCAGCAGCAACAACAACAACAACAACAACAGCAACAACAACAACAACATTACAGTCCACTACGAACGCCAGAAAATCTTATTCGGTCGAAAGGAACCAGAGAGGTTATTACATTTATTTTAACCAATTTAGTTTAATTTCTAGACCATTTCCTGTACGGAGTTTTTACTAATCTGAATAAAACCATCTGGCGAACGCATAAGGATTTGAATCAGTTTGTAGGAATCCTTAAATATTTAAAGGATTAATTGCGGTTACCAATTTTTAACGCATCTGCTTATAACAAGTTTTCATTTATTTATTTATCTATTTATTTACTATTTTGGAAACATCGCATAAATTCTAGTAAGTAATTAGTACCACCAAAATACTCCTAGTTTATAGAATCATATTGTCGCGATCAACAAAATAAAACAGAAATAATGTTCGACTCTTCAATTCAAAGTGAATCAATTAATCGTTGACAAGGGTCTTGCATATTTCATAAAGTACGATTATAACTATATGAGTTAAATGCTGACAATGGCGGAATGTTATAGAAATTATAATCGAAGTATAAAATTATGGTGTTAAGTTTAATGATAGATCAAGGAACAATACGAGTAGGTCCCTAACCAAGCCAAAAAAAAAAAAAAAAAAAATCATAATTGTTGCATCCCAGCTACGATCTACAAAAACTGACGAAACAGATGGCGAGCAGGGGTTCAGTGTCAATTTCATAGGTGCTTGAGCTTCGGAGACCTTGACAAAAGAAAAAAAAATATTGCAATATTATGAACTTATTAGTAGTGATAGGACGATACCAAATATTGTAACTATTCTAATAGTTCCGATACTATTCCAAACTTCTGACTGCGATACGTGTCCGATTCCGATACTTACAATTATAATTCTTTTATTATTTCCAGGGCCTGCAATTGGTTTGGAAAACATATACTTTATAAACAAAGTACCTTTATTAATCATCTATCGGAACCGGAAGTTTAGACCAGTATCGGGACTCCTATCGGAATTGTTGAAAATTTTTGTATCGTCCTATCACTGCTTGATAGTAATGTAATATTTTCCTGCCGTCACCAACTATCACTCCTTTATCCTCTACCCTTTCTCCCAACTCCACCGCACAATAAACTCAATATAAAACTTAGACTAGGCATATCACTCACATAATTACTGTATTGCATTATTATCAGCGTATCACTGTAAAACTTAGACTAGGCGCTTTACTCATAAAAGTACTCTATTGTATTATTGTCAGTGTATCACTGCAATTTCAATAAACCTATTATTAATTATTATCATTATTATTATTATTATTATTATTATTATTATTATTATTACAATACTTAAGTGCCAGGGCAGCGCTTTGGCGATCTTCGGCTGCACTATAGCCTTGATGGCGCCTATCCTACAGAATACAAAGACATCAATGGAGAGATCAATTTCCGGAACTGGCTAAAACTGATAGTAGGATTAAGAGACAATGTAGTAAAAAAAAATTAAACATCTTATTGTGACTTGAACTTACCATGGGACGTGACAGTCACCATCGTTATCAAATCCAGGTTCCATCGTCCAGATATCTTGACGTGGTATGCTTTCATGACTATCAATACCTGGTCTTATAATCCCCCACCCCCCACCCATCCACTCTCCGTCATTCAACGCCGCGCGACGCAAAACTTCCATCTCTCCCGCATGTTTCTGGCGGGTCCGAGTTTAATTAACACAATCCTCCCTGGGTTTGTTCTCCTTTGTCGAACGCCCGTGTTATGTTCTCACTTCGGCCGAATACCTCGGACTTCGATACCGTTCCTCCTCCTCCTCTTCTTCTTCCTCCTCCTGCGGTCGCTCGGCTGCCCCGCCGCTATCCTGTAGCTGCCGCCGCCGCCGCCAGCGCCGCCTACCGGCCCACCTGAAGGAGGAAGACCAAAGGGCCTTCGTCTCAAAGGAACACAAAGGAAGAACAAACAACATCAGGCCTACTGGCCCTAACAAGGCTGTTTGTGTTTACTATACTAAGCTACAATTAGGAAAACAGGGTAACTAAGCAATAGAAGACGAAGTAACACTACTGCTACCACTATCCTATCCGATTACAATTAATTGCCGAGCTGTCAGATCTTTTATTCCGTTCTCATCGGTGACAGAATCCTTTTCCTTTGACATCTAACTTTGTGTTACTGAACTACAAGATGTTCGTATACACAAGATGTACATTATTCATATATTATACATATAAAGGGATCCAGGTTGGCATGAATACATGTGTGAAATTATCAACGGGATTAGATCAAACATTTGCTGTTATCAAGATGTTCCTTGTATCTCACAACCGATTTAGATATAATATTAGTATACTACATTAGTATATTAGTCTGTTATAATCTATCATCTATAGTCTTTTATCTACTATTCCTGGTCTATTATATTATCTATTATAGTCTATTTTTAGTCTATAGTATATTAGCCATATAGCCACGTGCTTCGCGTATCTCTCCTGAAACAAGAAGTACCACAAGATAAAACCCTAAACATTAGTAAAGTCTTATTTTCCCGACTTGCAAGTTTGTGATATAAACGCACCAGATCTTTTATCATAATCGTATATATGACAATGGGACTCAACAAAATTCACGCTCGTGTCATTTCAATGAAAAAAAGAAAATCAAAATACTTGTACCCAATTAAATACGCTCAATATCTCTACAGATGTTTTTTTCATTTTCCTTCACGTTCTAAAGTCTATGAGGCTCTTGACCTCACCTACCGCCTCTCTATTCTTCCTCAAAGGACTCCAGATATCTCTCCTCCTATCCTTGTGTCGTCTTGATGTCCATAGTCCAGGCACTAAGGTCCCAAACTCCTCTGTGCTCAGACTCCTATCCACTCTTCGGGTCATCAAGTCTCGTATTTGCTTGGTTGTGGGTTCGAGTCCCGCACCCTTCTCCGATTCCCAGCAGTGAGTGTTACTTGACCCAATAGTCCTCCCTAACGATTCCTATCCACTCTTTGTATCATCAGGTCTCGCGTTTGCTTGGTTGTGGGTTCGAGTCCTGCACTACTCTCCGATTCTTAGCAGTCCTCCCCCGCGACTCATATCTAATCTTCGTATCATCAGGTCTCACAGGACTTGTAGTAATGGGTCTAAATTGGATAATTTTAGATTAAAGAAGGAAATAGACAAGGAATGGTTTAAGAATAGAGTGGTCAACGAATGGAATAGACTTAGGAACGATGTAGTCAAAACTGAGATAATTGGTTGTTTTAAGAGAAGGCGAGATAACTTCAAGGGTACACATGACAGGTGGTAATGGACATGGAACTGCCTAGTGTGGGTCTTATGGTCTCTTCCACTCTCCTTCATTAACATGTTCTTCCACTAACTCCACTTCAACCTACCGCTACCAGGTCTCGCATTCGCTTGGTTATGGGTTCGAATCCCGCACTCCTCACCGATTCCCAGCAGTAATTGTTACCTGCCCCCAACAGCCCCCAAGGCGCGTAGGGGAAAGGTGACGGCTTCGGCCGCAGCTACGGGCCTTCTGGGGTAGGCTCATCTTCTGCCACTAAAATAGACTTTGAGAGTGTCATCTCCTGGTGTGTGTTTACGTCATCTCAATTTGTTTGTACTCATCTTTTTTTACTATAATTGGTCCTTATCTACTGTTATCCAAAAATCTCCATTTACAAAGACCTAATTCCTCACATACTCTGGCCGTTCTTAAAGCACCTTAAAGGACATCGATGCTACCATGATTTGGTAAAATGGGATTTTGGGGATATCCAGAAAGGAATCCTAATATATATATATATATATATATAGAAACATACACCATATATATATATATATATATATATATATTTATGTATATATATATATTTACAAAGGATTACAAAGGCGGAGCATGCCGACAGGAGACCTTTTGATCCATATCTAGGTCGGATGCGAAAAAAAATAATATTAATAATAAAAACAATAAATAAAAACTATAATAATGTAAATAACAAATGAAATACATAAATAAATGCATAGGTATAGTTAAATAATAAACAAACAGGTAAATAGTAAATAATAATAAATTGACATATAACTAATAATAAATGAAAATTAGACAGACAAATGATAACAAAACAAAAACAAATAATATAAGATAAATTATAATCATTACAGCATCTTACTTAGGTATTTATCTAAATGATTCTTAAAGCTTCGAACTGAACTACATTGCACTACCTGTGCAGGAAGTTTATTCCATTCATTAACTACCCGGTTGGCAAAGTTGTTTCTACCTACTTCCAAATTGAATCTATTTCCGGACAGTTTGAGACCATTGTTTCTTGTCTAATTCTCATTCAATGTGAAAATTTTGTCACTTTTGATGTTGTCAATTCCCTTTAAAATCTTAAAGACCTGTATCAAGTCACCTCTGAGTCTACGCTTTTTTAGGGAAAACAGATTCATGTGTTTTAGTCGATTTTCGTATGATTTATTTTTTATATTTGGAATCAGTTTTGTGGCTCGCCGTTGTACATATATAAATATATATATATATATATATATACACACACATATATATATATATATATATATATATATATATATATATATATATAAATATATACATATATATATACATGTTTATAATTATATATATATATATATATACATATATATACATATATATATACATATATGCCCCGTCTGGGGTATTGGTTACATGTTATTGTGCAGTATAATTTGCGCAGTAGCACGTAGCCGATACCTTAGGGACTATATGGGACGCCCCTACGGACCAGTGTCACACATCATTTTGTCTATGTGAAAAGAAATATCTAATAATAGAGAAACTATGCTGCTTTATTATACTGCGACTGTCCCTCCATTATGCTGCCCGCCCCCCTCTTAATGCTGTCTTATACCCTTTGAGCGTTAGCGTAATCGGAAGCATGCTGGTCTCGCGTTTGCTTAGTTATGGGTTCGAATCCCGCACTCCTGTCCGATTCAAAACAGTCCTCGAAGCGTCTCGTTAGCTACACCAGTAATCTTAAATTGCTCTCATGTAATAAGATTGGATCGATTCTACTCTCCACCATCAGGAAATTTGGTCATCTTACTTAAAGTGCACCAATTTTTTTTTTTTTTTTTTTTTTTTTTTTAGTCTGTCCTCCATTTTGTGTTGCATTCTTTGTCGCAGCTTGCGTCTCCTTTGAGAACCTGTTCAGAAACAATCCAGACTTTCGTAATTCCAGGAATCGATTTCCTTCATTTGGCCTGATACATTTCCCACAAGGGAAGACAAAGACGGAGGGGAGGGGGGAGCTAAGCGTCTTCTGCCGTAAAGCCCGCTGGGAGGGAGGAGGAGGAAGATGAGGGAGAGGAGGAAGAGGAGGGAGAGGAGGAGGAGGAAGGAGAGGAAGGAGAGGAAGAAGAGGAGGAGGAGGAAGGAGGAGAAAGAGGAGGGAGAGGAAGAAAAAGAGGAAGAAAAGGAGGAGGAGGAAGAAGATGAGGAGGAGGAGGAGGAAAAGGAGGGGGAAGAAGAGGTGGAGGATGAAGAGGAAGAGGAAGAGGAAGAGGATGAAAAAGGGAAGAGGAAGAGGAGGAGGAAGAAGAGGAGGGAGAGAAGGAAGAGGAAGAGGATAACTCCCTTTTCGTGAAAGCCAACCAACTTGTCTCGAACTGACCGGACGATTTCCTTCAGCGTCGAAGTTACCTTCCTCTCGGGATCCACATCCGACCCGGGGAAGAAACATTGTACTTCTACGCTTCTTACTCTCTCTGTCGTTAAGCGATTTACTTTAACCGAGGGAAACGGACACAGCTGCCAGGTTCTGCGTAAGCTTCCACACACACACACACAGACGCGCTCGCGCTCGCTGGCTCGTGTAAATGATCTGAATTAATGCAAATATTCAGATGACATAGAGGAGAACAAAGTCGACTGTATGATTCCTTGTTTGACTTGTCACCGTTGGTTCGCGGGGGGGGGGGGAGGCTGTGAGGGGGGCTTTGGCGGGGCTGTGGGGGCTGTGAGTGAATGTGATAGGTTTCGGGGATTATGAGGGGGCTGTGATGGGCTTTTGGCGGGCCTGTGAGGTGGCTTTGGCGGGGCTGTGTGGGTGCTTTAGCGGAGCTATGGGGATTGTGAGGGGAATTTGGCGGGGCTTTGGTGGCTGTGAAGGAGTTACGAGGGGGCTGTGGATGATTATAATGGGGTCTTGGGGGCTGTTGGTGGCTGTTAGTGGCTGTGGGAGGCTGTGGTGGGGTTGTAGTGGGGGTTTGGTGGCTGTGATGGGGCTGTAATGGGGCTGTGAGGAGGCTTTGAGGGGGCTGTGGGGCGGCTGTTCGCTGCTCATATGGTGCCAATGGTGTGGTGTTTTCAAGCGGAGTGTTATTGTTCGGAGAGTTCGTGAAGTTATGATGGAAGCGCTGGAGCTGGTGGTAATCATTATTAATAACATCATCATCGTCATCATCATTATTAACCTTATCTTTATTCTCATCATCATTACTATTTACAATCACTATTATTATTATCATCATCATTATAATTAATGATGATTACGATTACTATCATTATTCGTACTAATCATTAGTACCATCATTGTCATTATTATTATTACTATTATTACAATTATTTTTATTATATTATTATTATCATTATTATATTTTCATTATAAATATTATTATTATTGCGTTGAGCACGAGGGGAATGTCTGTTGAGCAAAGAGGGGAGAAGGCAGGAGATAAGGATGAGTGGAGAATGGCTGTGTATAAAAGATACTGTGATACAAGGAAGGAAGGAAAGGGGTGGGGGTTAGGGTGTGATTATGTATGAATGATATTTTGACGCAGCCCAAAGGGATTTCTCCCCATCTTTTCTTTTTTTTTTTTTTTGCATAAGAGGGACGGAGACGGGGGAGGGTCGCCGATTGAGTGAAGCGGCCTTGCTGTGGATGTGCTGTGTCTTGATGTATTGCTTCTGACCCTGGGCAGTGGACGGGATACAGGTATGACCCGTCATCCATGAGGAGCTAAGATGAGAGGGAAGAAAGGGTGGTGGATGAGAGTGGAATGGATGGTAGTGGAATGAGTGGCAGTGGAATGGGTGGGAGTGGAATAGGAGAGAGTGGAATGGGTGGGAGTGGAATGGAATAGGAGGGAGTTGAATGGGTGGGAGTGGAATGGGTGGGTGTGGAATGGGTGGGAGTGGAATGGGTGGGAGTGGAATGGGTGGGAGTGGAATGGGTGGGAGTGGAATGGGTGGGAGTGGAATGGGTGGGAGTGGGTACTTGCCTTTTGATTTGGCTACCTCCCTTTTAAGGGGGAAAAAGCCTCTGATATATAGATAGATAGCTATAATCATTATCATTACTATCATCATTTTGATTATTATAATATTATCATGATTATCATTATGATTTATCATTAGTTATTCTAAAGTTCTTTTCTTTATCATTGTAAAGACAAGGATTACAAAGGATTACAAAGCCGGAGCATGCCGACAGGAGACCTTTTGGTCCATATCTAGGTCTGATGTAAAAAAAAAAAAAAAAAAAATAATAATAATAATAAATTAATAAATAAAAACTATAACAATGTAAATAACAAATAAAATACACAAATAAATGCACAGGTATAGTTAAATAATAAACAAACAGGTAAATAGTAGATAATAATGAATTAACATATAACTAATAATAAATGAAAATCAAACAGACAAAAGATGACAAAACAAAAACAAATAATATAAAATAAATCATAATCATTACAGCATCTTGCTTAGGTGTTTATCTAAATGATTCCTAAAGCTTCGAACTGAACTACATTGCACTGCCTCTGCAGGAAGTTTATTCCATTCATTAACTACACGGTTGGCAAAGTTGTTTCTACCTACTTCCAAATTGAATCTATTTCCGGACAGTTTGAGACCATTGTTTCTTGTCTGATTCTCATTCAATGTCACTTTCGATGTTGTCAATTCCCTTTAGAATTTTAAAGACCTGTATCAAGTCACCTCTGAGTCTACGCTTTTTTAGGGAAAACAGATTTATATGTTTTAGTCGATTTTCGTATGATTTATTTTTGATATTTGGAATCAGTTTTGTGGCTCGCCGTTGTACTTTTTCCAGGATTCACCTCAGGAGTCCTGTCAATGTTGCCTGGTGATTCTATTCAATTACAGGAACCTCCCTGAGTAGCAAAAGGATGTTGTCCTCCATTCGCCCATAACCAGCGCTTCTATCCTGGGCAATACACCATTGAAGATTAGTTTCTGATCACATAAGAATGCTTCGTGGCTCTGGTCCGTGGGGGTTGTCACTGATACATTGAATGCGGGGGAGAGTCTGTAATGAGTCACCTATCCTCCCTCTCCCGCTCTCCCTCTCTCTCTCTCTCTCTCTTCCTCTCTACGTCACTCAACCCTCTTTTCCTCTCCCACTCTTCCCCTCTTTCTCTCCTTTCCCCTCCTTACCTCCACTCTCTCCCTCCCTCTCTCCCACTCTTCCTCCTCCTCTCCCTCCTTTCCCAACATCTCCTTTCCTCCCTCCCCTTCTTTCCCCCCGTTCTCCTTCCCTCCCTCCCTCCCACTCTCCTTCCCACTCTCCGTCCTTTCCCACCATCTCCTTCCCTCCCTCCCCTTCTTCCCCCCGTTCTCTCTCCCTCCCTCCCTCCTTCTCTCACTCTTTTCCCACTATCTCCTTCTCTCCCTCCCCTTCTTTCCCTCCGTTCTCCCTCCCACTCTCCCTCCATCTTCCCCCTCCCCCATCATATCCTTCTCTTCCTCCCTCCCTTCCACTCTCCCTCCTTCTCTCCCTTCTTTCCCACCATCTCCTTCCATCCCTCCCTCCCTCCCCTTCTTTCCACCGTTCTCTCCCTCCCTCCCTCCCTCCCACTCTCCCTCCATCTTTCCCTCCTTTTTTCACCACCTCCTTCCCTCCCTCCCTCCCTCCCCTTCCTTTCCCCGTTCTCTCCCTCCCTCCCTTCCACTCTCCCTCTTTCTTTCCTTCCTTTCCCACCATCTCCTTCCCTCCCTCCCTCCCTCCCCTTCTTTCCCCCGTTCTCTCTCTCGCCTCCCTCCCTCTCTCCCATTCTCTCTCTCCATCTTCCCCCCTTCCCCCCCACCGATCCCCCCCGCTGTCCCTGGCCACCACCAACTTTGTTCCTTCTTCAGGTGCGCAGAGTCCCCCTGATGAGCGGAGGCCACGAGAGTGATCAGGGCCGCAGGGGGCCACAAGGGAGCTTGCTGGCCCGCCCACACGCCCACCCTCCCGCACGCACGCCCACCCCAGGCCACCTGGGGAGGATTCAGGGAAGATTAGGAGGAAGGGAGGAGGGAGGGGGACGGAGAAGAGCAAAGGAAGGTTAAGGAAAGGGGAAGAAAAGGGGAAAAAAGGGCGAAGGGAAAGGGGGAAGGAAAGAGGGAAGGAATTGTGACGGGGGAAGGAAGGGGGAAGGGGAAGGAAGGGGGAAGGGGAAGGAAGTGGGAAGGGGGATGGAAAGGGGAAGGGGGAAGGAAGGGGAAGGAAGGGGGAATGAAAGGGGAAGGAAGGGGAAGGAAGGGGGAAGGAAAGGGGGAAGGAAAGGAAGAAGGAAAGGGGAAGGAAGGGAGACGGGGGAAGGGAGACGGGGGAAGGAAGGGAGACGGGGGAAGGAAGGGAGACGGGGGAAGGAAGGGAGACGGGGGAAGGAAGGGAGACGGGGGAAGGGAGACGGGGGAAGGAAGGGAGACGGGGGAAGGGAGACGGGGGAAGGATGGGGAAAGGGAAAGGAAGGGGGAAGGGGGATGGAAAGGGGAAGGGGGAAGGAAAGGGGAAGGAAAGGGGAAGGAAGGGGAAGGGAGGGGGAAGGAAAGGGGGAAGAAAAGGGGAAGGAAGGGAGACGGGGAAAGGAAGGGGAAAGGGGAAGGGGGAAGGAAAGTGGAAGGAAGTAAGGCGGGGGAAGGAAGGGGAAAAGGGGATGGAAAGGGGAAGGGGGAAGGAAAGGGGAAGGAAGGGGAAGGAAGGGGAAGGAAGGGGAAGGAAGGGGGAAGGAGGGGGAGACGGAGAAGAAAGATTAAAGGAAGGGAGAAGGAAAGTGAGATGGAAGGGGGAAAATAAGGGGAGGGGGTGGGGGGGATGCTGGGGGGGGGAAGAGTCCTTGCAAGATGAGAAGCTGAAGAACGTCGACCTTGAAGAAAGAAAGTCCTCGAAGGGAATCTTGAGGAGGAGGAAGAAGAAGACGAAGACGAAGAAGAAGAAGAAGAAGAAGAAGAAGAAGAAGAAGAAAAAGAAGAAGAGGTTCAATCCCGAGGGCAGGTTCCTTAATCCTTCTTTAAAGTCATCAACTTGTATCGCTCGCATAAGCAACTTTCCACGAAAAAAAACCCGACCAATTACCAAACACTGCGCTTCATTTACAGTATATGCATGGGACTATATGTATATATAAAATTATACGTGTGTATATGTATGTACATTTTATTTATTACACACACACACAGACATACACACGCACACACATTATATATATATATATATATATGTTTGTGTGTATATATATATATATACACACGACAATTCGAGATTTGACCTTGCTCCCATCCGGGAGCGTAATAACTAATGATCACAAATCTAAGGTCATTGTGAATCACCCATACAACCTACTGTATATAACCTATACATACAAATACATACATACATACATATATATATATATATATATATATATATATATATATATATATATATATATATATATATATATATATATATACGCCGGTGGCTCTTCAGGTTTATTGAGGCCCTTAGTCGACGTCTCCAGGCTCGCCAATCTATGACTCACATCTCAATATCGTCGAGGTCGACATCCAGGCCTCGAACGTCGTTCTCCACATTTAGTACGAGGACGTCCTCGAGGTCTTCTGCCCACCACGACCTCGGTGAAAACATGACGCGTAAATCTGTCTCGTCCGATGTGAGAATGTGTCCAAGGACCTCTTCCTTGACGATCTAATGTACGGAGTCGGTCACTTGGGGTATGGCTATCTGCCCCCCCCCCCCGGACTTCACGCGCGCATCGCCTTCGCCATATATTTGAGCTCTCCGTCGTATATCAGGCCACAGATTAATTTGAGGATATTGTTCTCAAATCTGAGCAATTTTGTCTCTCTTAGTTTATTGAGGCTTCGGGTTTCGATCCCGTAAGGGGTCACAGGGTTTATCATGGTGGAATAGAGCCTTCTCTTTGTTTTTCTTGATACAAGATTATACCGACCTACATATATATATATATATATATATATATATATATATATATATATATATATATATATAAATGCTCACTGGCCAAGAGGATTAGAGCGTCGCCACTTGCGACGGAGGTCGAGGTGACGGCAGTTCAACCCTGCCGCGAGCAAGTTGGACCAAGGGCATGGTTCATTAAATTCTAGGCTACAAAGTCTTCTA
>NC_134816.1:36296739-36304239 GCF_046742065.1 Oratosquilla oratoria
CGGAGAATGAGATAAGATAGAAAATATGTATATTTCGACCACTATCTGCTGAAAAGGACCACAGCATAAATATACATATTTTCTGTCCATCTTATCTCAGTCTCTGATAGTGTGTCATTAAGTCTCATTTTACAAATGTGCCACTATATTATACCTTCCTAATATATATATATATATATATATATATATATATATATATATATATATATATATATATATATATTGTATATTTAGGGCGCAGATTCTCACTAATACACACGGAGTTAAACACGACAGCATATATATATATATATATATATATATATATATATATATATATATATATATATATACATTTTAATAACCACAATGCACTTTAATTCTTAGCCATCAAAGGTAGCATCTCTCTTGATGGCCTAGTTGGAAAGCCACTGTCGCACTTGTCATGAAAATGCCCGATTCGAGTCCTGGGCAGTACCACATTTCAATTTCAAGCATGCTGGCCTTTGATGGCTAAGAATTAAAGTGCATTGTGGTTGTTAAAATGTATCTCTAATCACTGGGACCCATTCAGTGTTGTATATATATATATATATATATATATATATATATATATATATATACACACCCACACACACACATATATATATATAATATATATATATACACACATTATATTATATATATATATATATATATATATATATATATATATATATATATATATATATATATCTTAGTCTGAGTTTATTCCTGACTAGTTTCGCGGGTATGTTTTTTCAAAGGAATCCTTAAAAAAAAGCATACCTGCAAAACTAGTCAGGAATAAGCTCAGACTAAGCTTCCTGTGTTTCCTACTCCACTTACGTCAACCTGTCACAATGTCTCAACACACATATATATATATATATATATGTTGTCTCTCCTAATGATAAGCATAAGTCCCTCACTGACATTGACGTACAGGTTGTACTATACAGTACATAAGTACTAAGTCGAACTTTCATCCCCGTACCATCAATGGACAAAGTTTACCTTCACTACCATCTCGTGTGTTTATTCTGTCTGCCGCCTGGCGATTTTATTCAAATAATGCTGAAGGAGTGAGCGGAGGAGGGGAGGATTTGCGAGTCCCTGGAAGGACATCGACGAGTGCTAAGCACCAATCCTAAACTAATTCGACGAAGTCCTGAAGGAAGGAAAGGTCCTACTCGGAAGGAGGTCCTTCTTGGAGGAGGACTTCTATTCCACTCCAAGGATGCTCCCCCTCGGTTGAATAAAATCGCCTGGCGGCAGGAAGAAGACACAGTCAAGTGCAGTGGGATGGGTGACTCAGGTTAGGCCTGCTGCGGGACTCTGATCCGTAAGGGTGTTCCTAAAGTCTTCCAGGAGCCGATACACCATTCCGGGTTGAGTTACTAGTATCTAATGTTAAGATTAATATATACATATATATGCATATATATATATATATATATATATATATATATATATATATATTGTATATAAAAGTTATCTTGGTGACGTCATTGGGTACATTACGCTCGTCACTCCGAAATCCACCCTTTCTGGACGATGTATCTGTGTATAGCCTCGTGACAATCAACACACAGCAGGGCAATGTCGACCAGGATGTAAAAAATTCAGGCAAGCAACTCGTTGTCTAGAAAGGTTGGAGACGCTATTGGCAAACGCAGACTTCCAATGAAAAAAAAAAAAAAGGTTTTGAGACAAATGAAAATATTTTTGCTGAAGAGAAAAATAATCTCTCTGCTTTGACATCTCCCCAAATCCGTGGAATCTCTTGATTTACGAGACCAAATGTAAGGCTCACCCACTGGCTTAACCCATGCGAGATTAGAAATAACTAACTTGTAGTATCCCCTTTGCACTTTCCTATTTCTTCCTGCCGCCGTCGTCGGCAGGCGATTTTATTAATTTTCATGGCAACACTTCGATATGATAGAGAAGGGATTATAGATTTTCTCTACCTTTTTTTTCCAGATCACAATGGAACCTAGATCATAGTTATGAATATGTTACTGTAAAATATTAACACAAATACAAACAATTCAACAGAAAAAAATGAAGAAGGAGAGTACATTTACGAATTTTATGTGTATGTGTAGTGTGTGTGTGTGTGTGTGTGTGTGTGTGTGTGTGTGTGTGTGTGTGTGTGTGTGTGTGTGTGTGCGTGTGTGTGTGTGTGTACTTACCCAGTTGTATTGCTTTTGTACACACTATTGTTTCGTCTAGTATGTTCCATATCTCCACCACTCTGTGAGGAAGGCTTTTTTTTTTTTTTTTTTTTTTTAGGTCTCTTCTATAACTGTCCTTTTTGAGCTTCCTTCCATGTCCTTTTGTGTTTTTCTTATCCCAATTTAGTGTGTGTGTTTGATTCACCTTGGTCTTGGATCACGTGTTGGACTCGTGATCGACAGCTACTACCCTCCCGGAAGAGAGCTCAGAGCTCATATATGACTGATCTAAGGGTAATGCTGTGACCTTACACACACACACACACACACACACACACACACACAACTCCCCGCCCACGAGAGTTGGAATAACGACTCGCAGTGCAGCGATACTGAAATTATTTAAACGCTGGGCGGGATTCGAACTCGGACCGCTTGTGTGTATATGTGTGTGCGTATGTGTGTGTGTGTGTATTTATTTACCTAGTTGTATTTACCTAGCTGTATTTTAAGGGAAGAGAGGCTCGTAGTGACCAGCTTTTGTATCTTTTAGCATCCAGTTTGATCTTAAGTTCCTGTGTGTGTGTGTGTGTGTGTGTGTGTGTGTGTGTGTGTGTGTGTGTGTGTGTGTGTGTGTGTGTGTGTATGTGTGTGTGTGTGTGTGATTCACCTTGGTCTTTGGATCTCGTGTTGGACTCATGATCGACAGCTATTTCCCTCCCGGAAGACAGCTCAAAGCTCGTATGACCGATCTATGGGTAATGCTTTGACCTTACACGCACACACACACCCAACTCCCCGCCCACGAGAGTTGGAGTAACTACTCGAAGCTCATTAATACTGAAATTATTTTCAGCCCTGGGCAGGATTCGAACCCGGACCGCCGTAGTGACAGTCTGGGACTCTACCAACCGCGCCACCGAGTCGTGTGCGTGTGTGCGTGTGTGTGTGTGTGTGTGCGTGTGTACGTGTTATTGTCTAATAACCTCTGCGTCTTGGTTGTTGATTGTGAGTCTAAGCCATGGAGTCGTTTCTTATTTCATATTGACCTTTCTGTTGCAAATGTTTTTCGTTGTTTTCGATACCTCCCCCGTTTTCTTGTCTTTTTCTTTTTTCTTTTTTATTCTATCTTATTTATCTTCCTCCGAAGTGCCAAGATGGTTCGTTTTCTTTTGGTAGAATTGTTCTTCCCTGAAGTTAAGTTTTTCTTCGTTTCCGATTGTTTTTTATTATGGAAACGCAGTTGACCATTACCATGTTAAAATTATAAAGTATTTTTTTTTCAAATGTAGACTTAATGATTTCATTTTCTTTGTCACAAAGACGAAATTTTTTGGGCTGGCGATTACTTTCTATCACCAGAAAGAAGAATTCTATTAACATTGTTAAATTATAGTTACGAAAAAATAGGTTTTGTAGATTAGCTGTTAAGTCAATTACACTTAACTAGAACATTTGTTAAAATTCTACCTTCTAATGGTAAATATAATTCACCAGAGCTGGCGAAAGGTACGGCCATCAGTGTTTTGTACGATTGAGTAAGCGTTCAATCTTCACACTTCACTGCAGGATTACCGCTCTAGCCCCTGGGAGACGGTGCAACCTATGTCACGCTTCATAAGAACACACGAAGTGCCAAGCGTGTTGGAATGGGTGTGATTGTCGAGAATAGAGTCGGAAACCAATGCTCCATCAACTCGATCATATGGATTAGATTGTTGTTGTTATGGAATGTGCTTTACCAGCGCCCCTGTCATATAATGATTTAACAACTTTGAAATGGAAGACTGGTATACGGCACCTTCGATGTCCGCCGTTGCACAGAGGGGTTTTGGGAAGTCGTGAAAGTACGACTCGACCAGTTGCTTAGCGTCCCCCGGAGATCGAACTCGGGTCTCTCGTGGTCGAAGCAGGAGAGCTAACCATTGCTTTGTGAGGGCTTCATGTTTCATGTATGCACTGATGTATGTATGCATGTAAATATGTGTGTATGTGTGTATGTATGTGTGTATGTATGTATGTATGTGTGTGTGTATGTATGTATGTATGTATGTATGTATGTATGTATGCATGTATGTATGTGTGTATGTATGTATGTGTGTATGTGTATATGTATGTATGTATGTATGTATGCATGTATGTATGTGTGTAGGTGTGTGTGTGTATGTATGTATGTATGTATGTATGTGTGTATGTATGTATGTATGCATGTATCTATGTATGTGTGTATGTGTGTATGTATGTATGTATGTGTGTGTGTATGTGTGTATGTATGTGTGTATGTGTGTATGTATGTGTGTATGTATGTATGTATGTATGTGTGTGTATGTATGCATGCATGTATGCGAGTATGTGTGTATGTATGTATGTACGTATGTATGTATGTATGTATGCATGTATGCATGTATGTATGTATGCATGTATGTATGTATGTATGCATGTATGTGTGTATGTGTGTATGTATGTATGTGTGTATGTGTGTATGTATGTACGTATGTGTGCATGTATGTGTGTATGTATGCATGTATGTATGTGTATACGTATGTACGCATGTATGGGACACTGGCTACGCATGCTATCAATATGTACGGGATTTCAGAGACATTCTCCACTCATTGAAAAAACTGATCACTTTCAACTGTCTGTGAATGATAGTCATATTTTGTGGTGTAATTTATATCATATTATTTATCTCATTCCATAAATTCCTTCCTCTTTGTAACGACAGCTCCCACGCGCGTGCACTCGCGCGAACGCACGCACGTTCGCCGTGGCCCGCGCTCATTGAGGGAAATTGTAGAATCCCAATATAAAATAATCGATGACTCGATCCATACCCAGGGCAGCAAGTGTTGCGGTAAAGTCTAAGGAGAGACCAATTGGATATCGGGGATTCTCCACGTCACCAGATCCGCCACAGCCACCAGCCGAAGCCACCAAAGCCACCCGCCAAAGCCACCACAGCCTCCAGCACCTCGAGAAGCAGAGGAGTTAAAGGAGTCAGTCAAGCGGAGGAGTTCACAGTTCAACCGCAACCGCAAATTGCGGTTGCGGTTGCGGCTGATGCCGGGTCGAGCGGGAGAAGGCGATGACGATAAGATCTTGAGTTCGAGGTCTCGAAGTAGTTCCTGGTCCTTCATGGGATCTCCTAAGACAGTGGTCTTCTTCAACCTTGTGACCATGAAAATAATTGAAGAAGAGCACAGCCTGTTGTTACAAACTATACAAGAGTCTCAGTAATGGATTTAAACTGGACAAATTTAGATTTAAGAAGGAAATGGGCAAGAATTGGTTTACTAATAGGGTGGTCAACGAATGGAATAGACTTAGTAACCATGTAGTGAGCGCTGAAGCTATCGGTTGTTTTATGAAATGGTTAGACAACTTTATGGATGGGGATGACAGGTGGTGATGGATATGGAGCTGGCTAGTGTAGGCCTTATGGTCTCTTCCAGTCTCCTTCATTCTTATGTTCTTATGTATATATTTCTGTATAATGTGAAGATTTTGAAAATAAAAGAAGAATTCCTCACTTTGACCCGGCAGAAGAAATGTAAGATAATATGACTGTCAACTTTGCAATGAAGCAAAGGGTTTCTCTTCATAAACGTTTTATTAACATTTCTATATCTTTTTCTTGCTTTTTTGTGGCGGGGTGAGATTTGGGATGAAAATGAAGGGGACCCACACGAATATTGAGAATTCATGAATGGTAGGGAACGGAGTGAATGAGATCGAGAACTACTGTCCTAGGAGAACCTAATCTACACTTTTCTTATCTAGAGGCTCTAGAATTCTAGATACACCAACTAACCTTCCCTCTACTAGTATCCATACTGGCGTACCATACACAATCCTAACTTGCCTTGCAAATAAGTATACTATCCTTTACCTGATGATGACTAAGGTTATTGTCGAAACGTTTAAATGGATTGTATCGCTTTCTGTTCACATTTTTGTAGGACTGGTTTATTTTGTACCGATTTTTTTTTCGCCATTCTTCCTCCCTGCATACAGAAAGATGGCAAGGAAGACGGATTTCTTACTATGTTGTAACATTCAATAGAAAATGTATCAATGAAAACCTGTTCTTTAAATTCGCGTATATATATATAAGGAACAGACCTTTGCTGTATATCATACATACATACACGTACATATATATATATATATATATATATATATATATATATATATGTATATAGATACACACACATGAATGGATACATACATTTTTATGAAGACCTGGACTAAACAATGAAATTTTGTCAGTGGGTATCAAAAGACCATATGACAGTGGCACTTTTGATCTTTTTCGCAAATGGCGCCAGGCTATCTCATTCAGCTCCGTGGCAACCCTTCGGAGAACCAAGGAATCCATAGTTGAGGTTACGGTTTGTCTCCAAATTCATGATTGCTCTAATTAAGTTTCCTAGAAGGAGACAACTGGGATGGTTGGAGTTATAACCAGATAAATATTATTATTGTCATTATTATCGTTGTTGTTGTTATTATTATCATCAATTTACTTTGTTATTTTTTTATCTTTTTGAGTGAAGGAAACGGGTCTCTATTCTTGAAGAAAAAATAAGAAGAAGAAGAAGGGGAGCAGAATCGCGCCATCTTTATGGTTAGATTTAATTCTCCTAAAACGACAATTGAGACCCTTGACGGACAATACCCGGGGCCCCTTTAATAAAAGACAAAACATCAATGAATAAATTATCAAATTGAATAGATAAATACACAAACAAAACGATCAAATTGAATAGATAGATACATAAACAAATAAATAACCAAATTGAATAGATAAATACATAAACAAATAAAAAGAAAAAAATAATAATAAACAAAATAAACAAATAAACCACGAAAAAATAATCTTTGAATAAATAACTAAATAAATAACCAAGGTAAAATAGACACATAAACATATAAATAAACAGAAAATAAGAATAGATAAAAGAGAATAAAATGTTCTATGTTGAGGCCAAAAACACTCTCGACCCATTTCCTGGGGCGGCGTTCGAAACTCAGTTAACGTTTATTGCTGAA
This sequence comes from Oratosquilla oratoria, assembly GCF_046742065.1. Classification (NCBI taxonomy): domain Eukaryota; kingdom Metazoa; phylum Arthropoda; class Malacostraca; order Stomatopoda; family Squillidae; genus Oratosquilla; species Oratosquilla oratoria. The sequence goes on from NC_134816.1 coordinate 36,303,972, forward strand.
CCTCACGCCCATACCCACGCCCACACGACCACAAATATAAAAGATACTGCCCTTGTTAGGTTAGGTGAAAGTAACAAATCACACACTGTCTTTAACCGGGTTTATTCAGAGAAATAACTGCCTTGGTCATTCCGAGGTCGGTTAGAACAAACCCGAAAAACATCTTGAACCCGTTTAAATGTTTTTCTTGGTTTAAGAATGTCGTCTTGGTTAAAGAAAGGCGGTTTTTTCAGTTTGGTAAACTCCTTCTGTGTCTTCGTGGTTTGAA
>NC_134816.1:36306739-36314239 GCF_046742065.1 Oratosquilla oratoria
ACGCGAAGAAGAAGAGCGCGAAGAAGAAGAAGAATGCGAAGAAGAAGAACGCGAAGAAGAAGAACGCGAAGAAGAAGAAGAACGCGAAGAAGAAGAAGAACGCGAAGAAGAAGAAGAACGCGAAGAAGAAGAAGAACGCGAAGAAGAAGAAGAACGCGAAGAAGAAGAAGAAGAAGAAGAAGAAGAAGAAGAAGAAGAAGAAATATTCGAAGTCGCGCTCGAAGTCTGTCTTCCCGAAGTTCGACAACCTCAGTTCGAGAACCGACGCCTGGGTACTCTTCGCGCTGCCATTTGTTTTCCCGTGCTTCCGCGAAGTCTCACGATAACGGAGGGGGGATGGGGAGGCAAAGAGGGGAAGGGGGGAGGGGAGAAAAGCGAGGCTTTGTCAAAATTTGTCCGAGCTTCGACGGAGCACTGCACGGGCCTCTGTGCAACAAATGGTTTCCTGGTAGTGTTAGTTGCGAAGGGGCTTCTTCGCAGCTGGGGCCGAGGTTGGGTTGGGAGGTTGGTGAAGGGGGAGGGGGGGATTGGTGTAGGGGGAGGTTGCGGGGGTGGGGGAATGGGGACACCGTGAGGAACGTGGAGGAATGCATGAGGGCGCGCGAGATGAACCCCCCCCCCCCCCCCCCAAAAAAAAAAAAAAAAAAAAAAAAAAAAATATATATATATATATATATATATATATATATATATATATAATTGAAGACAAAAGAAGGTAACTCCAAGGACATAACTAGCTGCAGCATTCAGACTAACGCTACACAAACTTGGTTTTGGTATTCCTTCGTCGACAAAGATGACAAATTTATCCTCTACAAAGCAGAGAAGAGTTTTAGATGCAGAAGACTCCACGGCCGCACAATTGGCAAAAAAAAAAAGGCAACCGAAGGCAAGGGAGACCCAAGACAACCAGAAGTTGTGTGTGACCTCAGTACTACACCAGAACTCAGGTCAATGGCTTGGGGCGTGTCTGGTGCCTACGCAGTGTTGGCATACGCTTCCAATCTCCTGGTAACACTCTTAAAGCTTATAAGAAGATTAAGTGAATAGGTACTGCCCTTTCCACTCAACGGTTTGTCCGTGACTATTTACTATCGGTGGCCAAAAGGTGGCCGTAGTATCGGCAGCAACTGGCCATACTGTCGTGCGGCCAAGCCTCTGTCCGCATGAGCCCAAGGGACGCCCCCGATGGCCTGAGGTCCGTCTGTCCACACAAGCTAAACGAACTAGGAACAACAAATCCGGAAACAGTATAACGAAAACAACTGTTGTGAAGTTGGTGTCATACCATTGTGCCTGGATATGTGATTAAAGAAAAATAATGAAGAATAAAAAAAAAGATAAAATAAAATAAGATAAACATTGTAGATCAAGAAAAACAAATAAATAAATGAATAAATTAATGAATACACCAAGAATTTTTTTTTTCTCGAAAGGTCACAAAAGTTCTGTGAATCCGAGCCCACACTTCCCACCCGGTAGGATGTCATTCGGTGCCCACATACACGCGTGTCCTTCCCGGGTGTCGCTTTTCCTGCCCGCCGCCAGGAGGCGTTTTCATTCGTGACGCCTCCACTCCCCCCCCCCAAATCCACCCTCAGGCGGTATTTTTCCTTATTCCATTTAGTCCACTTTTTCTTTTCCTCCTCCTCCTCCTCCTTCTCCTCTTCGTCCTCCTTCTTTTCTATTTCCTCCTCCTCCTCTTCCTCCTTTTCTATCTCCTTCTCCTCTTCGTCCTCCTCCTCCTTTTCTATCCCCTCCTTTTCTATCTCCTCCTCCTCCTTCCCCTCCTCTTCGTCCTCCTCCTTCCCCTCCTCTTCGTCCTCCTCCTTCCCCTCCTCTTCGTCCTCCTCCTCCTCCTCCTTCTCTTCGTCCTTCGTCTCCTCCTCTTCGTCCTTCTCTTCCTCCTCTTCGTCCTCCTCCTCCTCCTCCTTCTACTTCTTTTCTATCTCATCCTTCTCCTCCTCCTCTTAGTCGTCGTCCTTCCTCTTCCTCCTTCTCCTCCTCCTCGTTTGAGGTTCCTCACTGTCTAATGCTGCGAGCAAAGGTCGTTACTTCCTCTTCTTATGATTAATCCGACGTCGTCGAGTCGCCTCGTCGTAATGACCTCGTTCCCTTCACATATTTTCGGCTCCATTTCACCCTTTATTTATGGCATTTCTTTTACTATGCTTCCATGGTCATCGAATTCCTTCAGAAATTCACCATATCATTAGAATAATATATATATAATATATATATATATATATATATATATATATATATATATATATATATATATATATATATATGAGTGTACGGGTGTGTGTGTGTTTGTGTGTGTTTATGTGAGTGTACATGTGCGTGCGTGCGTGCGTGCGTGTGTGTGTGTGTGTGTGTGTGTGTGTGTGTCTGTGTGTGTGTGTGTTTACGTATGCATATATGCACACACACACACACACACACACACACACACACAGACACACACACACACACACACACACACACACACACACACACACACACACACACAGGAATATCAAGAGACGATTGAAACGATAGAGGATATATTGGGTATGATGGCCATTTGCTAAAAAAAAACCAAAAACAGAATTGAGTAGAAATATAAATATATCAACACAACAAAAACCGTGAGGACGGGATACAGTAAGATGCCAATAAAAGCAGAAAAAAAGAGGAATAACAATAATGTCTGAAACGAATTAGGACAGCAAGGGAGGGAGACTGGATGATACAGTTATTTTCTGTAAAGAATTGAATGCGGGATGGTTGGTTACTGAACAATTTTTTTTCATTGATATGATCCCCCTTTCCCCCTTTAAAAAATGAATACAAAAGCAATATACATACCAAAGCCCCGTTCCCCCATATAAGGGGGGGTTGACCAAATCAAAGCACGCAACACACGATATGGCACGTAATCACTATACACAGTATAGGGCAGACTGATGTTACATATGCTTGAGCCTATAGGCTTGCAGGTTTTCATATGCATCTCCCCGTTCAATATAGACTGACATTTTATTCATTTATTCATTTTTCTTTTTATTATTCATGTTCTGTCACTAATATATCTCGCCGTTCCCTCGGCTCTGCCCTCGCTTTCTTGTAGTTTTACTAGATTTGTTCTAGTTTTATAAATAACTAGGACATCCGTCTTCCTTTCCAATCAAATCATTCAGAATTTTCTGTTCTTCATTTCTATATACGTTACATCCAAACCCTTTCTCAAATGTCCTCGTTTCATCGTCTTTTTCTCTCTCACCCTCCCTCTCCTTTACTCTCTCTCTCTCTCTCTCTCACTGCCCTTCCTTCACCCTCCATACTTACCTTTCTCTCTCTCCCTCATTCTCTCTCTCTCTCTCTCTCTCTCTCTCTCCCTCATTCTCTATCTCTCTCCCACACTCTTCCTATCTCTCCCTTTTCCTCCCTCCCTATTTCTCCTTTTCCCTTCTTTCGTCTCTCCCTCTCCCTCCCCTCTCTCTCTCTCTCTCTCTCTCTCTCTCTCTTTTCTTCTTTCTATTTCTATGCCTCTCTCCCATTTTATATAGCTTTCCCTTTGTACACACGCACGCATGCACACACACACACACACACACACATACACACATACACACACACACGCGCGCGCGCGCACATACATACAAATGTATGTAATAATACATATAAACACAATCCTTCACACAAAGGTGAACAGACACGTGTGCGCAAACTTGGTGCACACACACACACACACACACACACACACACACACACACACACACACACACGTGCACACACAGTCATATACCGGCAGCAGCAGCAATTACTGCCCCCCTACTGTGAACAGCCAGGAGTTTGAAAATATCACTAAAAGCAGGTATAATGTCGATTTGCATGTCAAAGCAATACTGTCGTTAGGTCGATGCGCAGAGCTCTGTGCTTAGCATATTCCTCTTTTGGGATTGTGCCTCGTTTAATAAATACAGGAATCTTTTATATGTGATATATTCTGTTTGATTAGGAATTATGCTCGGAATTCCGTGCAAACGAGGACTGGAGCAATTAAAAGTGAGTTTTGGAGAAAAAAAAATGATAATAATAATGGGATGGAGAAAAGTGACTTTATGTATGTGTCGCTAGAGAGATACGGAGATGTTTTGTTGTTAAGATATGTGTGTTAACAGGTGCTACACATATATGCATACATATGCATACACGCACACGTGTACACACACACACACACACACACACACACACACACACACACACACACACACACACACAACTCGTGGCGCATATGGTAGAGTTCCCGGCTGCCACTACGGTGGTTTGGGTTCGAATCCCGCTCAGGGCTGAAATATATTATCACTGCGCTGCGGGTTGTTACTCCAACCTTCGCGGGCGGGGAGTTCGGGGTGTGTGTGCATGTAAGGTCACAGTCATGTATGAGCTCTGAGCTCCCTTCCGGGAGGGAAATAGCTGTCGATCGCTAGTCCAACACGTAGTCCAAAACCATGGTGAATCACACACACACACACGCACACGCACACACACACACACACACACACACATGCAAACTTCGATGTGTGGTGGTACCGAACTTGACCGCAAATTCAACGATCCGAGTTCGAACCTCACTCAGAGGCACGAAATATCAGACCTTGGCAAATCACACAAACGCACACACGCGCGCATGACCATATTCTATGATTTGAAAACGTTTTGAGTCAATTAACTTGGAAAACTGCACTTTAAACCGAACCTATACGCGTTACTTGAGTGTCTGTGTGTGTGTGGGTGGGCATTCCCCACCGATTTACTAACGCAAAAGCTTCTGATGACAGGCTTATTTGCACTGTTTCGCAAAAGGCTTTGGCTGGGGGAGAGTGGGTGATGACGTGTGATGTCCCCCCCCCCTAGGTGGTTCTTCCCCCCTTCCCCCTTCCCTCTCATCTCCTCAACGCCTCCCCTTCCCCCCTTCCCCTCCTCCTCATCATCTCAAAGCCTCCCCCTTCCACCTTTCCCCTTCCCCCTTTTCCCCTTCCCATCATCATTTCCTCAACGCCTCCCCCTTCCCCCCTTCCTCTTCCCCTCTTCCCCCTTATCACCTCCTCAACACCTCCCTCTTCCCATCCCCCCTCACCCTCATCCCTCTCATCATCTCCTCAACGCCTTCCCCTTCCCCCTTCCCCTCGTTCCCCTTATCTCCTCAACGCCTTCCCTTCCCCCCTTTCTCTTTCCTCCTACCCCTCGTCCTCCTCCACATCTCCTCAACGCCTCCCCCTTCCCCCCCTTCCCCCCGGTCTCCCGTCCCGCTGCCGCTGCCACTTGCAGTCCCTTCTGAAAGCGTCGTCGTCGGCGGCCGTCGCGACTGTTTCATCAGTGGAACTGTTGTCCCAGTAATTGGGTCCAGGACACCTGGTTCGCTCAGTACTTAATCAATAATGTCGTGGAACACATCAACACCTGGGCATTACAACTTCCTCCTCCTCCTCCTCCTCTTCCTCCTCCCGAGAACACTCGAGGCCTTCTTCGGGTAGTTCTTCCTCGAGGACACACCGAGGACAGACACGGGTGTGTGAACGAGATAGTTTGATCTGAGGACTTGTTTATCTTTAAATGACCACCCCATCCACGGTACGATCCGGTCTTGAGGCCGCCGGACAGATCTCATCGGTCCGACCAGATTGGATCGTGTATGTTGGCCAGACAAATCAAAATCAGTCCACACACGATCCAATCTAGTCTGATCCGATCACATCTGTCCGGTGATCTCAAGATCAGATCGTACCGTGGATGGGGTCCCGAAGACAATCCTTTCGATGACTTCAGCGAAACAGATCTGTGGGTTCAGGTCACTCGTGCATCGAAGCTCCGCCCACTTTTCGGAGGCGGGGCCTTTGTGCACAGAGAGATTTAGATCTACCTCTCCCCCCCCAGTAGAGCTGGAGGGGGGGGCATAGGCGGGGGGGGGGGAGGCTGTGGTCCTGCCAAACGTCTTAAGGAAAAGAGTAACTCCTTACAATATTTAACTCAGAAATACCTCAATTCACTTTTCACACTCGAAAACCTCAAACTCGACTTTGTATACACCGACTTGACGTCACTCATGGGTTCCGGATCCCCCCTTTCCTCCCCCTGGGGGAGACCTTGCCCACTCGAGCACACCATCCCCTCTAAGCACCCCAACACCACTAACCCCCCCACATGTCTTCTCTCCCCTAAGTTGAAGAAACCAGTTTCATGAACAAGTCTGACATCTCAAAATGACCAAACCTTCCTCCTCTCTTCATCCCCTTCCATGCCGAGTTTTACTCTTCTTTTTTTCCTTCGCCTGCCGTAAGACGATTTTATTCATCTCTGTGACATCTCCCCCACCTTCCCCCTCCCCCTCCCCCCTCCCCCCACGTGGCTTCATTAGACGACGAGGCAGATCAATGAGAAGCAGACTTTAGCACACAATGAAAATGGCGGACAACGTAATGTAAACATGTGACGTGAGATCAATATGTTGGTGGTATACGTCACCGAACTGCCGTCATTGTGTGTGTACACATAAGCGCACAAACACACACAATGTGTGTGTGTATATATATACACACACACATACACATATATATATACATATACAGTATATATATGTGTGTGTGTGTGAGAGTATTAGGTGGGGAAGGGTAAACGAAGATGGGCTTAAGAACACGTTTATTGTCCTAACGTTTCGGTCATAGAGACCGAAACGTTAGGACAATAAACGTATTCTTAAGCCCATCTTCGTTTACCCTTCCCCATCTATCACTCTCTCATTTGTCTCAAATATATATATATATATATATATATATATATATATATACAGTATATATATATATATATAGATATATATATATATACATAGCTCTATATATATATGTATGACCACTGGGATAAATTTAAAATGTTTAAGAATTATGTCCTAGATGCCGTTGAACAATGTTTTTAATCAAATATATATGTATATATATATATCTTTTTTTTATTATAAAATGAAAAAAAAATCTGTTAATCTGTTTCGCTTAATTCTTCATTCATTGTGGCGACTTCTGGAAATTTACTTGTTTACTTTATTCTGGCGAATGCCAAACAATTTCTGCTGATCACAGAAGACGCCATCTTTGGCCAGCAAAGGGGGACGTATTCGAAGAATTATGAAATCTCTTTGTATATCGGTCGGATATTCGTGTGAGCGAAAATTTATGAGAGATCAATTATTACCTTCTTCAATATGGATGATTTCGGTCATTAGTTTCACGGTATATATATATATATATATATATATATATATATATATATATATATATATATATATATATATTTTATAAATAATGATTTAAAAAAATCATCGAGCAAACTCCTACTCCAGTCCACCAACCCTACTAATAGAAAGAATACTATATTTTCCCCTAGCAACCTGTTTATTTCGGATCTTTTTGGGGGAAAATACCCTATTTCCCCTATATTTCAGAACCTGTTGGGGGAAAATAG
>NC_134816.1:36319239-36324239 GCF_046742065.1 Oratosquilla oratoria
TTCTGGCAATATGTGCGTCAATTTCCTGTGTCCTATACATTAAGAAGTCTGAGCGTTCCCTTGCTAAGAAATTAGTAATTTCTCCAGTCTTACCTACACGTCATCTGCTTGTCTCTTCTGTAATGTCCAAAAATAGTAAGAAAAAAATCCATAGAAATACTTAGATAAAAGTAGACAAATAAAGAATTTGATAAACAATTAATGAGTTATTGCATAAATAAATAGGGGCAAAAAACTTAATTTTTGCCTCTGATGTAATGTCCTAAAAATGAAAAAAAAATAAGTACATAAAAATACACAAATAAATAAAAATTGATAACTAAATAAATGGATAAACAAACAAGTAATTATATAAAACAAATATATACATAAACATGGACCTAATTAGATTTTTTTCTTATAACATTCTTCCTGATTACTCTGTACATTTTCCCGAGTGGATGAGGGTGAGTAGGGAGGGTGTGCCACAGAAGGAAGCGGTGGGGGTAAACCAACCGCAGCTATCAGGCCCGAGCAATGTGGCGGGTGGGAGGGATGACCTTTTATCCACGAGATGCAAAGAAATAATACCCAACCAATGAATTTTTGGATGTGTATGGGGTGGGTGTGGACGTCGATACGGATACCCCATAATGACGTGGATAATATCTTTTGGTATATGTATGTATATATGTGTGGGTGTATAAAAAGTGTTAAAAGCGCCATCTAGATGGAACGAGCGGCCATGGTTTCCCTCCAGAGAGCTAATTAGGCAGAAACCTCGCAAGTGGACATTCACAATTACATGATAGAGAACAGGACAGTTTCTGTGGGTTTCCATTTCCTGAAATGAAAGCCTTAACCACATCAATTAAGTTTCATTTCCTCTCTCTCTCTCTCTCTTTTTTTTTTTTTTTTTTTTTTTTTGTGTGTTTTACTCTGTTCCTTGATTACTTTCTAAGAGAGCAATGATCATGCCCAAAGGGTCAAAATTTATTTTCTAGAAAAAAGGAAAACATAGCGGACGTGCATAGACATGTATAGAAAGATAGACACAGGAACACAGGGATAGATATAACACAAAGATACACACACAGACGCGCTGACACACACTCACACACACACACACATACACACACACACACACACACACACACACACACACGCACACACGCGCGCGCACAAACGCACACGCACACACACACACACAGACACACACACACTGGACGAGACAATAGTGTGTGCAAAAATTATACACGAATTTGAGAGCAAACTAGACACTGCGAGATACAAAGACGGGACACCATGAGCATAGCTCCCCTTCCCGTAAGATACAACTAGGTAAGTAAATACATACACATGCAAATACAGACACACACACACACACACACACACACACACACACACATACACACACACACCTACACAGAAAAGAGAGAGAACATTAATGTCGAGATAATGGTCTTGTTTTTTCACACTATGATTATGCGAGCAACACTTTTTCTACTCCATCTGTTTCATTAATTTCAGAGGACATCAAATGTACGAACGTTCTATCACGTCTCATACACAAAAAGATATCACATGTACAAAAAAGAAACATAAAATAAAACAGAATGAAATAAAATCAGATGAAATAAGATTAAATAAAACAAAATAAGATAATTCAAAAGGACTGTACAAGTCCCCGACCACACTTCACGTAACTGCAGAAGACGTAGTCTCGTGTTCATAAAAAATAAGATAAGATAAAACATTTCAAAATAGAATTAACTAGAGAAATCATAAAAAATTATGAGTTTTGTTGTATTTTTCGTTAATTTGTAGATTCTTCTGGTCATAGGCAAAATCCTACAGTGAGGGAGGAAGGCATAGTTCGGATTCCGTAACGGAGAGAGAGAAAAACCAGCGTCCTCGGTTCGAGTCCCGCACGGGGAAATTAATCGACGAATTCTAAACAATTGTATATTATAATAACATTACATATTCCATTTACTTGTACGAACGTGATGCGTTTTTTTTTTTTTTTTTTTTTTTTTTTTTGCAAAGCCGGCCATCTACATTTCGTAATATTTTTCTTTGGTGCCTTTGATCTTTTATGTAGGAGGTGATAAGTCATTTGCATATTCCCTCCTTTCTGGGTCATCTATAATCCAAGACTCAAAAAGAACATGCAATATTTTTTTCTTTAAAAAAAAAAAAAAATGGGGGCCTTTGATAACACGAACATATTTTGTATCATTCACATTCTAAAAAAAAAAAAAAAAAAAAAAAAAAAAAAAGTGACGATGTTCAAAAGACAATGTTCAAGCGAAATTGTTCAAAAGTCAATGGTGGTACTTTCTCATCAAGTCTGATTCCTTTTGATAGATAAATAAACAAATGAATAAACGAATAATTAAATAAATTAAAGAATGAATAACTATCTGATTTCGTACTATAAAGTGTAGCTACCTTCAGCTGTCACGTCAGTAATATGTGACGTCGGACATATGTGACGTCAGATATGTGACGTCGGAGATATGTGACGTCGGAGATATGTGACGTCGGAGATATGTGACGTCGGAGATATGTGACATCGGAGATATGTGACGTCATATATGTGTGACGTCAGATATATGACGTCAGTGATACGTGACGTCAGATATACATGACGTCACTCACATCTCGGCAGCGAGCCAATCATATGCGTACTTTGGGTAGGGACTCATATGCAAGCTTCTTTCTATGCCCTGAATGATAAATAAATGATAAATGAATGAACGATACGTAAATTAATAAATAAATACATGAATAAATAGACTGATAAATAAATAAATGAATAAAAATAAAATCAGAGGATTTGATCCCGAACGTGCTCGTGACGCGTCTTAGAGAGAGAGAGAGAGAGAGAGAGAGAGAGAGAGAGAGAGAGAGAGAGAGAGAGAGAGAGAGAGGTGGGGGAGAAAGAGAGATAGGGGAGGGATAGGGGGAGGGATAGGGAGAGAGGTAGGGAGGGGGAGAGAGAGAGAGAGAGAGAGAGAGAGAGAGAGAGAGAGGTGGGGAGAAAGAGAGAGAGAGAGAGTGATAGGGAGAGAGGTGGGGAGAAAGAGAGATAGGGGGAGGGATAGGGAGAGAGGTAGGGAGAGAGAGAGAGAGAGAGAGAGAGAGAGAGAGAGAGAGAGTGAGAGGTGGGGGAGAACGAGAGAGATAGGGGAGGGATAGAGAGAGAGGTAGGGAGGGAGGGAGAGAGAGAGAGAAAGAGAGAGAGAGAGAGATAGAGGTGGGAGAGAGAGAGAGAGAGAGAGAGATAGAGGTGGGAGGGAGAGAGAGAGAGAGAGAGGGAGAGAGAGAGAGAGAGAGAGAGAGAGAGAGAGAGAGAGAGAGAGATAGGGGGAGGGATAGAGAGAGAAGTAGGGAGAGAGGGAGAGAGAGAGAGAGAGAGAGAGAGAGAGAGAGAGTAGAGGTGGGGGAGAGAGAGAGAGAGAGAGAGAGAGAGAGAGAGAGAGAGAGAGAGAGAGAGAGGTGGGGGAGAAAGAGATAGGGGAAGGGATAGAGAGAGAGGTAGGGAGAGAGAGAGAGAGAGAGAGAGAGAGAGAGAGAGAGAGAGAGAGAGAGGGAGAACGAGAGCTATTTTCACCCACTGGCTTTACGACGAGGTCAACGATCTTCCGTAGTTCGATGGACAAAGCAACGGCTGCCATTCCTCCATAGTGAACCGGAGGGGGGGGGAGAGGGAAGGGGGGAGGGAAGGGTAGAAGGGGGAAGGGGGGAGGGAAGGGGGGAGGGAAGGAGGGTTAGGGAGCGCATTGAGTTCTATAGTGAAGAGGAGGAGGTACTGGAGAAGGAGGACAGGAAGAGGAGGAGGATAGGAGGAGGAAGGGGGGAGAGGAGGGAGAGATATAGGAAGAGAAGAAGGAAGAGGGAAGAAGTATAAGAGGGAGGAGGAGGTAGGGAGGGGTAAGAGGGGAAGGAAGAGGAGTGGGTAATGTAGGAGTGGGAGGAACAGGAGGGGAGGAGGAGGAAGAGGAGAAGGAGGAAGGAAATAGGAGTGGAGGAGGAGGCGGTGGGGGAGGAAAAGGAAGGGGAAAAGTAGGAGGAGGAGGAGGAGGAGGAGGAGGAAGAGGAGGAGTAAGGGAGAAATAGGAGGGAGATACGAAGGAGGGGGAAGAAGAAGAGGAGGAGGAGGAAGAGGAGGAGGAGGAGGAGGAGGAGGAGGAGGAGGAGGAGGAGGAAGGGGAAAAGTAGGAGGAAGGGGTAGGAGGGGGAGGGGGGATATGAGAGGGAGAGGAGGAGGAGGAGGAGGAGGAGGAGATGGAGAAGGTGGAGGAGGAGGTGAGGAGGAAGGGGAAAAGTTAGGAGGAAGAGTAGGAATAGGAGGGGGTAGGGGGGAGGAGGGGATATGAGGGGGAGAGGAGGAGGAGGAGATGGAAGGGGAGGGGGAGGAGGAGGAGGGGAGGAGGAGGAGGAGGAGGAGGAGGGGGAGGAGGAGGACAGATGGAGGAGGAGGGGAAAGTTGTCCCCCTCAACGGCTCAAGTCAACGTCATCGTTTGTGACAGACCCTTCGTGGGGCGGGGACCAGGGGGGGGGGGTCGGGGCGGGGCGCGGTGTGGTCGATTGGTTTCTGTCATTGGTCCCGTGTCATAAATTCAATGACTCCGAGGGTCGGATCAACAACAACAACAACAACAACGAAAATAACAATGACAATAACAATAATAATGGTAACAACAGTTGCAGAAGAATAAAAGAGAACAATAACATTAACAACAATAAAATTAGCAACAACAACAGTAACAAATACAACAATAGCAGCTACATAAAAATAATAACAAAATAACAACAATGAAATCAACAACAACGAAAATAACAATGACAATAACAACAATAATAGTAACAACAGTTACAGAAGAATAAAAGAGAAGAACAACAATAATATTAACAACAACAACAGTAACAAATACAACAATAGCAGCTACATAAAAATAACAAAATAACAACAAAATCAACAATAACATTAACAACAACAGTAACAAATACA
>NC_134816.1:36329239-36349239 GCF_046742065.1 Oratosquilla oratoria
TTATTTTTTCTCCTTCCCCTTCACATTAATTTCCGCAAGAAACGTTACTAAGGAAAGTTATTGTACTTATCGTAACAGAGATGCAAAAAATATACAAAAATCTGTGTAAGCAGGCGCAAGGAAACTTCATAAATACTTGAAAAAAGAATTTGAGTTTCGTAGAGTCATGCAGGTGTTCGATGACAAATCAACTTCCGTGAAATCACAATGGATACCTATTTGGCTTCCTTGATCAGGTATCGAACCCAAGCCTCTTAAGTTACCATACCACTCTCATACCAATGGACCATCGTGTGGATTTGCTGTTGTGATCTACACTGGGTTTGGAGGTTTGAGACAAACAAGGTGGTGTTTTGTCGCTTTGGGTGGTATTTTGTCGTTTTATTTTTTCCGTATAGACTGAACTACATTCTCGGAGCATTCCCTGAGGAAAATTCTGGCGGTTGCTCATGGTTATGTTAACAAGCACCTGATGGATGTTGTCCCAACAGGGAGCAATATACGATTTATCATCCATGTCCACTCCATATTCACAATATACAATGCATGAACTGAGTATGGACACTCAGTTTTTATATATGGATTATATATTAACAAGCAACGGGAACACATATAAAATGATATATTTATCGTATGCAGAGTTTGCAGTAGGCAATGTTCGACACAGGTGTCCAGCCGCTCGGCCCATTTGACCGCGTGACCTCAGACGCATTTGGCCCAAAAGCCCGCTGTGAGGTCAAACACAATAGGAGGTCCCTTGGGAGTTCTCTGAAGACATCGGAGGTTCCATCCTGTGCTAATGCGTGCGTGTGTGCGTGTGCACACTGGACATCTAAAGGATTGAATATTCCCTTCAATCATCTTGCAACAATTGAGGATACAAATGGCTTAATATATATACATATTTTTTTTAAGTTTCCACAACATTGGCTAGCAATGGCAATCATCCTCAGGGATAAATCAATCCCGTTATTAAACGGTAGATTGACTTGCTAGCCCTCCAGTGCCCAACAGCCAGCCAGGGGCAATAATTGTGCCCTCGACCCATAATAGAGGATATATAGGAATTCTGATAAGGCCTTATTATGTACTACGAAAACATAAAAAGGCCTTTGTCATGTACTACAAAAACATGACAACAAATGTTTCCTCTCTTCTACAAATACACTACAAAAAGTAAACTTTCTCTATCTGTGTATATATATATATATATATATATATATATATTCATATGCATACATACACACACACACATATATATATATATATATATATATATTCATATGCATACATATATATATATATAATACACACATATATGTATATATATATATATATATATATATATATGTGTGTGTGTGTGTGTGTGTGTGTGTGTGTGTGTGTGTGTGTGTGTGTGTACGTACGTACGTATGCATATATGTATACATATGAAAAGCTTGGGGAATGTGTGTCTAAAAGAAACTACCCATAGTCCGAGTTTAATCCAGCTCCGTTTCGCTCTACGGCCCAGAAAGAGAACGAGTCACCAAGACCGCAAGAATCCGACTGAATCAAATTATCTGGCGTTAGGTGGCAACTCAAGCCAGGTTGCCAACCCTTGTACCTATTCACTCCCCCCGCGCATCTGCAGTATAATGACTACCCCCCTCGAGACACCAATATTCTCCCTCTCTCTCTCTCCTTCTCTCTCCTCTCTCTCTATCTCTGTCTCTGTTACTCTCCTTCTCTCTCTCTCTCTCTCTCTATCTTTGCCTCTGTTACTCTCTTTTTCTCTCCTTCTCTCTCTCTCTCTCCCTGTTATTCTCTCTCTCTCTCCTCTCTCTCTCTCTCTCTCTCTCTCTCTCTCTGTCTCTGTTACTCTCTCTCTTTCTCTCTCTCTCTCTATCCTTCTATCTCTCCTTCAATCTCTCCCTCTGTCTCTCTCTCTCTCTCTCTCTTACTCTCTCTCTCTCTATCCTTCTATCTCTCCTTCACTCTCTCCCTTTCTCTCTCTCTCTCTCTCTCTCTCTCTCTCTCTCTCTCTCTCTCTCTCTCTCCTTCTCTTTCTCCTCCCCTTTCTCTCCTTCTCTCTCTCTCTCTCCTTCTCTCTCTCTCTCTCCTTCTCTCTCCATAACAACACTTGGCTTACATCCGGTTGCTTCCCTCCCACGTCACGTTACGTCACAGTGCCACAGCTGACGTCACGTTGGCACACAATGTCAGTGCCAACACTCTCAGTGACAACGAGGCCGAAGTGTCTTGATCAAATGTAAGCGAGTGTGCAGAACATATAATTTCCCCTCTCTCTCCCCTCTCCTCCCCTCCCCTCTCCCCCTCCTTCCGCGCTGACACGCTGTCAACGTTAAGATACTTGAATGGGGGAAGAGGAAGAGGGAGAGGGGAAGTGAGGGGAAGGGAAATAGGAAGGAGAGGGAAAGGAAGGGGAACGTAGGAGTGGGACTGAGGCTGAGGAGGGAAGGGGAAAAAAGGGGAAAAGGAAAGAAAGGGAAGGGAGGGGAAGGAAAGGCAAAGGAGGGGAAAGGAAAGGGGAAGAGGGGAGGGGGCGATGAAGAGGAGGGAGAAGGAGGGAAGAATAGAGAGGTAGGGAGGTGAGGGGAGAGGTATGGGAGAGGGAGGGAGAGGTGGGGCGGAGAGAGGAAGGGGAGTGAAAAATGAGGGGAGGGAGGATAAGATTAAGAACACACAGAGGAGGAGACGGATGAGGAGGAGGCAGAAGAGGAGGAGGAGGAGGAAGAGGAGGAGGAAGAGGAGGAGGGGAAGAGGAGGAGGAAGAGGAGGAGGAGGAAGATGAGATAGAGGAAGAGGAGGGGGAAGAGGAGATAGAGGAAAAGGAGGAGGAAGAGGAGGAGGAGGAAGAGGAGGAGGAGGAAGAGGAGGAGGAAGAGGAGATAGAGGAAGAGGAGATAGAGGAAGAGGAGGAGGAGGAAGAGGAGGAGAAGGGGAAGAGGAGGAGGAAGAGGAGGAGGAAGAGGAGATAGAGGAAGAGGAGGGGGAAGAAGAGATAGAGGAAGAGGAGGAGGAGGAAGAGGAGGAGGAGGAGGAGGAAGAAGAGGAGGAAGAGGAGGAGGAGGAAGGATGCCATTGAAAAGTTAAATTATCTCGATTACTCTCTCAAATATAACCATGGCGTTTACTCCATCTTGCTAAACAGTCCAGAGAGACTACATAGTGTGAATATCATCATGCTTGTAAATGCAGGAATGTATGCATGTATGCATGTATGTATATGAATATCGATATGAATGAATGTGTGTGTGTGTGTGTGTGTGTGTGTGTGTGTGTGTGTGTGTGTGTGTGTGTGTGTGTGTGTGTGTGTGTGTTTGTGTGTGTCTATATGAATGAATGAATAAATGAATGTGTGTGTGTGTGAGAAAGAGAAAGAGAGAGAGAAAGAGAGAGAGAGAGAGAGAGAGAGAGAGAGAGAGAGAGAGAGAGAGAGAGAGAGAGAGAGAGAGAGATTCGCTCTCGATCGTGTCCGTCTTGTTTACGAGATCGCTCTGAGGACGGGGCGGCGGTGGTGGGGGGGGAGGGGGGCAAGGGTTGACAGCCCCTCCCCACCTCCCCCTCCCCCCTCCCCCACCATCATGAATACATTAGCTCGAACAGGCCCCGCAGCCGAAGAGGAAGTGAAGGGGGGAAGGGGGGAAGGGGGGAGGGGGGAAGGAAGAGGGAGAAGGGGACTTTGGGTGGGGAAGGGGGAGGGGGAAGGTGAAGAGGGGGGAAGGGGACTGTGGGAGGGGAAGATGGGGAGGAGGGGGAAGGGTGAGGGGGAAGGTGACTGGGGGGACGGTAAAGGGGAAGGGGACTTTAGGAGGGGAGGGGAGGGGAAGGAAGGGGGAAGGGGACTGGGCGAGGGAAAGGGGGAGGAAGATGGTAAAGGGGGAGGGGGAGAAGAAAGGGGATGACGAAGAGGGAAGGAAAGGGTGTGTGGAAGGGGGGAGGAACGGGGTGGGGAGGGAAGGGGGAGGATGTATCGGAAGGGGAGGATGTATGGGAAGGAGGAGGAGATGGTGAGAAGAGAGGGGGAGGGGGTTGGGAGGAGGGAGGAAGAAGGAAAGGGGGAAGGGGAGGATGAAGGGAAGGGGAGGATGAAGGGAAGGGGAGGGGGAGGTGGGGGAGGGGGGTAGGAGAGGAGGCATTAAAGGGACGATTAAAGGCTTCCTTTATTTTTGAGAGAATATTCTCCAATAATAACAGAATGCTGCGTGACGCTGATCCGTAGGGATGTTACAAAAGTGGACGCTGGGGGTGGGGGGTGTTGGTGTGGTGGTGGAGGGAGTGTTGGGTTGAGTCGTCGATGGTGCATGAGAGGGGTGAGGGTAGGAACGTCAGAGAATATGTGTGTGTGTGTGTGTGTGTGTGTGTGTGTGTGTGTGTGTGTGTGTGTGTGTGTGTGTGTGTGTGTGTGTGTGTGTGTGTGTGTGTGTGTGTTTACCCAGTTGTATTTACCTAGTTGTATTTTACGGGAAGATAGCTATGCTTGTAGTGACCCGTTTTATATCTTTCCGAATCCAGTTCTTTCTTAAAGTCATGTATAGTTTTAGCACTCACTGTTCCCTCATATAGATTGTTTATTTAAAAAAAATAATAATTATAGGTTTATTGAGATAGCAGTGGATTACACTGACAATAATACAATTGGGCACTTTTATGAGTAATAATAGTAATTTATTAGAGTGATATGCTTAGTCTAAATTTTTTGATGCGTTTATTGTGCGGAAATTGTTTGTATTGGCATTGTTCTTTTATGGGTCTGTTCTCGGCGCTCTTTTGGGCTTTATTTTTTTTTAATGCCGTGTTGCTTGGCGGGTGGGTGTGGTGGTAGGTGGGAGGAAGTGACGGTGACGTGGGTGTAGCATTAGGTCCTGTCCAAACTTATTCAGTGCCTCACTGTGTTTGTCGGACAATCTTGGCAAGCTGAGGGTGGTGAGGGCGTGTTCGTATCCCTCATACTGATTACCCAAGATAATTCTGCACGCTCTTTGTTTTTACTTTCTTCTCTAATTTGCTCCTCTGTGTGATGTTAAGTGATGATGACCAGGCTGGGGAGGCGTACATGAGGGTGGAGAGTACGAAAGGTGGTGTAGACTCCCTTTAGATCTGGTGATGGGGTACCAAGGGACTTCAATCTGCGCAGCATGAAGAGTTTGTAAGAGGCTGTCCTGATGATGATGTGGTTGATGTGCTGGTTCCAGTTAAGGTGGTCGTCTATTGTGATGCCTAGTAGCTTGGCGGACTGGACCACCTGAAGGGAATGGGTTCCTAATGGACAGGTGAGGTGGTGCCACCGCCTGTTTGGATGTACAAACATGCATGACCCACGGTCTTGTTGTTGTGGTTAACTGTCACATTCCTGCTCTCAGTCCCACGTTTTGAGGTTGTCTAGGATGTTTTGTAGTGAAGAAAAGTCAGGCTGGCCTGGTGTTGATGGGAATGCCAACTGTACAGTCATCGACGTATTTCCATCTATGTTGGGTGTCCATTAATGCGTCATTTATGAGGATGAGGAAAGCACAGTGGTCCCATTTTGGTCCCTTGGAGGGACCCCACATGTTAGAGGGTGGAGGGGAGGATGTCGTTCCCCTGGTACCTCACTAACCCTGTTGACGTCCGGTCAGGAAGTCGGCTAGCCATGCTACCAAGTTGTGGTTGGATCCCCCGTGTGTGTGCGTGTGTGTGCGTGCGTGCGTGTCTGTGTGCGTGCGTGCGTGTGTGTGCGTGCGTGTGTGTGTGTGTGTGTGTGTGTGTGTGTGTGTGTATGTGTATGTATGCGCATGCGCATGAAGTGTACAGTCTTTTACTCTTAAATCAAGTAAAACATTAAGACGAAAGCAATTTCGAAAACCGCGTTTTATTATCTTGAAGGCAAAGTCATTACGGGAATGTTTGGCTAATTTCGGGGCGTATTTGTTGATACTACTCGGGTTAAGACATCATTATGACACAAAATAAGGTTGGGAATGTTTTCGTTTGGGATGGCGCGTCCACACTTGTGTCTAACATGTGACGAACATGAAGACTCCATGTGTCCCAGTATGTCACATGCTGAAAAAAAAAAAAAAAAAAAAAAAAAAAAAAAATATATATATATATATATATATATATATATATATATATATATATACAGTGAACCACTTTGAGATACAAAACTTTAAAGAAAACAAAAAAATTGTTAAATACGTACCAAACTCTGGTATGGTTTGAGAACATTGCGGAACGAAAGAAATATATTACCAGATTTAAAAAAATGCTGTTCCTAACATTTAATTTACTTATTCACAGATTCATTAATTTCTTTATTTTTACATTTTATTTTTCTATTTATTTTTTCTATTTATCTTTACTTTCTCTTTGTCTATTTACTGATTCATTAATGTATTTATTTTATTTTTACTATTTGTTTTTTCATATATATATATATATATTTTTTTTTTATCTTCTCTTTGTCCATTCCAGCACTGATTTAATGTCATAGGACTCCTTTCTCGATAACGACGACTTCTAGAATTCCTATATTTTTTATAGACGTCATTAAGGGTCATAATAGTCCTCAAAGCACTGAGCCAATGACCCATAAGCGATTCCTTCCCTAGTTGCCTTTCTATGAAACGCCTCCGGAACGATGTTCGAATCCTGGGAGCCAATCTAGTCTTTTCTAGTTTACAACCTTCGCAGGGACAATTAAATTCCTAAACTACAATTGTCTCCTTGGAAAAATTACTCCCTGTTTCGGCTTTCAAACAAGCAGCTGCTGCATGCAGGAGTTTTTGCAGTGATGGGCCAGTAGTTGGTCACCTCGGCTGGGATGCCTATTAACGCCAGATAACTTAACTCTGGGGCATCCTTCTGTGGTTTTGGTGTGTTCGCTTTCATCCAATTTCGATAAATCCGTTTTTTTTTTTTTTTTTTTTTTTTTTTTTTTTTTAGGAATGACTATTCTCAAGAACGTCACTACACTCTCTTTATTTCGCTGGACAATTCATTCAGATACAGAAGTTTGCAGGAGTAACATGGCAGAGGTCGGGAAGGGAAGGGAAGGAGGAGGAGGAAGTCGATGACGAGGAGAAAAGACGAAAAGAGGTAGTCAATGGAGGAGGAAGAGGAGGATGAAGAGGAGGAAGGAGGAGAAGGAGGAAGGAGGGGAGGAGGAGGAGGTCGAGGAGGAAGGAGGGGAGGAGGAGGAGGAGAAGGAGGAGGAGGTCGAGGAGGAAGGAGGGGAGGAGGATGTGGGGGAGGAAGAATAGGTGAAACAAGAGGAGGAAGAGAAGGAAGAGGAGGTAGAAGAGGAGGTAGTGGAGAAGGAGGAAGAGGAGGAAGGAGAGGAGGTAGTGGAGGAGAAGGAGGAGGAGGAGGAGGAGGAGGCGGAAATAATTACCATACCAAAAGTAAATAGAAAAGAATAAGCACAGGAGTAATTATATTTTCTGCCTCTGCTTCTACTCCCCTCCCCCTCCCCTCCTTCCCCTTCTCCCCTCCCCCTCTCCCCTCCCCCTCCCCCTTTCTTTATTTGCTTCTGATGAGTTTCTGCTAATTCTCTACTTTTGATCATTTCTCTCTCTCTCTCTCTCTCTCTCTCTCTCTCTCTCTCTCTCTCTCTCTCTCTCTCTCTCTCTCTCCATCTATTTTCTCTCTCCTTCCTTCTCTCTCTCTCTCTATATATATATTTTCTCTCTCCTTCCTTCTATCTCTCTCTCTCTATCCATCTATTTTCTCTCTCCATCCATTTTCTCACTCTTAATTTTCTCTCTCCACCCATTTTCTCTTTCTCTCTCTCTCTCTCTCTCTTCACCCTTCTCCCTCTATCTCTCTCTCTCTTCATCCTTCTCTCTCTCTCTCTCTCTCTCTCTTCATCCTTCTCTCTCTCTCTCTCTCTCTATTCACTCTCCACCCATTCCCTCTCTGTCTCTCTCTCCCCTAAGTACTCCTTCTCAATTCCTTTTTTCTCCTTTTTCTCAATTCCTCCCAAACCAAATGATTATCTCTCCCTTGATTACACTTTCCCCGCCTCCTTTTCATTGGCTCAGTCTTCTCGTTTTCTTTATCTTCTTATCAATTCCCTTTCTACCTCCCTTTTTACCATCTTCTTTCTACGTTCCTTCTTCTTCTTCTTACTTTGTTATCTTCAATTTACTATGTTCATCATATATATATATATATATATATATATATATATATATATATATATATAAGAATGAAGAAGACTGCAAGATACCATAAGGCCTACACTAGGCAGTTCCATGTCTATTATATGACTACAGAAAAAGAGGAACTATATATCTATATATATATATATATATATATATGTATATATATATATATATATGCATATATATATATATTCTGGTTAGCCTCAGACAATTTCATTCAGCAGAAAATAAAAATAAAAATAAAATAAAATAGAATAAGATTAGATTGAAAAAGTTGTTAACAAGGCACCGAATGAAAAGGAGAAGTGAATAAAAGAAAATGAAGGAAAGAAAGAAAATAATTAACAGAGAAGGGAAACAAGAACACAAAAAGGAGAAACTTAAGAGATGATAGGTCACAAGGGTGGAGAGAGAGATAAAGAGAGAGAGAGAGAGAGAGAGAGAGAGAGAGAGAGAGAGAGAGAGAGAGAGAAGTAGAGGAGAGAAAGAGAGGGAGAAGGAGAGAGAGATTGAGATAGATAGATAGACAGATAGAGAGAGACAGACAGACAAAGAGAGAGAGAAGAAGAGGAGAGAGGAGAGAGAGAGGGAGGAGGAGAGAGAAAGAGAGAGAAGAAGAGGAGAGAGTAGATGAGAGAGAGATGGAGGAGGAGAGAGGGAGAATGAGAGAGAGGAGAGAGAGAGAGAGAGAGAGAGAGAGAGAGAGAGAGAGAGAGAGAGAGAGGAAAGAAGAAGAGAAGGAGAGAGAGAGAGAGAGAGAGAGAGAGAGAGAGAGAGAGAGAGAGAGAGAGAGAGAGAGAGAGAGAGAGAGAGAGAGAGAGAGAGAGAGAGAGAGAGGGAGAGAGAGAGGAAGGCAGGTAGGTAGGTAGGCACCTATTCCTTGGGGGCTTATATTCAATTAAATAGAGCAGGTGAGCCAACGGGTCAAATTGACTCCTCCTCCTCTTCTTCCTCCTCCTCCTCCTCTTCTTCCTCCTCCTCCTCCTCCTCCATTGGCACCATAGCTGGTCCGGCACTCACCATATATTGATAGTCTCTCTCTATTCCTCCCTTTCACCATCTTTGACCATCCCTCCGCGGATCACAATGTTGTGATTGTGGGATTTGTCGTTAAGTGTTATGGATCCTAATCTTTCCAAAATATAATTCATTAATTTATTTTCTTTTACATATTAATATTTCGTATGTTATTGGAGCCTAATTGCGTCAGTGTGATTGTTGTATTTTTTTTTTTTTTTTTTACAACATCGCTATTCGGACAATGTCATCGGCGTCGACATGACGTCACGTCGTTCTTTTACTTCGTATCCGGAGAAAAACGACATGACGTCACTCACAGGCCCCGCCTCCCTCGGGCTGGACAACCCCCCTAAGCCCCTCCCCCTTTATGACGTCACCAAGGAAGGTCAAATCTTACCCCCTTTCTTTCCTGCATAAGTTTTATTCCGTCAGTTATTTAGAGATTTTAAGCAACACCCCTACGGACCAGGGGAACACATTATTCTTTTATGACTGAAGACTAATATTACTCAGAGAAGGGAACGGTTTTTGAAGATGAAGGTGCAATGTTCATTTTATCGTTTTCTCTATTTTACTAAATAATTATGTTTTCTCCAATATTTTCAAGACACATTCTTCCTCTTCTTCCTCCTCCTCCTCCTCCTCCTCTTACTCCATTTCCTCATCTTCTTCACTCTCTCGTTCCAATTCCTCTTCATTCTTCTCCTTCCTCCTTCTCCTCCTCCTCCTAGTTTTCTTCCTTCTTTTGTCCCTCCTCTTCCTCTTCTTCCTCTATCCACTCCTCTTCCTCCCTCCTCTCACCCACAACTCCTTTTTCTTCTTCCTCCTCTTCTTTCTCTCTTCCTGTAAGTCCCCCTTCCCCCTCCTCCACTTTTTTAACCAACCCTTCCTCTTCCTCCTCCTCCTCCTCCTCTTCTTCCTCCTCCTCCTCCTCTTCCACCCCCTTGTGGACTCTAGGAGCCGTCCACCACTTAGTCCCTTGCCATTCTCTTCCACAACAACATTCCTCAGCCATTCCGACTCACCAACAATGTCCTCTCCTCTACCACAGCTGTTAACCCTAACACACACACGCACACACACACACACACGCACACACACACGCACGCACACACACACGCACACACACACACACCACACGCACACACACACACACGCACACACACACACATATATATTATATATATATATATATATATACACGAGTGTGTGCGCGTATGTGTGTGTGTGTGTGTGTGTGTGTGTGTGTGTGTGTGTGTGTGTGTGTGTGTGTGTGTGTGTTTGTATGTGTATGTGTGTGTATGTTTGCTTTGTTTTGTGTGAGGAGGAGGAAGAGGAGGAATGTGGCTTGTGAGTATCAAAGAAAAACATATATTTATTGAATGAAATAAAGAGAACATTGAAAGATACATGGCACCTCCATCTTCAAAAAAGTGATAAAAGAATGATGTGTGACCCTGGTCCGTAGGGGTGTCACTTAAAATCTCTAAATAACTGACGACATTAAACGCACACTGCTACTACCACCGCTACCGTGGTTATCATTTGTATAATTATTAATCCTCAGCACACTTTCAAAAATCCCCTTTTTTCCCTTCCCCCTTCCCCGCAAAAAAAAAATAAATAAATAAATAAAAAATAAAATAAAATAAATAAATAAACAAAATGATAAATAAATAAATAAATAATAATAATAAATAAAATAAATAAAATAAGATGATGAATATAATGGCGGCAACAACAACAACAACAACGATAATGATGATGATAATAATAATAATAATAATAACAATAATAATAATAATAATGATAACAATAATAATAATAATAATAATAATAATAACAATAACAGATAATAATAAATAAAATAAAAACACCTTCTCCCTAGGCCCTGTGTATTCATAAAAGACAAATGACCCATTAGCTGGCAACCCACCTTTCCGAAGCCCTTTACTGCGCGTGCGCGTTCACCACCATTACAGCTTGCAATAACAACAAGAACAACCGCCGTTGACTATATCAACACCAACAACAACAACAACAACAACTAACACCAGCACTACTATTAACAACAACAACAGCAACAACCTCCAGCATCACTATCATCACCACCAACACCATCATTGTCACCAACAACTACCACCAGCACTACCACTAACAACAACACAACCACCTCCACCATCACCACCATCACCACCACCATCACAATCACCACCAACAACGAGATTCAGGATTTCTCTGAAATGTTATGATGATTCATCTTCAGTTCGTTGGACACAAAATGTTTGCAAACCGGTGGCAGCGGAGAAGGCGTACAAACCACAGCCACCCCCAGCCACCATCCAGCCCCCATCCAGCCACCCCAGCCCCATCCAGCCACCCCCAGCCACCACCCCAGCCCCCATCCAGCCACCCCCAGCCACCACCCAGCCCCCATCCAGCCATCCCAGCCCCATCCAGCCACCACCCAGCCCCCATCCAGCCACTCCCAGCCACCACCCAGACCCCCCAGCCACCCCCAGCCACCACCCAGCCCCTATCCAGCCACCCGAGCCCCCATCCAGCCACCACCAGCCACCACCCAGCCCCCATCCAGCCACCCCAGCCACCACCCAGCCCCCATCCAGCCACCACAGCCCCATCCAGCCACACACAGCCACCACCAGCCACCACCCAGCCCCCATCCAGCCACCCCAGCCCCCATCCAGCCATCACCAGCCACCCCAGCCACCACCCAGCCACCCCAGCCCCATCCAGCCACCCACACCCAACACCCAGCCCCCATCCAGCCACCCCCAGCCACCACCCAGCCCCCGTGCACATTTTCGAAAGGTTACAGACTCAATTCAGCTGTTCACAGAGAACTGACTGAATGTATCCTGGGTCTGTGCTTCTACCTTTAAAGACTCTTTTTCGTAGGAAGCGCCTGAAGACTGTTCCACTTAAAGGTTACCTTTGAGGTGAATATCGGTCAGTGGTCAAATTATGAAATAAAGAACAAGAACATCATGAAATGTAGGAGTTATAGAGTAAGTGTAGTTGGATATATATATATATATATATATATTATATATATATATATATATATATGCGAATAAATCACAAAAACACGTGATTCACAGAATGTGTAACAAAAGCACTTGGAAAATATAATGAAAGGTGACCGAACGTTTTCGTTTATTTAAGACATTTTCAAAGGTGAAAATGTCTTTAGACGAAAACGTTCGGTCACCTTTCATTTTATATTCCAATTGGTTTTATTACACACACCCACACCCACACCCACACCCACACACACCCACACCCACACACGCACACATATATACATATATATATATATATATATATATATATATATATACATATATATATATATGCAGGAACTTCACCTTGGAAACAAAATGCAAGCAGAAACACTGGAAAATAAATAGTAGACGGTAAGATCTTTAGTGTATTACATACTCAGACAATATACAGAAAATATATACGAGTATTACAAGAACTTTCTATACAAACATCAACACACGAAGAAGGGATGCGGAAAACTGTAAAGAAGAATGACCTTCACCTCTTCTCATGACTAATTCTGTGATCAACTTGTCACATTTAAAATAGCCATAACTTAAGTTCATATTTTTTGTCCCATGTACTAGAAATAAGTTACGATTCAATTACATTCCATTCTAAGAAGTTTGTAGGTTTTTTTTTTTCCTAGAGTCTTTGAAAACTCCCAATCAATGTAATGGTCGTGAATGGCTTTGTGTTGGAAAAAAGTCCATTGTTCGATTGTGCTGTCTTAACCCATTAAACTCCGATGACAAGATGTCTTGTCATTTGGTCAAATAAAACAAAAAATCATAAAACACCAAAATGTTTGATCAAACACCAGAAAAATATGACGTAAGTCCTCGCTTCGCTCGCGAGCGAAGCGAGGAGGACTTACGTCATATTTTTCTGGTGTTTGATCAAACATTTTGGTGTTTTATGATTTTTTGTTTTATTTGACCAAATGACAAGACATCTTGTCATCGGAGTTTAATGGGTTAACGCTGTTTTTGTGTTGAGAGATCTTAATTTCATTTCTTTCTCTGACTGGACGGTGTAGAACATATCACAGTTTTTACAAAGAACTTTGTAAACCACACCTGAATTGCTTTGGAGACTCTTTTTACTTGTGTTTTTTAACTGTGTGATCATATTTTTATTACATAATAACAGTGTGATAATATCTTCAGTGGATCAAACAACAAACCATAAAATCGGGAAAAAAAACACTTGTTTTACAGTATAATGAAAATTTCATAAACGTGATTCCCATTATTTAAAAAAATAATGTTCAAGTTACGTTTAAGTATGATGACACAGTTAAAAATACGTTTAATTCACAGTCCCCCCAGCAATTCAGGTGTGATTTACAAGGTTCCTTGTAAAAATTGTGACATGTTCTATATATGTTTTATATACATATACAATACGTGTATATATATATATATATATATATACACATATATATATATATATTATATATATATACATGTATATATATACATATACATATATATATAAATATATATATATGTATATATGTATATATATGTATAATATATATGTATATATATATAAATATATATATATATATATGTATATATATATATAAATGTGTTTGTATATATATATATATATATATATATATGTGTGTGTGTGTGTGTGTGTGTGTGTGTGTGGTGTGTGTGTGTGTGTGTGTGTGTGGGTGTGCAGAAAAGGTTAGACAATTTCCACTCATACTTGTGTATGTATATGAGGAAAACCTTAAAAGAAAACAATAAATTATGAACCGAGCGGTTTCGTTTATTCATATTATATATATAAAAATATATATATATATATATATATATATATATATATATATATATATATATATATATTATTTGGATGATGGAGAACATAAACACAGGGGAAGGCTCGGAACCCTATGCACTCTAACGTTTCGTTCGCGTAGAACTTCTTCAGAGAGTGTATGTAGAACTGCAATTGGAGTTTATGTACTAAATCTAATTATCTTTTCGGACACGTGGAAAAGGTCGTTTTTCTGGTGTGTTTTAGAATTAAAATACTAGTTTCTTTAGCTAAATTGATAAACCCTCCTCGATGATTCGATGAATTATTAGTAGAAATATATGCTGATTCAACAATTCTTCTAGTGAATTTATCAAAAAACCTTTATGTAGCACTTCAGCTTCTCTCCAGTTTGGTAAATGATCGAATTTTTCCGCATGAACTACTAAAGAATTAGATGTCCTATGTGCTTTTATGTCGTTTTTATGTTCATAAATTCTTTTTTCTAATCCTCTTGACGATTCGCCATAATAAGCCATTGAGCAACTATTACACGGGATTTTGTATACGACGCTGTTTTCGGAATTGGTTCTCTTTTCAGAAGTCTTTATTAAATCACCTATCCTCTTGTTAGTTATTTTAGCTATGTTTATACCCGATTTTGTTAAATATTTGTCTATTATTGGTGACGTTTCTGAGCCAGGTACTGATATAAAATTTGTACTATTTTTATTTTCATCATTTCTCTCTTTCTTTCCGCGATTGTAAATATTTATTGTTTTTCTTTTTGTTCTTTTCAACATTCCCTCTGGATATCCAAGTTTGTCAAAGGTTTTCATAATGTAATCAAATTCGCCTTCTAGGTATTCATTACTACAGATTCGTAGTAATGAATACCTAGAAGGCGAATTTGATTACATTATGAAAACCTTTGACAAACTTGGATATCCAGAGGGAATGTTGAAAAGAACAAAAAGAAAAACAATAAATATTTACAATCGCGGAAAGAGAGAAATGATAAAAATAATACAAATTTTATATCAGTACCTGGCTCAGAAACGTCACCAATAATAGACAAATATTTAACAAAATCGGGTATAAACATAGCTAAAATAACTAACAAGAGGATAGGTGATTTAATAAAGACTTCTGAAAAGAGAACCAATTCCGAAAACAGCGTCGTATACAAAATCCCGTGTAATAGTTGCTCAATGGCTTATTATGGCGAATCGTCAAGAGGATTAGAAAAAAGAATTTATGAACATAAAAACGACATAAAAGCACATAGGACATCTAATTCTTTAGTAGTTCATGCGGAAAAATTCGATCATTTACCAAACTGGAGAGAAGCTGAAGTGCTACATAAAGGTTTTGATAAATTCACTAGAAGAATTGTTGAATCAGCATATATTTCTACTAATAATTCATCGAATCATCGAGGAGGGTTTATCAATTTAGCTAAAGAAACTAGTATTTTAATTCTAAAACACACCAGAAAAACGACCTTTCCCAAGTGTCCGAAAAGATAATTAGATTTAGTACATAAACTCCAATTGCAGTTCTACATACACTCTCTGAAGAAGTTCTACGCGAACGAAACGTTAGAGTGCATAGGGTTCCGAGCCTTCCCCTGTGTGTATGTTCTCCATCATCCAAAGAATTTGTCTAAAATACTTATCAATATAATATATATATATATATATATATATATATATATATATATATATATATATATATATATACATTGCTAACGAGCAATCCATTTCATTCACATTAGGATGGAAACGCGCGCGCGCGCGCGCACACACACACACGCACACACACACACACACACACACATACACATACACGTACACACGTACTTACGTACACAAGTATACACATCCACATTACTTATACCTACATTGGAAAAATGTCCTCACAATGTAAAACGTTGGAACGATAAATATGTTGGCAAATGGAAAGCCTCTTCCCCCCATCCCCCCACCCCCCCTGATGGCAAAGTTAGGTCAGCAGCCTCAGGGTCCAGGGGGGAGGGGGAGGGGGGAGTATCTCGAGAAGGGGCCACTCAGGGGGGGCCCCTGAGGTAATGTCACTCCTCCCGCTGGCCACGGTCAAGCCCTAATCCCAATCGACTCCCAGTAAGGAACCCACAGACCCCCAGGGGAGGAGGGTGAGGGTGAGTGGATGGAGAGGGAGGGACGGAGGAAGGGAGGGGTAGGTGTTTGTGGGTTCCTTACTTTGCGCACGGTTCCTGTGATAGTTTATTCTGGCTACCGTAAAACGATTATATTCAGGAGAGGGGGGTGGGGGGTCTTTGGGTTGGGGGAGTGATAGAAGGGGGGGAGTGAGGGAGGGGAGTGAAGGGTGTGTGGGGGAGGAATTTGTCGACTTCGCGCCACCTTGACCTCTATTGACCCCTAATCCCTAATGACTCGCCCAAAACTCAAGAGACCCAGCTCGAACCTCATTCTCACAGACCACCAGCTGCACAAGGTCATTCTAGGAAGGAAACCAGCTGAGACAACCGCCTTACCCGCCTTCTTTACCTCCTTCCTACCTTCCTTCCTTCCTTCCCTCCTTCCTTTCTTACCTACTTCCTTCCTTCATTCCCTCCTTCCTACCTTCCTTCCTTCCTTCCCTCCTTCCTTTCTTACCTACTTCCTTCCTTCCTTCCCTCCTTCTTGTCTTCCCTCCATCCCTCCTTTCTTACCTCCTTCCCTCCATCCTTACCCCTTTCCTTGCCTCCTTCCTTACCTCTCCAGAGACCAGACTTCCTCTCTCGTTCTTACGAGCGATTTGCTCGTAGTCGCTGTTCAAAGCCGAGACCATAATTAACTTGGGAACGAGTCAACAACTGGGTTAGTTAAACTAACTGAATGTCGGGATCCCAGAGCCACTACCAACCCACCACCTCAGCCTGGGCTCTGGACGATCGCCTGGAACTTAGACACAATAAAGTCTTTTCTAATACAACAGGAGGAACTTAGAACTTAGATACATATCATTCAGCTACTTTTTTTTTTTTTTTTTTATTATAATTTTTTTTTTTAGGGAATTGAGTGACACCTTTAAGGACCACAGTCACTTAGTATACTTCTATTATGTTGTAGTCGTAGCGTTCGACTACAACATTGATGGGAAACGTTACTGCGGTCTCTTGAAGGCAGTTTTTAATCACGCAATTTTTGAACAGAGTATAAACTCACCGGCCTACCAAAATGGACCAACTTAAGTGCGTTATAGTGAGCTCTAGTATCTAGTCGTAACGTTTAAATACAACAATTATTGAAGAATATTTTCTAAGTACATCTCCCCTGTACCACATAGTTATTGCTGACAAAATACTCCCACGCCTCTTATGAAAAAAAAAAAAGGATTTTGTTCAGTATAATTCCACACGGACAGAAGCACTGGTTATTACTGGCAACATACACTCCACTCCCCTTAAAAAATGTAAATAAATAAATAAACAGATAAATAAATAAATAAGACATTTATTCCAGCTGACGCCAGACCATTCCATTTAGCTTTACAAAAACCCGAGACCACGCAGATCATTATGATCATAATTACTTGAGTGTTTAGAACCCCAAAAACTACATTATATATATATATACATATATATATATATATATATATATATATATATATATATACACACACACACACACACTCAACAAACTGATCCCTCTGAAACTTTTGCACTCGCACCTTGTAAAGCGAAACGGTACAGGCACTCCTCCAGTCCTCCGGCACTCTACCCTCTTTTAGATAAACATTAAACAAGCTCATATATATTTTACAGCATAAAAGACAAGAATCCAAATAACACAAACTCTGTCCATATGCAGAAAGGAGCAACTTACAAGTGACGTCAAATCGCCCTGTCTTGTCCTGTTCCCAAATTATAAACTTGCAAGGCGACGTGACGTCATGTCGGTTCCGACGGCATTTTCAGCAAAACTGGACAAACTTTGTATACTTAAGCCTTGGGAAAGACCTTAATTGAATTCCGACCTCAAGGACACACAGACGCGGAAATCCTTTGTAAACATAACGCTTATTGTGCCGTTGCTCCTTTCTTTGGCGCCGATATGACCGACGACATGACGTCATAACGCGAGCGCGCACGACTTGACGTCAGAACGCGCGCGTGGACGACTTGACGTCAGAACGCTCGCGCGGACGACTTGACGTCAGAACGCACGCGCGGACGACTTGACGTCATAACGCGCGCGCGGACGACTTGACGTCAGAACGCGCGCGGCTGGACCGCCAATTCGCGCCTGGCCGAGTCCAGGCGAGTTATCGAAACTAATAACTTACCCAATCTAACCTGATTACAACCGATAAACAAAATGTCGCTTAACTTTACCAACTCAATTAGTCCCATCAGACTTCAGCATCATTGGCCTAAATAATCAATACACGTTCATTGACGGGTGTACCTGTGTGGAGGAGGCAACCGACGTCGGGGAGAGGGGGGGAGAGGGGGAGAGGGGGGAGGGGGAGAGGGGGAGACACTGCATCTTGAACCCAACTCGAATGCGCTTCGGGAGGGGAGAGATTCATAATTCGAAGTCGAGCGGTTCGAGTGTGAGCATTCCCCCCCTCTCCCTCGCCCTCCCCCTCTCTCTTTCTCTCTCTCTCTCTCTATCGCACAGCATATCGTCTTTAGTACGGCCACTAACGCTACGGCAAAAGTCGAAACCCTCAGCCAATGAGAATGCGACTTCTTGAGACCTCTCGGCCAATGGGAGAGAGCCTTTCGTTTCCCGCCAACAGCGAGCAGCAAGCAGGCAACCTCATTTCACTGTGTACTGTCCCTTTAACCTGTTATTGCTTAGTATTTATTCATTCATGATTATCTTTTTTTTTTTTTTCTTTTGGAAATTGAGGTATGAGAAATGGGTTCAACCTGAAGAGTTTGAGGCATCTAGGGCCCGGGGATGGGGGGAGGGGGGGCTATAGGCTGGGGGAGGGGGAATAAAGGGGGATTAAGGGGGGATTAAGGGTGGGGGTAAGAAATGGGGGGTTCTTATACACATAAAAAGCGTACTGAACCAATGCAATTTAATTTACTGTTTCACGAATTATGATTTTCGAAATACTGGTTGCAAATGAGCACCCCCTCAAAAAGGAGAAGGAAGAAGAAGACGAAGAAGAAAGAAGAGGAAGAAGAAGAAGAAGAAGGAGAAAAAGAAGAAGAAGAAGAAGAAGTAGTGAAGAAGAAGAGAAAGAAGAAGGGGAAAGAAGAAAAAAGAAAAAGAAGAAAAAGTAGAGGAAGAAAAAGAAGAAAGAAGGAGAAAAAGAAGGGGAAGAAGAAAAAAGAAGAAATAATAATGATAATAAGAAGAAAGATAAAGAAAAAGAAAAAGAAGAAAAAAGAAAAAAGAAAAAAGAAGAAAAAGAAAAACAAAAAGAAGAAGAAGAAGAAGAAGAAGAAAAGTGGGGAACCCCTAGAGAGAAACACTGGCGACAGCGGTCGCTTCAACCATTCCACGCTCCCTTCTCCTCGCGTATCGAGGACCCCGCTGCCAGAGTCTCCTCGGGGGCTCGCCGCTCGAGTATAAATACAACCAAATTACAATGTGTAAGCAATTAGCTTGAAGAATGGCCCGAGGCTTCTGAGAGATATTGAACAACATAGTTCCATTAATAGTCAAATGTTCATATATTTGCACACACATACACACACACACACACACACACACACACACACACACACACACACACACACACACATTCGGTCGCGCGGTTGGTAGAGTCTCAGACTGTAACTACGGCGGTCCGGGTTCGAATCCTGCCCAGGGCTGAAAATTATTTCAGTATCACTGAGCTGCGAGTCGTTACCACAACTCTCGTGGGCTGGGAGTTGGGTGTGTGTGTGTGCGTGTAAGGTCACAGCAGTACCCATAGATCGGTCATATATGAGAAGGTCACAGCAGTACCCATAGATCGGTCATATATGAGCTCTGAGCTCTCTTCCGG
>NC_134816.1:36366739-36376739 GCF_046742065.1 Oratosquilla oratoria
TTTCATACCAGGGAGTTTGAAGTCTTTTTTCCCATACATTAATTGCAAATAAGAAGATATTTTCTTTCTGCAAATGAAATTCCAACAGTGTTTGCAAGTTCACATTTGTAGTTTGGTTTAACGTCACCACGGAAGACGAAGTCTTTACATATGTCATCCCCCAAACCCCTTCAGTACTCGGGTCACAGGGTAGCCCTGTAGGCTGTCACACGGTCCCCGGAGCGGCTGATGCCTCTTTCCAAATTTCTTAAGAAAGCGGTCTGTGAAGGTGTTGTAATGAGAGATCTCAAAGATAATGAAATTTCAAGATAACGATAAGAAAAAAAAAATAGAAAAAAAATTGTTTTATAGTTCATACACAAAAACAAAGGTGAAGGCTTCTTTTATCTACTTATTTATTAATTCATTTACATGTATTTTTTTGTTGTTTATGAAAATATCAATATGTTTATAAAGTCACATAGGATTTAAATCCCGTATATGATCTCTCGATACTATCACACCGCCAAGCAATTCTATTCAGGAACCGGAAACTCCAAAAGGAACTAAATGATCTCTGGAACAAACCACTTTCGTTCTCCCATCGAATCACGAGATGTGGCAACGTTGCTTGCGCTTATGCGTTCAGGGGACGAGAAGCCTAATCTGGTTCATTTCACATTTAACACGCGGGGAAGCACGCGACGGTGCCACATCACCCAAACGCGTGAGCGAACCACACCGAACTATTGCCAACTGTACCTTATGACTTCTGGATCCCTTTAAAGATTTTATTCAGGACAGGATCGTCCCGCCTTAACTTCCTCAACAGATATTAGTAACCGCTCACAGATGATTCTATGGGTTGAGAAGGAGCATTCCGACAGGAGACCTTTTGGTCCATAAGGAGGTAGGCGGGGGTAAGAACCTGGGACCTTGTAAAGTTATCATTTCACCAGCGTTTCTGTCCTTGGGGCAATACACTGGATCGAACAGTGGACTCATGGGGTTGGTAAAGAAGAGATTTAAGGAGCATTGTAGAACGGAGAGATTTTAGATTTTTTTTTTCTCATAATTTTCTTCTATTTGTTTATCTATTTAGGGAAGACGATTCTCTGATTATGAAGTAATACTACGCGGCTCTGGTCCATAAGGAGGTCATTAACTCACTAAAACGCTAATTGTATAAACTTGATGCAGTTAAAAGCAACACCAACGACGAAAAAAAAAAATGTTTTCATTGGAGCCTCTCCCAGCCATTTGCAGGACAGGATGCAAGCAATAAGATTAATACTGAGAGCAACACAACGAGCTTGCTTGTGTCCTTTTGCTTGTTGGGATGCAAGCACAGTCCTCCCCCTTAACCCCTTACGTGCCGTGTGGTACGATTGTTCTTGTCTCGTCTGTCGCCAGGCGATTTTATTCAACTCCGTGGAAACCACTTCGCTGGCAAAAGGGGAATTTTGAGTTACATTTCTTCTTTGGCATGTCGCGTTTTTTTTTTTTTTTTTTTTTTTTTTTTTTTTTTTTGTGTAAAACCATTCTTGCGTATTTCCTCCATTCGTGTGTTCTTATTATGTTTAAGAAGGAAACAGGCAAGAATAGGCTTACCAATAGAATGGACGAATAGAATAGACTTAGTAACACTATGGTGAGCCCTATTTTTTTTTTTTTTTTTTTTTTTTGAGAGTCGTCAGTGTAGTCTTCTCATGTCTTTGGCATTCCTCCACCCCTCCTCCCCCCTCCTCGGTGTCAAGGCTGTTGTTGTTGTTGTGGACTGGTTCACCAGCGCTTCTGTCCACAATCTAGCGCCATTTGTCTTGTTCTCACTGGTAAAAAAGTTAAGGCTTATATGAACCCTTTTTACCGAATGATTTTTTATATCTATTTCTTATCTATGTTCATTTGTTACTTATATGTATTCATTATTTTTGTTAATTTGTCATGTTTTCTTATTATTTATGTTGAATTATGATTTATGTTTAGCTATTGTCTATGTATATCAATTATCTATGTTTGTCATTTTCATTTATTTATTATGTTCATTTATCATTCATGATTATTTATGGTTTCTTTATCATTTAGGTTTTTGTATTATATACATATATATATATATATATCTATATATATATATATATATATATATATATATACACACACACCCAGTGCAGATATTAATCTTTTTCAACCACATAACTTTTCACTTTAATTCCATGTCATCACGATCGAGACTGACAATGAGCTCGACGGAGACATATGCGGAAACTGATACGTAGTGAAGCCAAGGACTCGAACTCAGCTCAGACGTACCAAGTGAACAGTGACTCTAACCACTGCACCTTGATGGCGCAGTGGTTAGAGTCACTGTTCACTTGGTACGTCTGAGCTGAGTTCGAGTCCTTGGCTACACTACGTATCAGTTTCCACATATGTCTCCGTCGAGCTCATTGTCAGTCTCGATCGTGATGACATGGAATTAAAGTGAAAAATAATGTGGTTGAAAAAGATATGTGTATATATATATATATATATATATATATATATATATATATATATATATATATATTATATATATATATATATATATCACGTAGAAACCACTGTTGGAGTAGAAAAGACTGGAAACGGGGAATCTATATATTTCGATTGCAAACTGCAATCCTCTTCAGTAGATACAATTCAGAGAGAGTGTGTTACTTAAGTAGCAACCTTGACATAAGAAGGGGGGACATGGGATGAGGTCTCTACCCTCGGCTCGCTCCGTATGTGAGGTCAGGAGGTAAATGTGTTTTTAGTAAGTTAGAGATGAAAAGTCCGGACATTATATCCGGGGACCATTGCCCCTTTGAAATATTCATATTGGGCTGATATTCAATAATGGTAGATTCTACCATTTTTCTCCTGAACTCACACTTAGATTTATAAATAAGCTCAGCTTTGTCCCAAT
Organism: Oratosquilla oratoria; assembly: GCF_046742065.1. Taxonomy (NCBI): domain Eukaryota; kingdom Metazoa; phylum Arthropoda; class Malacostraca; order Stomatopoda; family Squillidae; genus Oratosquilla; species Oratosquilla oratoria. The sequence goes on from NC_134816.1 coordinate 36,369,666, forward strand.
CTAAACAATGATTAAATTGCTTAACATGTTGGAACACAGCTGAGCTCTCTTGTCCATATCTAATGGAACGTTTATGTTCTATCATCCTAGTGTTCAAATCCCTTCCAGTCTGTCCGATGTAAACGAAGTTACAACCTTTACATGGAATTGAATATACCCCTTGGCTCTGCTCTTCTTTTAACCTTTGGTGGACATTTACCACCTTTTTATTAATGGTGTTAGGGTAATATATAGATTCCCCGTTTCCAGTCTTTTCTACTCCAACAGTGGTTTCTACGTGATTGACAAATGTGTGATTACATTTTTCACCTGTAATATATATATATATATATATATATATATATATATATATTATATATTATATATATATATATTATATATATATATATATATACATATATATCTATATATATATAATATATATATATATATATATATATATATATATATATTCTATGGTGCCTCTTCAGTAATGAAGAGGTCGAGATAGTATCAGATATCCTCCACTCCAAGCCCTCAAAACAATGATTCATCGAGGATGACCTTGAGATTTCGCAGAGTTCGACGTCATCAGATTACCAAGAGCTTTAGGTTTATTTCACACGCATCGACTTTTCGCCGTGCGCCGTCCACTACACGACGTCGTGGCTATGGACACTTACACACGTGGTCGTGGTCGTGACGAATGAAAACATCCATGGTTAATTGAAAGCACGACGTCTTGTCGTAGACGGCAAACGGCAAAAAGTCGATACGTGTGAAAAGGGCCTTAGGGATCCGGCCACATTGGATCGTGTATTATGTACCGATTTCGGTTTGTCGGACCGACGATCCAATCTGGTCGGATCCGACCAGATCTGTCTGGCGGCCTGAAGACCAGATCGTATCGTGGATGAGGTCTCTCGGATCAATTAGTGTTTTCTGACGTGGTTCTACGCAATTAGGAGAAGCCTCTTCTCGTTAACTTGTCAATTTGAATATCTAGAAAAAGATTTCGCTTACAGTATTCTAGCCTTCCCTAAGAACATTACAACAATATGTCCATTACGCGTACTATTCTACTTTCTCTTGAATTGTAATTTAGTTTCTCGGTATACGACGCAAAGGTAATTTGACATTTGGAGATTCGAGAAACGAAAGATCGCAGCCGAAGTCGTTTCTACTCAATCGAACTCACAAAAATTGACGAGAAGCGGTTCTTAGGCGCGCTGGGAGCGAACGATGATCCCTGTGGTACTCCGCGGTTAGCAAGGAGGACATGTAACAGAATGACGAGTCCTGTACAGGCACGTCCTGCAGGAGTACTTTATTAGTACCTTTGGCAACACCGGAAGGGGGAGGGGAGGAGAGGGGGGGGGAGGGGAGGAGAGGGGAGGGAGGGGAGAAGGGAGGGAGGGGAGAAGGGAGGGGAGGGGAGGGGAGGGGAGAAGGGAGGTTACAGAACACTGGGGGAGGGGTGGGGGGTTATGAGGGGAGTGGGGAGGGTAAACCCAGCCTCTCCATCTCCATCGCCTCCTCCTCCTTCTCCTCCTTTTCCTCCTCTATCACCTCCTCCTCCTTCTCCACCTCCTCATTCTTTTTCTCCTCTCCCTTCTTCTCTTCCATCATTCCCTATTCCATTACCTCCTCATCCTCATCCTCCATCACCTCCTCCTCCTCCTCTTTCTCCCCCTCCCACCACCTCCTCCTCCTCCTCTTTCTCCCCCTCCCACCACCTCCTCCTCCTCCTCTTTCTCTCCCTCCCACCACCTCCTCCCCCTCCCACCACCTCCACCTCCTCTTCCTCTTTCTCCCCCTCCCACCTCCTCCTCCTCGTCCTCCTCCCTTGATACACAAGTACAGCCAATAAGATACAAACATTGGAGTCCATCTCCCCCTCCCCCCTCCCCTCCCCCACCACCCCTCTGCTGGCTACCCTGTGTAGAGAACTCTGAATCTTGTTGAGAAGTCCCTTGTTAATTAAGAGGGGAATCTTTCATCTGTGGCAAACGAGGGACTGCAGAGATTGCAAACCTCCAACACCTCCACAACCGCTCATCCTCCTCCTCCTCCTCCTCCTTCTCCTCCTTCCCTCCGACCCCTCCAGAATGACCCAATCTCTCTCTCTCTCTCTCTCTCTCTCTCTCTCTCTCGTGTCTCTCTCTCTCTTTTGTCTCCCACGTTTCTCTTTCTCCTTTTTCGTTCTCGCACTTATGTTACTTTCTCCTCCTCCTCCTCCTCCTCCCGCGGTTGTTGTTGTTCTTCTTCTTTCTCCTCCTCCTCCTCTTCCTCCTCCTCCTGCGGTTGTTGTTGTTCTTCTTCCTCCTCCTCCTCCTCCTTCTTTCCTCCGACCCCTCCAGAATGACCCAATCTCTCTTTCTCTCTCTCTCTCTCGTGTCTCTCTCTTTTTTGTCTCCCACCTTTCTCTTTCTCCTTTTTCGTTCTCGCACTTATCCTTCCTCATCCTCCTCCTCCTCCTCCTCCTCCCGCGGTTGTTGTTCTTCCTCTTTCTCCTCCTCCTCCTCCTCCCGCTGTTGTTGTTCTTCCTCCTCCTCCTCCTCCTGTGGTTGTTGTTCTTCCTCTTTCTCCTCCTCCTCCTCCTCCTCCTCCCGCGGTTGTTGTTCTTCCTCCTCCTCCTCCTGCGGTTGTTGTTCTTCCTCCTCCTCCTGCGGTTGTTGTTCTTCCTCCTCCTCCTCCTCCTCCCGCGGTTGTTGTTATTCCTCTTTCTCCTCCTCCTCCTCCTCCTCGTCTTCTTCTTACTCTTACACCTTTTCCTATTACTCCTCCCACTCCTCCTCCTCCTACTTTTTCCCAAACTCATCATCCTCTTCTTACTCCCCTTTTTCTTATTCTACTTCCTCCTCCTCTCCTCTTCTTCCTCTTCCTCCCCTTCCACTAACTCCTTCCTTCCTCCTACCGCTACTACTCCTCCTCCTCGTCCCATTTTCCTTACTCCTTCTCCTCTTCCTCCTCCTCCTCCTCTTCCTCGTCCCCTTTTCCTTACTCCTTCTCCTCCTCTTCCCTTTTCTTCCTCCTCCTCTTCCCTCTTCTTTCTCCTCCTCCTCCTCCTCTTCCCCTTTTCCTCAGTCCTCTTCTTCCCTCTTCCTCCTCCTCCTCCTCCTCCTCCTCCTCCTCCTCCTCATCATCATCATCATCCCCTTTTCCTTACTCCTTCTCCTCTTCCCTCTTCCTACTCCTCCTCCTCCTCTTCATCCCATTTTCCTTACTCCTCTTCTTCCCTCTTCCTCCTCCTCCTCCTCCTCTTCCCCACTCTATCTTCGAATCATCTCGCATATGGCCATCAGATTCAATTACATCCCACTCCTCCTCCTCCTCCCTCCTCCTCCTCCCTCCACACGCCCTTCACATACGGACTCTCTCCCCCCTCCCCTCCCCTCCCCGTCCTCCCTCCTATATATCAACATCCTAACGAGAAAATTCAGCCATAATTAAAACTCTTCATAAATGTGGTCTACCCCCAACCCCTTGTCCTCACGTTACCCTCCTCTTCCTTATTCATTTAATTCTCTTCCCTCTCCTCTCCTCTCTTCTCCTCCCCTCCTCTCTCTTCTCCTACCCTCTCCTCTCCTCCCCTCTCTTCTTCTACCCTCTCTTCGCCTATCCTCCACTCCCCTCTCCTCGCCTATCCTCCCTTCTCCCACCTCTCCGTTCCTCTCCTCTCTCTTCTCCTCGCCTATCCTTCTCCTCCCCTCTCTCTGCTCCTCCCCTCCTCTCTCCTCCCCTCTTCTCTCCTCTCCTCCCCTCTCCTCTACTTTCCTCCCCTCTCCGCTCCTCCCTTCTTCTCTCCTCCCCTCTTCTCTCCTCTCCTCCCCTCTCCTCTCCTCCCCTCCCCTCTCCTCTCTTCCCCTTCGCATATGCTCCCTCTTCCTCCCCTCTCTATCTATTCCTTTCCCCTCTCTCACTAACATCTCTTCCTCTCTTCCCCCTTCCCTCTCATTCCTCGTGTCTCCCCTCCTCCTCCCTCCCTCCCGTCTACTCCTTTGGGGGACATCAATCAAAGCCTTTATTCTGGCTGGCGTCATGCGATCTTATTGAGTTGATGACTAGATAGGGCGTCAATCCATGGGTGGATGGTGGATGGGGGGGGAGAGGGGAGAATATTTTACCTCAAATGTGACTCCCCCCCCCATCTTCCCCCTCTCTCTTCTCCCCTTTCCTCCCAACATTTCCCCCCCCATTCCCTCCCCCCCTCCTAGGCTTGCCGCATGGGAAGTATTTCCATCGAGTTTCCCCGTCCGGTGACCCGCGGCCCCAAAGCAACCGCCAACGGCCATTGTACTTTCGAAGGCGAGCATTAAGGAAACGGGGATTGACTTGTTTTGTCTTCATGAGATATTCGATTCTAGTTAAATACAGACAATTCTATTCGTCTTGGATCTGGTACTTTTTTCAATTTGATTTATATGTACATTCACCGGCCCTCCCATACAAAAAAAAAAAAAAAAAAAAAAAAAAAAAAAAAAAAAAAAAAAAAAAAAAAAAAAAAAAAAAAAAAAAAAAAAAAAAAAAAAAAAAAAAAAAAAAAAAAAAAACTTATATGAAATGTACTGTAAAAGCAATAAAACATGGAAAAATATACTAATATTAATGTTCTGCGAAAAATGAACTTTGATCAAAAGAGAATGTAGACAACGCTGTATGTAACATGTGGGTTGCCTAGTATAATGTATTGTGTAGAACTGATACAAACTTTAAAGGAATTATTCATTTATTCATTATTTCATGTAATTATTCATTCTCCAGAGATGAAAGAATCTCCGCTCTATATACGTTTTGTTAGTTATATGTATACTGGAAAAGAGCTATGCTCGTGGGGGTACCGTCTCTTAAAAAAAAAAAAAGAATAGTAGATAAATAATTGATAATAATAAATAGATAAACAAACAACTAAGATAAAAAGATAGAATAAAACAAATAAATAAATAGAAGAAAAGAAATAATGAATAATAAAATAATAATAGAATAAGATATAACAGGTAGGAGATATATGGACAAATTAATACATAGACATACGAAATTATTAAATCAGATTTGGGGTTCAAATTCCTTCTCGATTCAAGAAGGCTTCTCTCTCTTCCTCCCCCCATTCTTCTCTCCCCTCTTCCCCCCATTTTCTCCCCTCTTCCCCCTTTCTCTCCCCTCTTTCCCCCCTTCTCTACCCTCCTCCCCTTCTCTCCTCTCCCCCCTTCTCTCCCCTCTTCCCCCATTCTCTCCCCTCTTCCCCCCTTCTCCCCCTTCTCTCCCCTCCCCCCTCCTCCCCCATTCTTTCCCCTCCTCCCCTCTTCCCTCCGTCTCTCCCCTCCTCCCCCTTCTCTCCTCTCCTCCCCCTTCTCTCCTCTCCTCCCCCTTCTCTCCCCTCTTCCCCCTTCTCTCCCCTCTTCCCCCTTCTCTCCCCTCTTACCCCATTCTCTCCCCTCTTCCCCCATTCCCTCCCTTCTTCCCCCATTCTTTCCCCTCCTCCCCTCTTCTCTCCCCTCTTCCCCCTTCTCTCCTCTCCTCCCCCTTTCTCTCCTCTCCTCCCCCTTTCTCTCCCCTCTTCCCCCCATTCCCTCCCCTCTTCCCCCTTCTCTCCCTTCTCTCCCCTCCTCCCCCCTTCTCCCCTATTCTTTTCCCTCCTCCCCATTCTCTCCCCTCTTCCCCCATCATCCCCCCCCCCCCCAAGTCTGACCTGTCGAGTGACTAACGAGCTATTTACCTCCGGGCAATCACCCCTCCCCCCAAATTCCTCCATCCCCCCTCCCCCCTCCCCAATGTCTCTCCCCCGTCACCGCCGCTTCTTGTCCTTCTCCTGGGCCCTTCTTTACCTGGTGGTACTTGTATTCTATCCAAGCTGCCGTCAGGTGATTTTTTTGGTGTGCGTGTCCATCCTCCTCTTCCTCCGCCTCCTCCTCCACATCTTACTACTCTTCTTTTCATTCTTCCTCTTCTTCTCCTTCTTGTCCTTTCCCTCTTCCTCCTCTTCTTCCTCCTCCTCCGCCTCCTCCTCCACTTCTTCCTACTCTTACTTTCTTTCTTCCTCTCCTTCTCCTTCTAGCATTTTCCCTCTTCCTCCTCCTCTTCCTTCTCCTCCTCCTCTACTTCTTCCTACTCTTCCTCTTCCTTTCATTCTTCCTCTCCTTCACCTTCTGGCCCGTTCCCCCCCCTCCTCCTCCTCCTCCACTTCTTCCTACTCTTCCTTTACTTCTTTCTCTCCTTCTCCTTCTGGCCCTTTCCCTCTTCCTCCTCCTCCTCCTCCACTTCTTCCTACTCTTCCTTTCCTTTTTCCTCTCCTTCTCCTTCTGGCCCTTTCCCTCCTCCTCCTCCTCCTCCTCCTCCTCCACTTCTTCCTACTCTTCCTTTCCTTCTTCCTCTCCTTCTCGTTCTGGCCCTTTCCCTCCTCCTCCTCCTCCTCCTCCTCCACTTCTTCCTACTCTTCCTTTCCTTCTTCTTCTCCTTTTCCTTCTGGCCCTCTTCCTCCTCCTCCTCCTTCTCCTTCTTTCAATCATTTCCACCTCGTTTACGTATCCATAGAATAAAGCCCCCCACCTCCCCCCTTCTTCCATTATCCCCTCCCCACATCCTCTACTCCTCCTCCTCCCCCCACCCCCCCAGGCCTGAAGCATCTTTCATCTTAGAAGAATCCCCCCAGCCAAATCATTTCCTTCCAAGGACCCAAATGAAGAATATCCCCCCCATACCCGAACATAGCCTTATGGGGGCTATTTCATATGCCCCCTTCTCTACTCTGTCACCTTCTCCCCACCTCCAGTCTCCATTCTCATGTCACCATCTAACCTCCCCATCTTGCCCCCCCATCCCTCTCCCAAGTTCCATTTTCTCCCCCTCCCCCCCTCCATGAATGATTTCCTCCCCTTTCCACCCTTCGCACCCTGGAGACATTCCCCCCTCCCGTTCCTCCCACCTCCTCCGTCCTCCCCCCTCCCCTGTCCTCCTTCCCCCCCACTGATACTTCTCACCCTCCGTTCCGTTTTCTATACTCACCCGTCATTCTTATTCTCTTCTTCCCCCTTCCAATCCCCCCCCCAAAGTCACTCTCCTCCCCTCGCCTCCCCCCCTTTGCAGCTCCCCTTCCCC
>NC_134816.1:36381739-36416739 GCF_046742065.1 Oratosquilla oratoria
TTTTACTATGAATGATTATCATTTCAATATAAATATAGCATGTTGGCAACTCTAGCATCAGAACAGAAGACTACATATATCTAACTTGTTATTGTTTTGACTACAGTTTTTTTTTATTTATTTTGTCCTTTTAGAATCTAAAGGAACAAGATGAAAAAAATAGATAATGTGTTCGACAGCAATTTTGTAGCGTTTGTGTGAGTGAAAGAGGAGGGAGAGTGCATCAGTTCCAGCCACAACGTGAGTAGGGACGCACGCGTGGTCTACATGGCTGTGTTGACATTTACTATGCACCGCGTTTTCTTTACATCCACTTAGTTTCCTACAGCCTATAAACACTCACAAGTGTTCGAAATGCCTAGACCATCGAAACAGAAAAGAGCTTTAGCAGAGAAAGGGAGAAAATCAGGCATAAGTATGAGAGGAGGCGTGAAGAGGAGAAATATTGGTCTCCCTTTACCCTTAAAGAGCTACCAATTTCTACCTTTAAAAACACTTTGAATGCCTTGATTTACATGAACAATGAATGATCAAATTATTCATCAGCATATTTCACCAATCACACCCATGAAATTGATGTTTGAAGTGAAAAAACCTCAATGTAAACTTTAAAGCCCAATTTTTTTTCTCGAAAATATTGTCATTCAAAGTACTACTACTGACAATTTTTGATCTATTTGCTCGATTCTTTCTATTTGAAAGCTGACACTTTGTTTTACATTCTAATAATAGTTTATTATGCGAATAAATCACAAAAACACGGGATTCGCAAAGTGTGTAATAAAACCACATGGAAAATAAAATGAAAGGTGACCGAACGTTTTCGTCTATTCAAGACCTTTGGAAATGTCTTCAATAGACGAAAACGTTCGGTCACCTTTCATTTTATTTTCAAAGTGGTTTTATTACACATAGTTTATTATGTGAGTAGGAGGTAAAGGGAACACGGGCTGAGGGAAATACTTTTATTCCTGGCTAGTTTCGACTGAGGAATAGTGAATAATCCACTCAGGCGAAACTAGTCAGGAATAAAAGTATTCCCCTCAGCCCGTGTTCTCTTTACCTCCTACCCACACTCGTCACAATGTTCACACAATAGTTTATTGTGATGTGTTGAATATTTGAACTTTCTAGAAGGATTTATTTTTATAAACAGTTAAAAAATTCTGTCGGGATAAATGTATCTGATGAGCAAAAAACAACCAGCGAGTCTACAATGTTGGAGGCTAAAAGTGGTTTGAATGTTGATTACTTCTGCGCAATAAGGTTCAATGAAACCTGGTTGGAATGACTACAATGATAAGCAAGGATTTCAGTGAAAGTGTCAGTTTCCCAGCTAAAAAAAGAAAAAAAAAAAAAAAAAAAAATCAAAGCAAATTGAAGTGCTTAATACTAAATCCAAAGGTTACCCTTTCCTGAATAGACACAAGGAACATTAAGAAGCAAATCCTGACGACATCTTTGACGTACTTATTCCATACTTCCACGTGTACTGTTGGCGTTCTGGTCTCGTATTCGCTTAGTTGTGGGTTCGAATCCCGCACTTTTTCTCCGATTCCCAGTAGTGATTGATACCTGCCTCAACAGTCTCCAAAGCACATAGGGTAAAGGTGACAGCTTCGACGTAGGTCTCCCATCTTCAACTTCCACGTTTTGCAGCCACACACAGAAACGATTCACTAATTATTTTTTATTTTCTTTTTTCCAGGTAAGCGTGCGCTGTTGAAATCCTCCTGACGATCCACAAGAAGAAATCAGGTCAGTCAACTCACCGGGTCATTTTGGTCTCGTCAGGTCATTCAGGTCACTAGGTCATACTTGGTCTCGATAGTCAGGTCAGTTAGGTCACGAAGTCCTTCTGGTCCTCGAGAGGCCAGGCCTTTGGGCCACAAGGTCATATCGGGTCATCTGAGGTCAGGTCATTTAGATAATCGGGTCTTGTACCAAAGAGGCAGCTCGGTTATGGACCAAAAGGTCTCTTAAAATTTTACCTTTGAAAGGCATTGCAGCTCTTCCATTACCTATTTACCCACTGGACCTTACCTACTTTCCTACATCCTTACCTACTTACCCGTTTTTTCCCGATGACAATAGTCGCCATAGTCTTTTATTACCTTTTCCTTCCCCTCCACCTCTCCACATCCCGCTCCACTTTTCCACCTTCCCCGTTCACCTCCGACTCCCTCCTCCTCCTTTTCCTAATCCTCCTCTCCCTCCACCTCCTTCCCCCTTCACCTCCATCTCCCCCTTCTCCACCTCCTCCTCCACCGCCCACTCTCCTCCTCCCTTTCCATCTTCCCCTTCTCTCCTCTACCTGTCCAACCCTCCCGTTCCACTTCCCCCTCTCTTCCACCTCACCCTCCACCTCCTTCTACGGTCCCCTCCCCCTCTCCCTCACTAACTCACTTGCGACGCAATTTTCTTCTAAATATTTAAACAAAATACCCGCCCCTCTCATGAACGAAAATTGCGTCATCAACCAAGGACGTGACGTCATCAAGAGAGCATGACGTCATCATCAAAAAGCGTGACGTCATCAGCCAAAACGTGACGTCATAAATACAATGAGTGACGTCAACAGGAAATATGAAAGAAATGAACTGAAGCCTATTGACCTCAAACGGGGGAGGGGGAAGGGGGAAGGGGGGAGGGGGGAAGGGGGGAAGGGGAATTGATCGGAAACGCTTGGCTGACTCGCTCACATGACACTAATTTATTTCTAATTTATTTTATTTTATCTTATTTTATCTAATTTATCTGATTTTATCTATTTTATGACCTCGTTTTATTTCGTCGATTATGTTATTCTATTATAATCTGTTTTATCTTATTATAACTTTTATTAGCTTATTTTTTCTTTTCTTTTTGAGATTTCCAAATTTCTATGAATGGTCAGTCGATTTTATATATATTTTAATTTGAACAGGTAGTGTCATATTTCCTACAGATGTACCAGAGATTATCTGTAAAAAAAAAAAAAAAAAAAAAAAAAAAAATAATAATAATAATAATAATAATAATAATAATAATAATAATAATAATAATAATAAGTAAATATAAATAAAATAAATAAATAATCCCGAGCACAAAAAGATCCATTTATGGTTGTTCTTACTGTGAACTACATTTCACCAGCTCTTCTATCCCTGTGGACAGTCTCGCGCCGTTGTTCCTTCAGGGAGGAAGAAGAGAAGGAAGAAGAGAAGGAGGAAGAGGAGGAGGAAGAGGAGAAGAAGAATGAAGAGGAGGAGGAGGAAGAAGAGGAGGAGGAAGAGGAAGACGAGGAGGAAAAGGAGGCGAAGGAGGCGAAGGAGAAGGAAGAGGAGGAGGAGGAGGAGAAGAATGGGGGGGGGGAGTGATGTTCCTGTAGGGAGTAGCGTGGTCGTGGTGGCAGTGAGTGACAAAAGGATCGTAATTAATTATGCGAAATAATTTCCCGCGAGTTTGGTCATTTTTTGGCGCAAAAGTCGCCAAAATCTGGGGGACGCTTTGGCCGCGGGGCGGGAAAAGCGGCGGAAACGGCGTCACAAGCGACAATAACAAGATAAATAACATTATAATAAGCACCGCCAACATTGACAACAACAGCAACAACAATGCTTCTTAAACTAGTAACAACAACAACAACAACATCGCCACTATCGCCATTTAATTTCCTAGTGATTTATACAAATAACTTCAATTACGTCCTCTGTGTGTGTTTGTGTGTGTGTGTGTGTGTGTGTGTGTGTGTGTGTGTGTGTGTGTGTGTGTTTGTGTACATATGAAATCTAAGTATAATATATATATAAATATATAAATATATATATATATATATATATATATATATATATATATATATATATATATATATATATATATATATATATAGTGACCACTGGTCACTCTTGCATAACTGAACACAATTTACTAATATTTCTTCTATATATAAACACACGCGCGCGCACACACACACATACATACATACATGATACAATATATCATAACATCAAAAACAAAAATTCACAACATACAATATATAATATCATATACAGTATACTACCCATCATACACTATACTATTTACACAAACGAAACACACAAAGTCATGGTACTTACTGAGCCAGCGACAGCATCAGCGGCGACAGCGTTGTGCTGACAAATTAACCTTAACTGGAAGTAGGGCAGACAAAGGCAGCGTGACGGTGACGTGGGCGGATATGACATCAATCACATCAACTCTGTTCATCAATAAGGTTTATCATCCATCGAGCGATGGAAGTAGAAGTCCGTGCAGAAAGCATCAAGTAGATAGCTTGTTAACTTGGAAATATGAATTAACACTATATTAACATTGTATTAACGCCTTTACGAGGCATGGGAGAGGGTCCGGCGTACCTCTACTGAATGAAATCCTCAGGTATTCACCAGAATAAAATATTTAAGTGTTACATACTTTTATTTAAGTGTGAGCATAGGCTGAATAATAAATAGATTAATAATAGAAAATAACTCGTAGCCTCCTATTCACCAAATCACAATTAATGATAAAATATTTACAAATAAAATCAACTGTTCAATTATTGTGGATCGGCTTCAGGTTCGAGGTAGGCAGCGGATGGGAGCCATTATTCAGAATAGATGTCGTTCCTTAGCCTCTGCACCGCGGTCAGGATTCGAACGGAAGTCAAGTTCACCGCACGCTTACCAGAGTTCCAACTTGTCCTCAGGGTCTGTAGGGAGAGTTCCATGTTCAATTATTTCCTTCAAGACTCTTTCATCGGTGCGGTACGCTGTACTCATAAAAGATATATAATGCAGAAGGATTGGGGGCGTTTCTCAGAGCGCTGATTAATTGTCAGTATTTTTTTTTTTTTTTTTTTTTTTTTTTTTTTTTTTTTTTTTTTTTTTTTTTTTTTTTTTTTTTTTTTTTTTTTTTTTTTTTTTTTTTTATAGACTGGACGTCCTTGTTGGAAACACGTTGTTCGCCATAACTTACTGTACGCGTTGAAGCTCTTGATGAACAAGAGGTCATTTAGAGCAAAGACTGAAGGCTCTTTTGAAGTACTAGCGGATGACACTTCTTTTATTACAGCCGAAACGTTCTCCTTCAGCTTTCAGATATCTTCCTTAATTTCTCTCTTTGACCTAAACTGAAGTCACAAATTAGTCCTCAACCGGTTTTTACTAACACGTCTAAGAAGGGTAGAGAACCATCGCCATAAAACTCGAGAGTGAAATTAGGGCAAGAGTTACTGAAGAACACCTCACGTAGATCCTGAAGATGTTTACGGTGTCTAACCTCCACGTGAGCCGAGATTTTCGATAAGAAACCTTGAGTCTATCAACAAGAAGCTGATTCAAGCCCAAAATCCGGTCAGATTGAACTCAACACACACACACACAGACACACACACACACACACACACACACACACACACACACACACACACACACACACACACACATGTATATATATATATGTATATATATATATATATATATGCATGTATATACATATATATATGTATATACATACATATATATATATATATATAATATATATATATATATATATATGTGTGTGTGTGTGTGTGTGTGTGTGTGTGTGAAACAGCTCAGTGTAAGATAATTCTCAACTGGATAGATTATATAGACTTTGGTCCTTTGAGGTGTTGATGAGTCTCTAAGATGAATGAAATCGTTTGCCAAAATAAAACACAGAAATTCGAGGACACACAACGGATCAACAGAAAACCAACTTGTTTAATAAAAGAACAACATTTCCAAAACTAAAAAAAAAAATGAACACAAAGAAGAAAGATAACAGCAACGATATGTAAACAGATAGATCATGAATTAAAGGAATAACTAGACAAAGCGTAAAATAACTGGGACAATGACTGGACTACAGGGATCAGAGTACCTCATCAACAGCTCCTGAACGCCGATGCGCTCGAGCTTACACGAAGGACAATAATCGGGGGGGAAAATGCAGTTCCAGTTGTCCAGTGACAACAGAAGCGATGAATGCCTCACTTGACTCTGCCAACGAAAACAACAGAAGCAGGAAACAAATGATGCTTTGTTCTTGCAAGTGCAAACAGGGTCGCGTTGTTCGTTGGGTCACGCGCGTCCAAATCAACATCACCGCCTTCCCACCAAAAGACGATGAGGAACAATATGTGCATTGATGAGGGAACTAGGAACTAGGAACTAGGAGCCTAAGCAACAATGGTGACAACAACGACACAAACACACACACACACAAACACACACGACTCGTGGCGCAGTAGTTAGAGTTCCCGGCCACCACTACGGCGGTCAGGGTTCGAATCCCACCCAGGACTGAAATAATTTCAGTATCGCTGCGCTGCGGGTTGTTACTCCACCTCTCGTGGGCGGGGAATTGGGTGTGCGCGTGTGCGTGTAAGGTCACAGCATTACCCATAGATCGGTCATACACGAGCTCTGAGCTTTCTTCCGGATGGGGAAATAGCTGTCGATCACGAGTCCAACACGTGATCCAAAGACGATGGTGAATCACACGATGTGGACTCTGAGGAATTTTCGGGTGGCGCCCAGAAGCTTTCTTCGGGACGACTGATGGCAGCATCCAATGCCAGAAGAGTCTTCCGTTACTCGACTCCAGCCAACAGACTCCATTCCAGCCGCTATGGCAGCGACGGGAAGATGACAATGAGGTCGCAATAAGAAAGAAATTAATAGAAATAGAATACAGTCTCAAATAAGTCAATAGAGAGATACATCAATAAATGAATAAATAAACATATAAATAGATAAAGAAATGAATAAACTATAAACAATAAACAAACAAATGATAAACAAATGAACAACAAATAAATAAAAATTTGAAACAAATAAGTAAATAAACAAATAGTCAAATATGTAAATAAATAGAGCACGTGAGTAAATGAATAAATGATTTCATGAACGAATAGATAAGTAAATAATAAATATAATATAAACGAAGGGTGAGGGTGAGGGTGAGGGGGTGGTCCCAATTGCATCACTACCAAAAAACGAAATAATAAAAATCAAATCAAAACAATTAACCATCGGAATTACCACCAATACCATCTGTTTATGAAGGCAACTTTGAAACTAATAAATCCTTAATTAAAACAGGCACGTTATTTGTAGGGGAAGGGGGGGGGGTTGGGGGAGGAGGAGGAGAGGAGGAGGAAGAAAAGGAGGTGGAGGAGGAAGAGGAGGAGGAGGAGGAGGAGAAGGAAGAGGAGAAGGAAGGGGTGGAGGAAGAAAAGGAGGAGGAGGAGGAAGATAAGGAGGAGGAGGAGAAGGAAGAGGAGAAGGAAAGGGTGGAGGAAGAAAAGGAAGAGGAGGAGGAAGATGAGGAGGAGTAGGAGGAGGAGGAAGAAAAGGAGGTGGGGAGGAAGAAGAGGAGAAGAAGGAAGATGAGGAAGAGGAGGAGGAAGAAAAGGAGGAGAAGGAAGAAGAAAAGGAGGAGGAGGAGGGGGAGGAGGAGCAGGATGAGGAGGAAGAGCAGGAGGAAGAGGAGGAAGAGGAGGAGGAGGAAGAGGAGGTGGGTACTGAGATCCTACAATTACTATAATCAATCTCGCCTTTAAGTACTTGTGTCAAAGAGGTGAAAATCCTTTTTCCCCTTCCTTATCTGCTTCCTGGTAATTTATTCATATTAAATGAAATGATAGTCAAATAAGGCTTCGATTAAGCTTCAGTCAAAGGTTAAGTAAACTCAGTTAAGCATATATTTGCTAATTATATCTAATTAATAACATAAAAATGAAGGAGACTGCAAGAGACCATAAGTCCTACACTAGGCAGTTCTATGTCCAACACCTATCCTCCCTATCCACAAAGTTATCTAACCGTTGACCATTCTATTGATAAACCGGTTTTTGCTCATAAGAAATTTAAAGATTTTGTTCTTAATAACGTTTTGTTCAAAAGAACATTTCAAGTATTCAGAAGAAAGATTTTGTTCTTATAACGTTTTGTTCAAAAGAACATTTCAAGTATTCAGAAGAACATCTGGCTGTTCAAATGTTCTCCGTATCAAATACAATGACGCTGTTCAGTACATTGTTCTAATGAACATCAATACGATGCAAAAAGAACAAATAGCAAGCTTGTCGGCATTAACATAACATTAATAATAACAACAATAACGTCGCAAACAAATAACGGTTCAAAGAATAATGATTCTTACAATAACATTATCAATAACGATATGACCAATGACAACAATAACGTGATCAATAACAATAACAGCAACGACACGAACATCACCGGTATGATAAACAATAACAGTGGAAATAACAATAATAATGACAAGAATAACAACGATAACAATAAGAACAATAACAATAGCGAAAATAACAATATTAACAATAGCAACGAAAATAGCAACAATGATAATAACAATATTAATAATAACAATAACGAAAATAAGAATAACAATAAGAAAAATAACATTAACAATAACAACAATAACGAAAATAACAATAAACAAAAATAACAATATCAATAATAACAACAATAACGAAAATAGCAATATTAACAATAACAACAATAACGAAAATAACAACACTAACAATAATAACAATATTAATATACAACAACAATAACAAAATGACTCCCCAAACGTCTTTTCTGGTTCTCTAAATCCAAGGAAATTCTCAAAATTTGCCTCAAAATATTCTCAAGACTCACATTGTGAGACAAGCTTCTGAGAACATCTAGACTCTAGATGTTCTAGAATTTAGAGGCTCAAAAGCATCGCCCTTTTGGCGCCACAAGAGGGCGAGGGCAGCAGCAGCAGCAGCATCGTCGACGACAAAGAAAATGGGATGTAAGGATGCCAAAGAAAACGAGAAGAGAGAGGATCCCATTTCGGTACAATTATAATTGGCACTTCAGTGAAAATTGAGTGGAATTAGTTTTAACATGAATATGAATGTATCAATTATATGAAAGCATTAAAACAGATGTGTTTAAAAAACAAATTCATAAGCAAATAAATGAATAAATTATTTAATAAATCAATAGGTTTATAATGAAGACAGCTGAAAATGACTGCCATGGATGGATGGATGGAGGATTGCCGCTAAAATATTTCATTCAAACCAAAGGAAACAACTATCTACTCTGAGAGAAAGAGAGAGAGAGAGAGAGAGAGAGAGAGAGAGAGAGAGAGAGAGAGAGAGAGAAAGAGAGAGAGAGGGGGGAGAGAAAACAGAGAGAGATAAAAGGAGAGACAGAGAGAAATATAGAATATTAGTAAAATGTCAAATACTTTAACACGTACACGAAAGAGAAAAAGAAAAAGAGAAAAAAGCAAGTAATATATTTCTTAGATATTGATCAAATATACTTGAAGATACACATATTCAATTTGTTTCCTTTTTTTATCATACACATTCTAGAAATAATCAAAACTAAGCAAGAATTACTAGGATGACATCCTAAGACGTAAATACCGGGTGGCTACAAGAAATGAAAGTCAAATAGTGGGAAGCACACTGTAATCACTGATACCACTGACAAGTAATGCGTGTGAATACAAAGAGAGCTGGCTCCGAACTGACGCCAAGCTGCCAATCGCCTCGAAAAGACGTGCATCGTATTTGCGATATCCAATATAATTACAATTATACACAATGATTACACATAATTACAATAAATAATAAAACAACAAACAAAATATATTACAATTTTATAAAGAGGGGGAAACATATAATTCCCCAAATAAACAACACACAAGTACAATGTACAATAATAATGGTATAATATACAACATACCACGCTAACACAATATATATATATATATATATATATATATATATATATATATATATATACACATGTATATACATACACATATACATGGTCGTTTCAGCTGAAAATTATCGATAAAATAAACTAACAAATTGAACAAGACTAATAAATCATATAACTAATATACATAAATAGATTAGATAAAATATATGAAATATAAAAATCAGATAAATAGACAAATAAACAGAAAAAATAACTGACGGATACAATTGGCCATCAACACAGAAAAAGAGTTTGTTAGATTCATAATTAAAACTGTCAAATGTTTGTCACATTTCGCGATAATGGCAATTATTTTTGGCGATCATTTATTTTCGCGCTGTAGGAGGGCTGCGGCAGAAATATTTGACAGCGCTAATGATATTGCGAGAAGACGAAGATATATCAATCAGGAAATCAGTAAATCATTCAGTCGCATTGTGCATTTTGATTCGATACTAACAAATAAACAAAATAAAACAAAGTGAAATAAAAGTGCCCACTATTTCTCATTTGATTAATTTTCAGAAAAAAAAAATCAGTTTTAATATCGTCAATTACTTTTCAAATCTTAAAGTCTTTATGGAGGTTTCAGCGTCTTCGTCTGAACTACAGGAATTGCCGCTGGTTGCTTCCTGGTCCTGTTGTCTCCAGTGAAGTGGTATACGACATACCAACTTCTTGTAACCCATTCAACTTATTCATGCCAGCCGCTTGTTGTGTATATACGAAAAACCGGATATGGTAATGTACTTTATAAGACACCTATACATATATATATAGTTTTTCCTCTGTAGTCATGAGAGACACTGAAATGCGTTCATATTCTTCATCCTAGCCCTTGCTATAAACAATTAGATACTAGATTTTTAGATTTCAATGTATGTCCTTTTTTTCATCATGTCATCTGAGGTTAAACGGGTAATGAGGCCCCCCCTTCCCAAACGTCTCCGTTATTTTCTTAAATCCCGCTAGGGGGTGATATTACTAACACATACTACAGTAAGTCTTGTAGGGCCTGAAGCCAATGGAGTACGAGATTAAAAAATAAACTACCAAACACAAGTAGTAGAACACAGTCTAGATATCTAAACTGAGCTAAACAAACGTTTATCTACCTTCCAGTTAACCTTTGAACTTTTATTAAATAATCCTAAAGTAAACCCTAAAACCTTAAAACTCACTACCTAATGTGTCTTGGGGCTTTGAGACTCATAAAAGGTGATTTTGACAATCACTATGGATTTTACTTTAGGATTGTAAATAATATGTGGTGTGAAAAAGCAGTCACCCTCCTCTCTCCAGTTATTGTTGTTTTAACATCTATTGTTTATTATCTTATCGTTTATTGTTCTTATTGTTTATCTGGTTCTACTCCGCTAGAGCGCTTTGTAGGACCGACATTTTTTCTTAACTGATTAATAATATATTCATATTTATTCTAGATATAGAATTTTATACTAAAAATAGTTTTATGCTAGAAATAGAAATAGATTTTCATAATAGAAATACACCCAGCAAAAAGTTCAAATTTCTTAAGCTGACGTTTTTGCAGTCTAAAGTATAGTTAGTTACAATAATCCAATCTAGTAATGACACTATTTATAATCAACTTCTTCACAGAATAGTCATCAAAATATTTCTTAAAGCAATCTTTCTAAAGTTTAGTCCACATATTTTAACAACAATGTTAATCTGACAGTTAAAATTCAAATTACGATCAAGTAGTACTCCTAAGTCACGAACATTTCTGGATATGAGGATGAAATTACCTTTTGATAAATATATTTTCATTACTAATTACTGCTTAGTTTATTCTTCCTACCCGCCAACATATACTTAGTTTTACTAAGTCACTGCGGTCATTCAATAATATGGATATCTAGCAATGGTGAACACCATAGTATTATAATATCCAAAGCTGATGTGAGCAAGTTGATGGCTGATATTGTGAGATGATGTTCTGAGAACTTTTTACTATAAGATGAAAGCGGACAGACCTGTAAGTCTCTGTCACACTTACGAGTATATTCACCATGAAAATTCTGAAATTGTTAATAACTTTACACACTACAGACGATACTGCAAGGTCGGACACTTGAACCTAACATGATCACCCACTACCGGAAATTCAGTTCGAAATTTTTCTAAGGTACTCGCTGGCTGTTCACCATTTTTCTTTTCCAGAATCTTCCAGGTATAATTACATGGAATTGTTTGTAATTTCTTGTATGTCAAGGTCATTATAACAATGATGAATATTATTAACCCATTGAACTCCGATGACAAGATGTCTTGTCATTTGGTCAAATAAAACAAAAAATCATAAAACACCAAAATGTTTGATCAAACACCAGAAAAATATGACGTCAGTCCTCGCTTCGCTGCGAGCGAAGCGAGGATTGACGTCATATTTTTCTGGTGTTTGATCAAACATTTTGGTGTTTTATGATTTTTTGTTTTATTTGACCAAATGACAAAGAAGCTTGTCATCGGAGTTTAATGGGTTAAGTATGACTTACATCTCCTATGGTGTCATTAACTGCATAATACGTATATAACTTTATTTCTGGTATTTCCTTCAAGATCGATTACCATACACCTCCCTCTAGAGCAGTGGTTCTTAACCTGTGGGGAATTCCCCACTGGTGGGGAATGGCGGAGTTGCCAAGTGGGGAATGACCGGTCGGACAGAAGAACCAGTTTTTTTTTTTTTTTTTTTTTTTTTTTTTAATCGATGTGTTTTTGTTTCTTTTTGTTTGTTTCTGGTGTTTTCTTGTTGTCACCGATGCTGTGGTGGGAAATGGAGAGTTGGCTAACTAAAAAGTGGGGAACTGGAGAAAAAAGGTTAAGAAACTCTGCTCTAGAGATTTGTACTTGTCTACGATATTCCAACCCAGTCAAACAGCGTGTCCTACAAATCACGAATATTATGTACAAAGCTACCTCTTGATGTACCAGTACTGCCGCTCACTGAGCGTCATAAATTAACGAAAACAAAAAAATCTTACCAATCTGTATTATCTATCTGTTGTTCTAACTTGTCATTTTCGAATTGATCGAAATCTGGAAACGTCTAACTCTTCTTCATAGAGATTACAAAGGATTACAAAGGCGGAGCATGCCGACAGGAGACCTTTTGATCCATATCTAGGTCGGATGCAAAAAAAAAAAAAAAAAAAAAAAAAAAAAAAAAAAAAAAAAAAAAAAAAAAAAAAAAAAAAAAAAAAAAAAAAAAAAAAAAAAAAACATCATATTAATAATAAATTAAAAGATATTCCCGTTCAAATTGATAGTCGTTGACTAAGCCGTCAATTCCCTGATTTTGTCTGTCACATATTTTCAGGGAGTCGAATTTATTCTCAGAAAACGATGAAAATCTCTCAATATCACTGTCCTTTTCGCTACTTGTCTTTGTTCGTTGACATGGCTCCCTCGTGACGTCATCAACAAGATATGGCGCTGTACGCTGTGCTTTAGAAGGCAAAGTACCAGACGACAAATATCTTCGACAAAAGATCCGCCAAAAACTATTTTTGAGATAAGATATTTGTTTATAACACGGTTGTCGTGAAAATAGATAAAATTACGAAAGAAAAAAAATGCAAATTTGTACCTTGGCGTGGTTGTTACTCTTTAAGTTAAACTCTCAAAATCAAAAGTATTGTAAGTCCAATTCTGTACCGGGTGATAGGCTTCTTTCATTTTGGCTGTCGCCAGGTGATTTTATTATAAATAGAGAAACTTGTAATGAGGAAAGACAAGACGAGACAAGGAGACAATAAAAGACTAAAGACAAAAAATTAAAACGAAACAAGGAAAAAGACAAAACAAAAGGTGGTTAAACAAGACAAAGCACAATAACACAAAAATAAAAACAAGACAAAGACAAGGCAAAGAAAGGAAAGGAAAGGAGAAAGAAAATTAGAAAATGAAAAATAGAATAAAGGAAGACAAAGAGAAAGAAAAATAGATAAGGAAAAGGAAAAAAAAAAAAAAAAAAAAAGAGAACAATACGAACAGAAAACGGGGGCCTAAGAATCCAGGGTGTTTATACTCCACAAGATTCCGTCATGTTCATAATTAATTAAGTCTATCTGGCATTGTTCACTGACAATGAACAATAATCATGATAAAATGATTGAATTAGATTAAGTTGGCGAATTATTCTTGTCTACTAGAATGAAGGAAATAAAAATGTAAACATCATAATGAAGATCATCCATATTCTTAAAAAAAAAGAAGTAAAATTAAATCAAAATAAAGAATTTTATGAAATGCATGTGTTTGCATGCATGTATATATTTCCTCTTAGTACAATGATATAATTTTGCTTATAAAAGATCAATATTATAGAAAATATATCGTATATAGTAATTTATCAAAATTATTGATGGCTGCATGGATATGATACAGTCTGGGTCAGATTTTGATGTCCGTAACAACAACACAACAACACAACAACAACAACAAAACAACAACATCAACAACAGCAACAACACAACAACAAGTAAACAACATCAACAACAAAACAACATCAACAACTACGATAACAACAATAAAGACAATAACAACCACATCAACAAAACAACAACAACATCAACATCAACAAAACATCAACAACAGCAACTACGATAACAACAACAAAGACGATAATAACCACAACAACCACACTAACCAATGACAACTTGTTCCCTTGCGTTTCCCTGACTGGAAATCCAGGGTCCCCATGTGGCCGGCAACGATCCTCGGGGCCTCCTGGGAAGAAACACTAGAGAGGAGGAGAGGAAGGAGGAGGAGGAGCAGAAGAAGAGGAGGGGGAGTAGAAGAAGAAGAAGAAGAAGAAGAAGAAGAAGAAGAAGAAGAAGAAGAAGAAGAAGAAGAAGAAGAAGAAGAAGAAGAAGAAGAAGAAGAAGAAGAAGAAGAAGAAGAAGAAGAAGAAGAAGAAGAAGAAGAAGAAGAAGAAGAAGAAGAAGAAGAAGAAGAAGAAGAAGAAGAAGAAGAAGAAGAAGAAGAAGAAGAAGAAGAAGAAGAAGAAGAAGAAGGCCAATTTCGAGAGAAGCGTTGGTGCAATCATACGAGGGGGATTTGGGAGAAGATCGAGAGAGACAAAAGAGACTTTGACGAAGAGACATTTGAGACAAGTGGCCAAATGTCCTGCATTGGGCTTTTGTCATTAATTCATCTAATTAATTTGATTTATTTGAGTAAGCCATTAATAGCGCCAAAGTGCAATGCAAAAGCATTGGGTACACACACATACACAGACGCACACATACATACACACACACACACACACACACACACACACACACACACCATACAATACCTCCCTTCCACATACACTGACTCTACGCTATGTAAAACGCATCTACAGTGACCTCAAAACAGTGGTTTGAACAAGAACATGACCTAGTCTTGATTGACTTGACCTAACCTAATCTAACCTAACCTAGTCTTACTGAATTAAACCACATCTTTACCAAATGGTCACCATTCCTATCCTACGAATGGGAAATCCGCCCACCCACCCATACGCACGTCCATCCACCGCCCACAGCCCCGCCCACCAAGACTCCGCCTCTCATCGTCCCAGAATCCAGAAAGGAGACAAATGCTGCCGAACAAACAAAACGAAGCATTTTCTGATTGGCCGAATCTTTGACCAATGAGAGCCTTCAAAGGGAGACTTGGTAAAGATACAAGTTTAAGTGGAGGACCCGAGTTGGGGGCCATCCTGAGCGAGGGGTCTCTTGGTTTGGGGGGCCTCCTGGATGTGACTTGAGTTCACGGGGGGGGGGGGTGTCACAGGTTGGGGGGACCCTCTCAATTGAGGGGGGGTCACAGGTTGGGGGGACCCTCTCAATTGAAGGAGGCCTTTCAGTTCGGGGCCCTCTTGAGTGGGGGCCCTCCCAGATGAAGGGCCCTCCCAATTGAGGGGGGCCTTCCCGATTGAGGGATTCTTCCAGTTGAGAGAGCCCGCTTGAGTGGGGGTCCTCCCAGTTCAGGGACTCTCCCAGATCAGGGAGCTCTACCAGATGAGGGGACCCCCCCAGTTTGGGTCCCTCCTGAGTGGGGGGGTCCTCCTAGTTCGGGGGTCCTTCTGGTTAAGAGGACCTCCCTACTTACGGTCTTCCTTGATAAAGGAACCCTCTGGATTGAGGGTTCTTCAGGGTCGGGCCGAGGGCCCCCTCTGGATTGAGGGGCCTTCAGTGTCGGGCCGAGGGCCCCCTCCGGGCCAGGTGGTGGTAATGGGGCCAAAGGGGCCCTCCTGGCATCGGGTGTCGACCTTGAGTCTGCCTGAAGGGCAGAAGTCGTCGCTAATAAGGAAGAGTTTGGGGCTGCGTTGCCTGAAGACCATTTGGTCCGGAAGGTCGTGTCTTTGGCTTGAAAACTGTCGCCTTCCACGGTCTGTTTGCCATGGGTGCCGCCAGTTGATTTTATTCAGGTCTGGGGACAAAAACGAAGTTCTCCATGTGTCAACAGCTCTAGTCGACTCCTTGATGCCCTCTTCGTTCCGTATAAGAGTTTTTCATAAATCACTATTATAAATTATTCTGATTTTTCTTTTATAATATATAGAACTATACATTTTATTTTAGTTCTAGTTTGCAAATCAGTTCTTAGTTTTACGTAGCCAGTGATTCTTCTTTTTCTAAGTGACTAGCAAACAAATATATTTTGGATGAAGCAATAGACTAGATTCTAATATCTGTCTCATTTCGACATTTGAACACCTACCCACCCACACCCACAATATATATACATATATATATTATATATATATATATATATATATACATATATATATATACAGTATATGCAAACAACCACAACGAATAATAGACCACCATTCCTTTGTATATATACTACTTTTTGTTCTGTTAATTTACCTTGAGGATATCTGAATAGACGAAAGCGCTCGGTTCATAGTCTATCGTTTTCTTTAGTGTTTTTCGCATACTTAGAATTACGCGCCAATATGATTTTTTTCTGCACATACATACATCCATACATACATACATTCATATATATATATATATATATATATATATATATGTGTGTGTGTGTGTGTGTGTATGCATGTATGCATACATATATTACCTCTTTAGATATATCGAAATGGCTTTAACTTGAATCTCAACAATACAACACGAGAACGCAGCCAATGCGCCACAGCTAGATGCCTAGATCACGACTACTCCTGGGCACCGAAGGTTACCTTTTCTAGAAACGGTAGAAAGGTTTCTAGAGGCGGGGGAAAGGCTTCTTCAGCCGATGGAATTTGGGTTTCAATGAGATTCTCAAGTAGGGGAGCGTTCCCATGGAGTAGACGGGATATTGTGGTGAACGAGACGAGAGAGAGCGAGAGAGAGGAGAGAGAGAGAGAGAGAGAGAGAGAGAGAGAGAGAGAGAGAGTGTGTGTGTGTGTGTGTGTGTGTGTGTGTGTGTGTGTGAGAGAGAGAGAGAGAGAGCAGGGTCGACGGGATGGAAGATCTCGACATGCTGTGGAGGCTTACTGAGGGGAGGGGGGAGAGGGGAGGGGAGAGGGGGAGGGGAGGAGAGGGGGAGGGGAGGAGGGAGGTGGTGGTAGGGAAGGTGGTGGGAGGGAGGTGGTGGTGGATGGAGGGGGAGGTGGTGGAAGAAGAAGAAGAAGAAGAAGAAGAAGAAGAAGAAGAAGAAGAAGAAGAAGAAGAAGAAGAAGAAGAAGAAGAAGAAGAAGAAGAAGAAGAAGAAGAAGAAGAAGAAGAAGAAGAAGAAGAAGAAGAAGAAGAAGAAGAAGAAGAAGAAGAAGAAGAAGAAGAAGAAGAAGAAGAAGAACAACAACAACAACAACAACAACCAAGAATGACAAAGGAAAAAATCTTGACATGAGGCGCTGCGTACCTGCGGCCGAAGCCGTCACCTTTCCACCAAGCGACCTGCATGCTTCTGATTATGTTTAGAAACAAATATAACGAGAAACAAGAAATAACGATAGAATAATGACAGAAAATAATAAATAAAGAGAAAGTGAGAAAGATTAATTAAGGCAACAAAATGCTAAAAAATAATTAACACAAACTCTGACTTTGGATCTCTATCTATACACAATTCATCCATTTATTTATCTATATATCCTATTTTGTTTTATTTATTCATCAATTCATTCATTCATTTATCTTATTTTATTTTATTTGTTCAGTAATTAATTAATTTATTCATCTTTTTGTTCTTATATTTTCCATGTCGAATAAAATCCCTAATACACTTTGAAGAAAAAAAAATCTTCTTTTGAATAACCTCTCGAATGGGCAGCTCGACAGACACTCACCTCGGCTGTTGTCCAAGGGGCTCAGTAACAGTTTGACAACTGTGACAGGCATGTGTTATTGCCCTTTGCGGAAATTTTATACTATTATTTTCTCTGCCGTCAGGTGATTTTTTCATTTTCTTGTTCCCTCTCCCTCTCTCTCTCTCTCACTTTCTCTCTCTCAGAAAATCAGTACAAAACGGTACTACCGGTTTTATTTCATTTATTATTTTTTTGCAACAGGAAATTCTCATACAAAGTCATTCAAAATGTTTTTAGTTAAATCTGTAAATTGGAAATAACGACATAGTATTAAACCCCTGCCCCAATTCTTGTAAAATGGTCCTTTTCCTTTTACGCCCCCTGTCGTCAGGTGATTTTATTCACCTTCCCAAAGAACGCCATCTAAACTATCGCTTTCTCAACGACCTCTTAAGTGCCATTCGTGAATTAATGGTTTGTTTTGTGATTTATTCATCAGGCGAGATGACGTCATCAAGCCCCCTTTGGCTACGACGTTGGATTTTACAGGACACATTGTCCCCCCACGGGGGGGAGGGGGAGGGGGGGAATTGGTAAGAGATTTTATTAATTTTAGTGCTACTCAAGGAAGGAAATTACGAGCGATCAAGCTAGTGGACCAGAAATAACAACTTACCTCAGGATGCAAAAAATACAATAAAATAAAATAAAATAAAATAAAGTAGCAATATCATAAAATAAAAAAATAAAAAACAAAAATAAAATAACAACATAATAGAATAAAATAAAATACAATAAAATAATATATAACAACATATATAAACAGATACTGATATATAGAACATATACAAAAACATACATATAAACATATACAAAACAAGATACAAAATAAAACAAGATATAACACCATAAAAAAATAAAACAAGGTAAAACGAAATAGAGCAAGATAAAATAAATTAAGATAAAGGAGAACAAGATAACAATAAAGGAATTGAAAATAAGAGAAAATTACAAATCGAGCTAGTCGTCTCTATGTTGTCACGTTAACACAGTGAACTGTCCTGTTCTTAGTCAGACCCCAGGTTTACCTCCATCTCCCATCAAAATAGATAAATAAATAGATAAATAGATAAACTAATTAATCAATAAATTAATAAACAAATAAATTAATAAACAAGCTGTATCAACACCTAGAGCATAAAATTTCCACCAAGGAAATTAATACAAAATAAATAAATAAATAAATAAATAAATATATTATTTATAATGATTTGCATAAATTTTGTAACAAACATATAAACAAGACCGAAAACATAACCATTTTCTCTGACGTAAGAAAATACAACAACAATCAAAATACAACAGTGGCCATACACATCAATGCATCAATACATCGCCTTTAACCAAAAGTATCAACAAACAACTTTTACAGCATGATAATGCATAAACAACAGAATACAACAAAATACATCAAAAACAGAATACAATAACAAAATACAACACAGCATTCATCATCTATCCACATTACTATAGAATCACTATAAATTACTATACAAATATATAAATGCATATATAATTAAATAACTAATAATACAAATCAATCAGTATTAATATACTGATAATATAAACACACTTGACAAATAAGTACGAATAAGTTAATAAATATAATAAATATTAGAAAAAAATCTACTTCAACGAAAGAAAAAAAAAAATTAAAACGAAAAATAAAATACAAAATAATCGAATAACATGAACAAAAAATTCCCATTTAGTCCCATACAGTATGAAATGAAAACGAACCAATTGAAATCCCTAATTGTAATATGATTGCACGGACGTCTATTTGCCGTTATTCCGTAGAACGAAATAATTGAAATAGTCATGGGAAGTCAAACAACGCTAATTCAGGCTTAACAAACAACCAGGGGTACCAACTGAACGGAACGGAACCACATAGAGGCGCCAGTTACATTGAACAGTGTAGTAGGGGGGGAGGGGGGAGGGAGAAGGGGAGAGGGGAGGGAGAGGGAGGAGAGGGGAGGGAGGAGGGAGAGGGAGATGGGGAGGGGGAGAGGGGGAAGGTGAGGGGGAGGGGAAGGGGGGAGGGAAAGTGGGAGGGCGAGGGATAGGGGGGAGGAGGGAAGGGGAGGGAGAGGGGGAGGTGAGGGAGACGGGGGTGTAGAGGGATTGGTATGGGTCGGGATGGTTTTAGGATTGGTATGAGGGTGGTATGGGGATGGTATGGGATGGTATGGAGTGTTATGGGCTGGTATAGGGTGGTATGTGGGTGGTATGAGGATGGTATTGGGCTGCAATGGGGGTGGTATGGGATGGTATGGGGATGGTATGGGATGGTATGGGGATGGTATGAAAATTGTATGGGATGGTATGGAGCTCGTATGGAATTACTATGGGGATTGGTATGGGATAGTCTGTTTATGGTATGGGGATATAATGGGAATAGCACAGGAGTGGTATGGGGATGATAGAAAAATGGTATGAGAATGGTATGAGGATGGTATATGGATGGTATAGGGATGGTATGGGAATTATATAATGATGGTAGGGGGATGGTATAGGAATTATATTGTCATGATATGGTGATGGTATGCGGATGATATGAAGGAGGTATGAGGATTGTATGAGGTTGGTATGGGGTTGGTATGGAGGCTGACATGTGGTCTGGTATGGAGGTATCTGGATGGCTTGGTATAACATGGGGCTACTATGCGGGTGGTATGGGACTGGTATGAGGATATGGTGATGGTATGGGAATGGTATGGTACTGGTATGTAAATTGGCATGGGGTTGGTATGGTGCAGGTACAGGGCTGGTATGGTGCTGGTATGGTGCTGGTATGGGGTTGGTATGGGGCTGGTATGGTGCTGGTATGGGAATGGTATGGGGCTGGTATGGGAATGGTATGGTGCTGGTATGGTGCTGGTATGGGGCTGGTATGGGAATGATATGGTGCTGGTATGGGAATGGTATGGGGCTGGTATGGTGCTGGTATGGTGCTGGTATGGTGCTGGTATGGGGCTGGTATGCTGCTGGTATGATGCTGGTATGGGAATGGTATGGTGCTGGTATGGGGCTGGTATGGTGTGGTTAGCCCACTTTTCCCGAATCAAGACGAAGATTCTATTGACACGGCAAACACACAGAGTTCTCCTCTCTTTCTCTCTCTCTCTCTCTCTCTGGCAAGGGGAGGAAAAAAGAGGATAAAGAGCATAAAAGGATGACAATAATGTCAATTACAATGTCTAATAATAAAGAGGAAAGAGGAGGAGGAAAAGGAGAAGAGGAGGAGGGAGTGAGGAGGAGGAGGTGTAGGAGTGAGGAGGAAAAGAGGGGGAGGAGGAGGAGGAGGAGGAGGAGGAGGAGGAGGAGAAGAGAACAATACTAATCAGAGAAAATAAAAACGAGATAGAGAGGGAAAGAGAAGTCGGAGAGGTTATGGGGAGGAGGAGGAGGAGGAGGAAGAGGAGGAGGAAGACGAGGAGGAGGAGGAGATTGAGGAGGGGAATGGAGAGAAGCTCCAATAATTGCTCTCAAAAATGAGGTTCAAGATTAGGTGGGAAGGAAGAGGTGGTATGCAAAAGATGAAGGGTAGGAGGAGGAGGAGGAGGAGAGGAGGAGGAAGAGGAGGAGGAGGAAGAGGAGGAGGAGGAAGAGGAGGAGGAGGAAGAGGAGGAGGAGGAGGAGGAGGAAGAGGAGGAGGAGGAGGGGAGGAGGAGGAGGAAGAGGAGGAGGAGGGGAGGAGGAGTAAGAGTACAAATAAGAAGAGGAGGAGGAGGGAGAGGGGGACGAATGGAGTAGAAGGAGATCTAGGAGGAAGAGGAAGAGGAAGAGGAAGAGGAAGAGGAGAAGGACAGTAGGAATCATAAAAGGAGGAGCAGTAGTAGAAGGAGGTGGTGGAAGAAGAGAAGGAGGAGGAGGAGGAGGAGGAGGAGGAGGAGGAGTAGAACAGTAGGAATTATAAAAGGAGGAGTAGAAGGAGGAGGTGATGGAAGAAGAGAAGGAGGAGGATATGGAAGAGGAGGAGGAGTAGGAGGAGAAGGATATGGAAGAGGAGGAGGAGTAGGAGGAGAAGGATATGGAAGAGGAGGAGGAGTAGGAGTAGGAAAGGAGGAAATATAGGAGGAAGAGTAATAGAAAGAGGAGGTGGTGGAGGAGGAGGAGGAGGAGGAGGAGGAAGGAGAAGGACGAGAGGAACCGAAAACATGAGGTACAAAGAAAAGCGTGTGTGTGTGCGTGTGTGTGTGTGTGTGTGTGTGTGTGTGTGTGTGTGTGTGTGTGTGTGTGTGTGTGTGTCTAGATGGGAGGCAAAACAAACAAGAGTACGAAGAAGAGAGAGAAGGACGGTGGGCGGGAGAAGACGTGTTTGACAAAGAGAGAAAAGAGAGAAAAGAGACAAAAGAGAGAAGAGAGAAAGAGAGGAAGAGAGGACCTGAGGGGCAAGGATATTTTTTCTGTAAACCCCCCCCCTTACATACCGGGTGGCACTTTAGCCTCCTACCCCATCTATCGTCAGGTGATTTCATTAATTAATTTATCAATTAATATATTCATTAAAACCAAACGGGAAAGGAAAGGACACGTCAACCAGCAAGAACTCGTTTTTGTTTTGGGGTCAATTTAGGGGGGGAGGGGGTTGAAGGGGGGAGAAGGAGGGCAAGGGGGGAGAGGGAGAGGGAGAGAGAGAGAGAGAGAGAGAGAGAGAGAGAGAGAGTGTGAGAGAGAGATGGATAGAGGGAGATATGGATAGATAGAGATGGATATATTGATAGATAGACAGAGAGATGGACAGAGAGAGAGATGGATAGAGGGAGATATGGATAGATAGAGATGGATATATTGATAGATAGACAGAGCGATGGACAGAGAGATGGATAGATAGATAGAGAGAAAGAGAGAAAGAAAGAAAGAAAGAGAGGAAGAAAGAGAGAGAGAGGAAGAAAGAAGGAGAGAGAGGAAGAAAGAAGAAAGGAAGAGAGAGAGAGAGAGAGAGAGAGAGAGAGAGAGAGAGAGAGAGAGAGAGCGAGGACAAGAAAGAGAGAGAATTCCATATTGTTCCATGCCATCTGGAAATATACCTTTATGGATCAGATGTTCGTATCCCAACTGTGGGAACAAGCGGGTGTGGGGGTGGGTGGGGGGATGGGCGGGGGAGATCACTTATTTACCAAAGGCCAGGGTGGGGGGCGGGAGAGGGGGGCAATGGGGTCGATAGGAGGGGGGAGAGGGGGAGGGGGAGAAAAGGGGATTTTCGGGAAATATACGTAGGACTGTCCAGTGATTAAATTTTTGTTTTGTTTTTGTTTAATTATTGTTTATTTTACTTATCTTGCTCTATTTCAATGTAATATTTTTATTGATTGATTTGCTTGAATAAACTGTTTATCTATTATTCATTTATTTATTTATTATGTTGGTTGAGTGAACGTTTTGACTTGGATAGCCTACTTATAAGGGGGAAAAAGGGCCTTTTGGTATAATATAATTATCTATTTATCTATTATTTATTCATTCATTCAATCATTTATTTATTTATTAATTTTCAAAGGATGGACTAGTATGGGGAAGGTGGGAGGGGGTGCAAGGGAGGGGAGTGTAATGGGGGGGGGGGTTTGAACCACTGGATGGTGATCGTGGCCGGATGTCTCGGGGTCGCGGACCTACAGATCATCTTTTAATTCAGATAAAGAGCAGCTCCGGGGTTCTTCTCTCTCTCTCTCTCTCTCTCTCTCTCTCTCTCTCTCTCTCTACCTCTGTCTACCACTCTGTTTCTCTGTCCATATCTCTCTCTTTCTCTGTATTCATCCATCTCTCTCTCTCTCCCTAATTCTGTTTCTCTATTATTTTCTCTCTTTCCCTCTCTCTACCTCTGTCTATCTCTGTCTCTTCCTCTCTCTGTTTCTCTGTTCTCTCTTTCTCTCTCTCTCTCTCTGTGTATTCATCCGTCTGTCTGTCTGTCTTTCTCCCTATCTATGTTCCTCTGTTCTTCCCTCTCCCTCCCTCTCTCTCTCTCTCTCTCTCTCTCTCTCTCTCTCTCTCTCTCTCTCTCTCTCTTTTCTCTCTCTGTATTCATCCGTCTGCCTATCTGTCTGTCCCTCACCCTATCTCTGTTTCTCTGTTCCTTTCTCTCTCTCTTTCTCTCTCTCTCTCTCTCTCTCTCTCTCTCTCTCTCTCTATCTCTCTCTCTCACACACACACACACACACACACACACACACACACACACACACACACACACACGTGGCGCAGTTGGTAGAGTTCCCGGCTGCCACTAGTGTTCCGAGTTCGAATCCCGCCCAGGGTTGAAATAATTTCAGTATCGCTGCGCTGCGGGTTGTTACTCCAACTCTCGTGGGGGGGGGGAGTTGTGTGTGTGTGTGTGTGTGCGTGTAAGGTCACAGCTTTACCCATAGATCGGTCTCATACGAGCTCTGAGCTCTCTTCCGGGAGGGAAATAGCTGTCGATCACGGGTCCAACACGTGATCCAAGACATTGGTGAACCTATTCTCGCTGAGTATATGAGAGACCTCATTTGAGATTGATATAGTCCCCCCCCTACCCCCCGCGCAGGCGCATCAAGTAAATATAGAAAACGGAAGCTGGAGTCTGTCTTCTTCTGCTTCACACTCCCTCATGGCTTACTGTGGGAACAGTCAATGGTTTACAAGACTCGAACAGCGTCAAGAGCATAACCACCCAAACCTCGAAAAAATTATGATATTAATACAAATTAAAATAGAAATTAAAGAAGATTAAAATAAAAGTAAATAAAGTAAGGCAAAATAGAATATGATAAAAATAATAATAAAATAAATAAATAGAATAATATGAAAAATAAATAAAAATGATTAGATATTAAAAAGATAAGAATTAAACAAAGTTCTGCAGAAAGAAGTGACGACATCGCAATAATGTTAATAAAAGAAATACAAATAAAATAAAATAAAATAGAATAAAGATAAATTAAATAACAATATTACAAAATAAATATGAAAAGTAAACGAAAATAAAAAAATAGAAAATAAAACATAATAAGATAAAAAAAAAACAAAAAAAAACTCTACAGGATCAAATGACATCTCCGTAATAGATAACGCTAATAAAAGCTGATATAATCGATCATCAAGATCCTCAATCAAGTGATTAAATGACAGACACCATCGGCATACATCACGGTGGCTCCGGCGTCACGTACGATGCCCCTCACAGATTACTCTGTAGCGTCAAATTGAATGAACCATACCCTTGGTCCAACTCGCTGGCGGTAATATTCAGACTGCCGCTACCTCGACCTCCGTCGCAAGTAGCGACGCTCTAATCCGCTTGGCCAGCGCGTATTCTTGGAATGATTATTCTTATGCTTTAAGTGATGTGATTTATCATCAGATAAACACAACTACTCGACCAAGCATAAGCAATAAGTGAATAAATTATTTATTAGATAAATAAATAGATAGATATTGTTAGAATGTTCTAGATCTTTCTCCTATCAGAAAGCTTACACTTACTAGACGTGTCCTTTTTCAATAATTATTACACTTGTATCTGTGTTTACTCTCTTTCTCTCTAACACATAATTCTCTGTAGGTTAAAATATGCATAAATGTATATTTCTATCTATATACCATATTGCTTCTGACCTGACCCAGGGCAGTTGGTGTGATACAGGTATGACCCGTCATCCATGAGGAGCTAAGATAAGAGTGGGTAAAGTGTGGAATTAGGTACTTGCGTTTGAATTGGCTACCTCCCTTATAAGGTGGAAAAAACCCTTGGTATGTAGATAGATATACCAAGGGCTTTTTCCCCCTTACCAGAGAGGTAGCCAATCGAACGGACGTACCCACTTCCACCCATTCCACTCCCACCTATTCCACTCCCACTCATTCCACTCCCACCCCTTCCCCTCCCATCCACCACCCTCTCCTCCCTTTCGTGTTAGCTCCTCATGGATAACGGGTCATACCTGCATCACGGCCACTGCCCTGATGTACGTATAGATATAATCATAAGTATAAATATGAATATAAATACAAATATAAATAACAAATATAAATATGAATATAAATATAAATATAAATATAAATATAAATGTAAATATGAATATTAATATATCAATATAGTTATGAATGTAAGTATAAATATAACCTTATATATGAATTAGACCTAAATATGAATATGAATATCTATATGACTAAAAATAAAAATAGAAATTAATATCAATATGAACATAAATTAAGATATGAATGTATATATAAATACAAATGTGAACCAAAGAATAAGTAATAGATTAATAAATTATTTAATAGGTAAATGAATAAATAAATATTATTAGAGTTTTCTAGACTGCTCTCCTATCAGAAAGCTTACACTTACCTGGACGTGTCCTTTTTCAATAATCATTACAATTGTGCCCTTGTTT
The DNA here is from genome assembly GCF_046742065.1 of Oratosquilla oratoria. Taxonomy (NCBI): domain Eukaryota; kingdom Metazoa; phylum Arthropoda; class Malacostraca; order Stomatopoda; family Squillidae; genus Oratosquilla; species Oratosquilla oratoria. The sequence continues at coordinate 36,408,253 of NC_134816.1, forward strand.
GCCCTCTCTCTCTCAGTCTCTCCCTCTCTCTTTCTCTCTCTCTCGCTCTCTTTCTCTCTCTTTTTTTTCTCTCGCTTCTCTCTCCTGTCTCTCTCTTTCTCTGTCTGTCTGTCTCTCTCTTTCATTCTCTCTCTCTCTCTATCTCCCTGTCTCCCTCCTTTTCTCTATCTCTATCTCTCCCCCATTTCTCTCCCCCTTCCTCTCTCTCTCTCTCTCTCTCTCTCTCTCTCTCTCTCTCTCTCTCTCTCTCATTTCTCTCCCCCCCCTCTCTCTCTCTCTCTCTCTCTCTCTCTCTCTCTCTCTCTCTCTCTCTCCCATCGCTCTCCCCTTCCCCCCTCCCTCTCTCTCTCTCTCTCTCTCTCTCTCTCTCTCTCTCTCTCTCTCTCTCTCTCTCTCTTTCAGTGACCATGCTTGTGTACTTTATCTCCACCGTCATCCCTTCTCTTTTATCTCCCCTTTCCCATCTCCCTCCCCCCTCCCTCCTTCCCTCCCTCCTTTCCTCATTCTTTCTCTCTATCCTTTCCAAATCTACTTCCCTTCCCCCATCTCGCTTTCTCTCTTATCTCGCCACCCTCCCCTCTCCTCCCCTCCTCTCTCCTCTTTTTGCCCAAATATGTTTCTTCCATCTCCCAAACTCTCCAATTTCCCCTCTCTTCTCTCTCTCTATATCCCCCCTCTCTCTCTATCTACCCCCTCTCTCTTTCTCTCTCTCTACCCCCTCTCTCTCTCTATCTACCCCTCTCTCTCTATCTACCCACCTCTCTCTTTCTCTCTTTGTCTCCCCTCTCTCTCTCTCTCCTCTGTCTCACTCCCCTCTCTTTCTCTCTCTCTCTCTCTACCTACCCCACTCTCTCTCTCTCTTTCTTTCTCTCTCTCTCTTTCTTTCTCTCTCTCTCTACCCCCCTCTCTCTCTCTTTCTCTTTTTATCTCCCCCCTCTCTCTCTCTCTCTCTCTCTCTCTCTCTCTCTCTCTTTCTCTCTCTCTCTCTCTCTCTCTCTCGCTCTCTCTCTCTCTTTCTCTCTCTCTCTCTCCCCGGGCCAGCCCTGGCCGCCTCTCTATACATCTCCCCTTGATTACCCTTCAATGGATCTTTTCACAAAGGGCACAAAAAATATCCTCCTCGTCCTCCTCTTCCTCTTCTTAAACCTGTGTCCCTTTAAAATGTCCAGGGGAGGAGGATAGGAGGAGGAGGAGAGGGGAGGAGGAGGAGAGAGGGGGAGGAGAGAGGAGGAGGAGAGAGGAGGAGGAGGAGTAGGAGGAGAAAAGGGATAATAATGTTAAGGATGATGGGGAAGAAAAATATGAGGAAAAGGAGGAGGAGGAGGAGGAAACGAAGAGGACGAGAACAAGAGGAAGAGGAAGAGGAAGAAGACGACGACAAGGAAGAGAACAAGCACGAGGACAATTACGAGTACGAGGAGAATTACGAGGACAAAGAAGCCTGCGAGGAAGCTTCGAGACAAGAGGACGAACACAAAGCTCCGAGGACCATTCTCGAGGCCGAAGATTCCCCTTTGGTGCTTTCACCTTAGACGTCCCTCCCCCTCTCCCTCTCTTCCCCCCTCCCCCTCCCCCCTCCCACGGACCCCCTAAAGCGCCTTACTAAATAACTTGAGCCTTGACAATGTGCCTCAAACCTTTTTGCATGTAAATCGCTTTCTCGCAGAAGGGGGGGAGGGGGAAAAGGGGGGGAAAGGGGGGGAAGGGGGCAAAGGCGACGAAGTGAGAGGTACAAGAGAGGAGGCAGAGAGGAGGAGAGGGAGTGAGAGGGAAGATGGCTTACTTCTCGTGAGGCTAAACAGCCGTGTTCAGGAATTTTAAGTCGATAGGTTTATATTGACAATATCTTAACTCGATAGGTTTATGTTGACAATATCTTAAGTATTCTAGGTTATATGGTCTATGTTTGGTAGATATTTAGGATCCTAGAGATTTATACAAAATATTTTTTGAAGAAAGTACGGGTCAACTTGACAGTAGTAAAGGCATTGTCAATAGTGAAAGTATTGTCAATAGTGAAAGTATTGACAATAGTGAAAGTATTGACAATAGTAAAAGTATTGTCAATAGCGAAAGTATTGTCAATAGTAAAAGCATTACTATCAACACTAAAAATATCTAAAAGAGTAAAGGTATGTCAATAGGATTATCAATAGTGAAAGTATTGTTAACAGTGCGAGCATTCCCAATAGTGAAACTATTGTTTTATTGTATTGTATTGTATTGTATTGAATTGTATTGTATCTTCAATAGTGAAAGTAGTGTCACTGTGTCTTGTAATGAAGTCAGGACGTTAGACTATACGAGTTAAAACTATCTCGGTTAGGTGAACTCCTTCGACAAGGTTTAGGAAGACGAATCGTAAACCAGTTAATTCTATTCGGTCAATGGTCAAGCACAAATGGTTAAAATCTATTATGCCCCCTAAAAAAATAAATGAATAAAAATAAATAAATAAATAAATAAATAGATAAACAAATAAACTTAGATGTAAGCTAGGACGAAATGATCATCCAAACATTTTGTGTGTGTGTGTGTGTGTGTGTGTGTGTGTGTGTGTGTGTTAGATTAGTGATTTTCGTTTTTGTCTTTTATATACTAGGAAAATATCTAGATTACCTATCTTACTCTCATTTTTATTCTTATTCTATCTTATATATATATTTTATAGCAATTTTTTCGTTTTTGTTTTTTATATACGGCTATGAAAAATATCTATATTTCTTAGTATACTTTGATTTCTACTATACTTCTATTTTACTCTAATTCTATTTTTGGCTTATCTTAATTTTATATTATTTCATTACTTTTTAATCTATTACTATTTATTTTCAAATAATTCATTATTCATTATTTGTTTCTTTTATTACTGTTCGTTCTATTCCAATACTTATCGTCTCCATCCCACATTTACTAATTCTAGTAATCATATTGTATCTTACAAAAAGAAATTCTAAGAGTTTCTCTAACCCTCAGATAGTTTCTGAGACTTCTAGTTTTCCTATTACAAGGGTTCATAGAATTTAATTCTTAGAGGAGATTGTTGTCCCGTTTCCTTGGCTTTCTAAGTACCATCCTTGATGTTAGTTATCTAAGTTTTCTTTTTCAATTCAGTGCTTTGTACAATTTGGTGTTTCTCTGTAAACATAGAGGCTGAGAATGTAGGAAGAAAGACCATGAAAGAACGAAAATTTTATGTGTGGGAAAAAATAAATAAATAGATAAATAAATGAATAAATAGATAAATGAAAAATAAAAGAAAGAAATAAAAATATATAAGAATAAAAATAAAAATGAAAATAAAATGAAATCATTATTATTATTATTATTATTATTATTATTACTATTCATGGGATTATACATTTAACTCATCTATACAAATAGGTAAAAATATAAAAGAATATAAATACACAAATAAATATATACATGAATCGAAAGTACACTCAGACTTCTAAGATAAGCAGAGGTCAATCGACATTTGTTATTTATTTATCTATCTATCTATTCTAGAAATAATCTTACCAATGATATTTCTAGATGTCATTCAAAAGCAAGGCGGATTTTTTTTTTCTTTTTACTAAAGACAAAATTTTAATTTCTATTAAGATTAGGAAAAATTATGGATAATCAAATTCAGTCTAACTAGAATCTGTCTTAAGAATTCCGTTTCGTAATGACGTATAATATTAAACAGAAACACAATGGAACAGTTTTCTTAAGAACTTTGGTCGAATGTTATTTCTACACAATTTTCTTTCGACATTATTACAAATTCACAATTACACAGTTCAGATTTAAGGATTATTTTTTTTTACAGATTTAATGATATTTACAGATCTATTTTTCTTTTACTTATTTACCGATTTTTACTAATTTACTGGATACAAAATCTGACATCTTAAAAATACTTAATATCAATTATTATTATTATTATTATTATTATTATTATTATTATTATTATTTGCTGAATATATTTCTCTTGACTCATTTTCAATCTCTGTCTAATTCGTACCCATGTAGAACAACCTCACTCACCAACACCTCCTCCTCCTCTTCCTCCTCCTCCTTCCCCGTCCCCCCTCCATATCCTCCTCCCCACCTCCCTATCTACATATTCCTCCCTTCATCTCCTCTTCCTCCTTATTTTTCTAATCCTCCTACTACATATTTTTCTCCTCCACTTCCTCCTCCTCCTTCCCCGTCCCCCCTCCATATCCTCCTCCCCACCTCCCTATCTACATCTTCCTCCCTTCACCTCCTATTCCTCCTCATTTTTCTAACCATCCTCCTACTTATTTTTCTCCTCCACTTCCTCCTCCTTCACCTACTCTTCTTCCTCCTCCTGCTCCTCCTTCACCTCCTCTTCCCTAGCCTCCTCCCCAACCTCCCCATCTACATCGTCCTCCCTTCACCTCCTCTTCCTCCTCATTTTTTAATTCTCTTCCTACTTATTTTCCTCCTCTTTTCACCTTTTCTTCCCCGTCCCCCTCCATCTTCCTCTCCTCCTCCACTTCCTCCTCCTCCTCCTTCTCCTCTTTCTTACTTTCCTCCTCCTATTTCACCTCCCTTTCCTCAACCCCACCCATCTCCATCTTCCTCTTCTCCTCCTCCTCCTCCACCTCCTCCTCTTTCTTACATTTCCCCTCCTCTTTCACCTCTCCATCCCCACCCCCACCTCCCTCCTCCTCCTCCTCCTCCTCCTCCTCCTCCCGGCTTCTTTCATCAGGGTCCATATAATGCTTCTCACATTCTTAACTTGCTTACAGTGCCACTATCAGATTCTTTTCTGAGTTTATTTATGTCGCCATTTCCCCAAAGCAAGTGTTTGAAAAGGATATCCCAAAGGGAGGCGAGCAGATTGTCGGTGGATGCGGGGGGAAGGGGGGAAGGGGGGAAGGGGGGAAGAGGGGAGAGAGAGGGGGAGAGGAGGGAGGAGGAGAGGCGTAGAGAAGGAAGAGGAGGGGTTATGAGACGTCAAGAGGAAAGGGGGGAGGGAAGGAGAGGAAAGAGGAGGGGGGCGTGGAAGAGAAAGAGGAGGGAGAGGGTGAGGAGTGAAGAGAAAGAGAGGAGGGTAAGAGACGTGAAGAGAGGAGGGGGAGGGGAAAGAGAGAAGGGAAGAGATGAAGAGTAGAGAAGAAAGAGGATGGGGGTACGAGACGTAAAGAGGAGGTAGGAGGATGAAGGGGGGAGGGAGGGAAGAGGGGAAGGCACAGAAGAAGAGGTGGGTAAGATAGGTAAAGAGGGAAGTAGGTGGAGGAAGAGTGGGAGGAGGAGGAGACAGAGAGAAGAAAGAGGATGATGAAAGTCGTTAGGAGTGAAGAAGGAGGAAGGAGGAGGAAGGAGGAGGAAGAGAATTGGAAACAAAGAGGAGAAAAGCGAGAGAAGAAGAGGAAGAGAGAAAAGAGTAGATAGAGAGTAAAACAAAGGTCTAGGGAGAGGAGAGAAGGGGATGGGGAAGGGGGTTTGGGAAAAAGGGGGAATAGGGGAAAGGGGGAAGAAGAGGAAGATGGGGAGGAAGAGGAAGGAAAGGGGGGAAGAGGGGGAAGATGGGGAGGAAGAGGAAGGAAATGGGGGAAGAGAGGTAGATGGGGTGGGGGAAGAGGAGGGAAGAGGAGAGAAAGGGATGAAGAGGAGTAAGATGGGGAGGGGGAAGAGGGAGGAAGAGGAGGGAAAGGGGGAAGAGGAGGAAGATAGGGAGAAGGAAGAGGAAGAGGAGGGAAAGGGAGTAAGAGGAGGAAGATGGGGAGAGGGAAGAGGAAGGAAGAGGAATGAAGTGGGGGATGAGGGAGGAAGAGGAAGGAAGAGGGGGAAGATGGGGAGGGGAACAGGGAAGAAGAGGAAGGAAGAGGGGGAAGATGGAAGGGGGAAGAGGGAGGAAGAGGAGGGGAAGGGAGGAAGAGGAGGAAGATGGGGAGAGGGAAAAGGGAGGAAGAGGAGGGAAAGGGAGGAAGATGGGGAGGTGGAAGAGGGAGGAAGAGGAGGAGGAGGGGGAAGATGGGAAGGGGGAATAGGGAGGAAGAGGAGGAAGAAGGGGGAAGATGGGGAAGGGGAAGAGAAGGAAGGGGGAAGAGGAGGGGAAAGGGGGAAAGGGAGGAAGAGGGGAAAGATGGGGAAGGGGAAGAGGGGGAAGGGGGAAAAGGGGGAAGGGGGAAGAGGGGGAAGATGGGGAGGGGGAATAGGGAGGAAGAGGAGGAAGAAGGGGAGAGATGGGGAAGGGGAAGAGAGGGAAAGGGGAAGAGAGGGAAGGGGGAAGAGGAGGGGAGATGGGGGAAAGGGAGGAATAGGGGGAAAGGGGAAGAGGGGGAAGGGGGAAGAGGGGGAAGGGGGAAGAGGGGGAAGGGGGAAGAGGGGGAAGGGGGAAGAGGGGGAAGGGGGAAGAGGGGGAAGGGGGAAGAGGGGGAAGGGGGAAGAGGGGGAAGGGGGAAGAAGGGAAGAAATAAGAAAAAGTGTGAATTTAAGGAGAAAGGCGTGAGAGGTCAAAGAGTACAAAGTCTTTAGGAGTCCAGAGACCATAGGGGAGTGAGGTATAGAGTGAGAGAAAAGAAGGAGGGGGTGGGTGGGGGGATGGGGGGTATGGTGACATCACAAAAGGACATTAAGGACAGGGCTGGGGTGGAGGGGTGAGGGGGGAGGATTAGGGAGGGGGAGGGGGTATGGGGGAGGGTAGTTGTCTGAGAGTATATGTAGGGAGAACCCAGCCATTTTCGACGCATATGCCCATCAGGGGGAAGGGGGGAGGGGAAGAGGTGGGAGAGGGGGAGGGGGGAGGGTGGAGAGGAAGCTAAATAGCTGGAGATGAATAGGGGGGAGGAATGGAAAGGAAGGGTGAAGGGAAAGGGGAAGGGGAGACGGAGAAGGAGAAGGGAAATGAGAAGGGGAGGAGGGAAAGGAGTAAAAAAAAAAAAAAAAAAAATACACAAGTCAAGCTGTCGCCAGGAATTTTTTTATTAATCTGAAGGAAACGAACTAAAGGATCGAAGGGTTCAACAGAGGGCTGCGATTTATAAACAAACATCCCAACGTTGTTGCACAGGTTCGAGTCCCGGGCTTGTAAGCTTTGTATTTGTCTTTGGTGCTCTGAATGTATTTTCTATAAAAACATACCTTCATGTACGGCAGTATTATTTCAAATTATATATATATCTATGCCAAGTCCAAAGCGATTGTATCCATATGAATAAATAAATAAATAAATAAATGAATAAAAAGATAGTTGAATATCTGATCAATATATAAATATATGAAATAACAAATACATAAATAAATAAATAAACAATAAATATACAAATAGATAACAGATAACTAATAGATGAATATATGAATAAATAGTTGAATTATTCCCTCAGGCAAGGAGGGTACCTGATTGGGTTCTTTGAGTTTCGCGCGAAGCGATATGCGGGTTGGAATTTAGTGTCTTACTTTTCTTTTTCGTTGTCCGTTGCACCAAAAAACAAGAGAGAATTCGGAGCGCGCGCCGAACATTAAACAGTCACACACGAACTATATCTGAAATAGCATCGTAAGAGAATCACGACCCGGAGCGAAACGACGGAGTTACAAAAGATTACAAAGGCGGAGCTTGCCGACAGGAGACCTTTCGGTCCATATCTAGGTCGGATGCGAAATAATGATAATAATAGTAATAATAAATTAATAAGTAAAAAATATAATAATGTAAATAACAAATAAAATACATAAATGCACAGGTATGGTTAAATAATAAACAAACAGGTAGAAAAGTGGAAAGCGCTGAACATAGTGAGGATTTCTGATTGGGTTCTTTGGGTTTCGCGCGCGCGCACGAGCACTGTGACGTGAGTGTCATGCAGGTTGAAATTTGTCTTATTTTTCTTCTTTTTTTTCTTCGTTCTTCGTTGGACCAAAAAATCGGAGAGCATTCGGAGGGCACTGGGAGCATGTCAACTGTCGTGAGGATCCTGCATTTGATGTATTTCTAGTATATACTTTGTTACAGACAGTACAAGAAGAGTACGAGTAATTGTCCCAATAGCCTACCCCATATTTACTTATCAAAAGCCCCTCCCAAAAAAAAAAAAAATAATAATAATAATAATACGATGGAAAAGAAAAAGAAAGAAAAGAGAGAGAGAGAGAGAGAGAGAGAGAGAGAGAGAGAGAGAGAGAGAGAGAGAGAGAGAGAGAGAGAGAGAGAGAGAGAGAGAAAGCGCAAAATAAACCTCCACCAGGTACAGTCTTGTCTTAAAAAATTAAGGGCCCCCAAATGTGCTACATGACACAATGACCATCACCTTGCTCCCTGCTTCCTCACTGCTCCCGCCATGCACTCGTCCTGCCAATCTTCAGCTGTTACCTAATGCTCCTCGCCAAAGAACACGATGGAGGAGGGAGAGAGGGAGGGGGAGAAAGAGGGAGGGAGGGAGGAAGGAAGGGTGGAGAATGCTAAGAAAAACAGGGAAGAGGGGAAGGAAGAGGAGGGGAGAGAGGGAAGGAGGGAGAACACTAAGG
>NC_134816.1:36424239-36426739 GCF_046742065.1 Oratosquilla oratoria
TCAGGACTTTACCTGAAGCTTCTGCTGAATGTCATGAAGTGTGCTGAAACAGGTTGTGAAAAGATTATGAATAAAGTTCATAGAAATGTTCATGACTGATTATGTCAATGATGGCTTTGATGATTAGAAAGAAGTGATTATGATAACTAGGAGGTACTGACGATGACAGAGAGCGATATTGTGGTCAAAGATAAAAAAAAAGAAGTAAATAAATGAATTAATAAATAAATAAATAAAAAAGAATAAAAAATGTCGTGAGATTGTGGTCTAAGATAAAAAAAAAAGTAAAAAAATAAATAAATAAGAAAAAAATGTCGTACTTTGTATTTCACTTTTAAAAAAATCTTGTTATTTTCGCATGTGGTCAAAGAGGAAATAACGAATAAGATAATAATAAAATATAAAAAAGGTGGTTTGTTTTTCATTTGAAAAAAAAAAAAATCTTTGCAATATTGAGATTTCACTCGTCACATTATAACCTTAAGGGGATTGAATTCTTTCCAATAAGATTGGTTCCCTTTTAAAGGTGATTGGATCCCTTTTAAAGGGGTTTGGATACTTTAAGAGGAATCCAAACCTCTTAAAGAGGGACCTAACCTCCCCTTAAAAAGGATCTAAACCGAATCATCCAATCCCATTTACAGAATCCGATCCCCTTAATAGTATGATTAGCCAATTCATAATCAATAGATAAACCAATTAGTATACCTATTAGACTCGTTCGTTATGTCTGTCGCCAGGCGATTTCATTCAATTTAGAGAAACCCTGCAGGGCATCGGAGAGGAGCATGTCCCCTGTGTCCATAATAGACCTCTCGGCCCGTGGTAACGAGGGGAAACCACAGGTGTCTTCCTTTACCCTCAGTTCCTCTCATTCATTCCCTGGGGGGAGGGTCGGACGAGGGGGGTGGGGGGAGAAAGGGGGGAGGAAGGGGGGAGAGTCGATATGATTAACCACACATCCCCTATTTATCCCCCCCCTCTCCCTGTGGGGGGTTCATAGTCATTGTACGCTTTCCCCCTCCCCCTCCCCTCTTTCCCCCCTCACCCTCCTCTTATGGGAATTCAGTGCCGAAAGATTCCCCCTTTGGGGGGACTAAATATCTGAGTCATTAGTTACATACACGACTTCCCCCCCAACTCCCCACCCCTTATCATACGACCCTTATGAGTAGAGCCTCCTTCCCCCCCATCCCTCCGTGAACGTATCCTCCCCTCCCCCCCTCCCCCCGTTCCCTGTGGGTGGGAAAGGGGAATTCATCTTTCTCCCTCACCCAGTAAGAACCTAAATCAGAACAACAATCAGGTTGGCTGGAGGGGGATGGGGAGTGGGGGGATGGAGGGGGAATGGGGGGAGTGGGGGGAGGGGGGAGGGAGGATGAGGGGAGTAGGGGAAAGGAAAAGAATTAATTAACCACATACAATATAGGAGCCCCCTTCGTTCCTGCTCATCAGCGTGCGTGTGCTTGTGTGTGCAAATTTGTGTGCGTGTGTTTGTGTGCGTGTGTTTGTGTTTGTGTGTTTGTGTGCGTGTGTTTGTGTGCGTGTGTTTGTGTGTGTGAATTTGTGTGCGTGTGCTTGTGTGCATATGTACGTGTGTACGCGTATATGTACACAAGTGTGTACACACGTACGGGTGTACATACGGGTGTACTAACGTACGCGCATGCGCGCACGTGTGTGTGTGTGTGTGTGTGTGTGTGTGTGTGTGTGTGTGTGTGTGTGTGTGCATGTGTATGTGCGCACGTATGTACACAGGTGAACAACCTACAACAGTAAAACAGTCCAACCTAACTATACAGTACATGTACTAAGTACATATATTCTGACTAAACACATACAGGTTGACTAACAATCTACGCTAAATAGTAACATAAAAATAGTAGTACCCTCCGCCCAGACAATTTTATTCAACTGCCAAAGCTTCTTCAAACAAAACAGAACAAATCCGAATACAACTGAATCAAAATTGATCAAAATTGAATGAGAACGAGATCAATTATAAATGAAAATAAATCGAAATGAAATGAAACGAGGCGTTATACAAGTATAAGGGTTCATGATGTCTGTCATAATAGTCGCCAATCCTATCAGTTTCATTCATTAATTAAAGCGATCAAATACCATGAGGTCACTGATGTTGACAGCCTTTCGTCCCACGTGCCATAGCCTTCCGTGCCACGTGCCATAGCCTTCTGTGCCACGTGCCATAGCCTTCTGTGTCACGTGCCATAACCTTCTGTGCCACGTACCATAACCTGTGTTACGTGCCATACCATTCTGTGCTACGGGTCATAACTTTCTGTGCTACGTACCATAACATTCTGTGCCACATACAATAATATTCTGTGCCACGTGCCATAACCTGCGGCACGTGGCACCACCTTCCGTGCCATGTGACACCCCCTTCCGTGCCATGTGCCACTCCCGTGTCATGCGATACAACTTTCCGTGCCATGTAACACTTTGCCTATCATAACCTATGTATAGCCTGTAACAA
>NC_134816.1:36429239-36461739 GCF_046742065.1 Oratosquilla oratoria
CACAGACACGCACACACACACGCACACACTTACAGTAACTCAGAGTAGACGTCCCGGAAGAGGCCACACACACGCACACACACACACACATACACACACACACACACACACGCACGCACACACACACACGCACATGTACACGCACACATACATACACACACATGCACACATACTGACCCCGATCCCTTTCAATTCAATTTGTCTAATGAGTACACAGACATATATATACATGCACACATACAGATAGACAGATAGACATATAGACAGACAGACAGACACACCCACCTCCACGCACGCACACGCACATCACATACACACACACACACACACACACACACATACACACACACCTACACACACACACACACGCGCGCACATACACACACACACACACACACAAACATATACAGATGCGCACAGATAGTAATACCGACTCCAATCCCTTTCAATTCAATTTGTCAAGTCAAATATGTTGTTTGTTAGTGGAATAGTTATGAGACCGGACTACAAAGACAAATATCACCAGAGATTCCACAACCAAGTTGATGCATCTCCCACGGCGAGATTCTCAGAATGTCCTGCACCAATTAGGAATCCACTTCATTTGCAGACCACAAGTGACGAGTATTACATTGACTTCTGATGCTGCTACGTCGTTACCTATCAGGGTTCGGAAGTAGGTGAATATGATGTTAAGAACATGAGAATGGGAGGAGGCTGCAAGAGACCATAAGGCCTACACTAGGTAGTTGCATGTCCCTTGCCACCTATCATCCCTATTCATGAGATTATCTAATCTGCTTTTAAAATAACCAATTGATTCAACGCCCACTAACTACATGGTTACTAAGCTTATTCCATTCGTTGACCATTCTGTAGGTAAACAAATTCTCGCTTATTTTCCTCTTAAACTTAAATTTGTCTCTGTTGGAGAGACCTAAGGCCTTAATACATCTGTTGGAAGACAGACACAACCGTTGCCTCGGACCACTGTTGTTGTTGTTGTTGTTGTTGTTGTTATAAGCTGCAGTTTACCAGCGATTGTATTCATGTAGACAATCTCAACATCTGAGGTCAAAGTGGGGTCAGAGTGTGTGAAATCAAGGTGATATCAACGTGAGGTCAAGGTGATATCAACGTGAGGTCAATGTGAGGTCAGCTGAATGAGAATCCGACAAGAAATAACGGTCTCAAACCGTCAGGAAATAGATTTAATTTGGAAGTGGGTAGAAACAACTTCGCCAACTGTGTAGTTAATGAATGGAATAAACTTCCTGCAGAGGCAGTGTAATGTAGTTCAGTTCGAAGCTTTAAAATTCGTTTAGATAAACACCTAAGCAATATCTGCCATCTATTTTATATTATTTATATATTTGCTTGCTATTTTTTGTCTATTTGTTTATTATTTCCTTAATTATTATTTATTATCTGTCAATTTATCATTATTTACTATTTATCTGTTTGTTTATTATTTAACTTCACCTATTTATTTACTTATTTTATCTATTATTATTCATATCATTATTATTTTTATTTATTTATTCATTTATTTATTTATTTTTCATTATTATAATTTTTTTTGCATCCGACCTAGTTATGGACCAAAAGGTCTCCTGTCGGCATGCTACTCCTTTGTAATCCTTCGTGAACTCAGAGTGAGATAAACGTGAGGTCAAAGCAAGGTCAAAGTAAGGTCAGAATGAGGCCAGAGTGAGATAAATTTGAGATCGATGTTAGGTCAAAATGAGGTCAACCTGAGGTCAGAGCTAGGTCAAAGTGAGGTCAACGTGAGGTCAGAGCTAGGTCAAAGGGAGGTCAACGTGAGGTCAGAGCTAGGTCAACGTGAGGTCAACGTGAGGTCAGAGCTAGGTCAAAGTGAGGTCAACGTGAGGTCAGAGCTAGGTCAACGTGAGGTCAACGTGAGGTCAGAGCTAGGTCAAGCTAAGGTTAACCATGGGGATTAACCTTGTTAATACTGTTAACCTTGTTAACACCTTCTGTCCACTGGTCCCTATGTATGTGACCTAACTACAACGCCAGAACAGAATTCCTAAGAGAGTGTGTAGACAAACAACTAAAATTTCTTTCAAATCTCAAATGGTGTTTAATTTTGTTTACATTTTCAAACGCTGGGATGGATTCCTATGTCAAGTTTTGTCCCTTTTGGATAATAGATATCCACGTAAAAAAAATCCAACAAGTAATATTTTTATATTGGATATATCTATTCTGTTATGTGTCACTATTGAACGAACTAATGTTCAATTACTTTACACTAATGAACAGTTTACTTGTTGTGTCACGCACACACACGTACACACACACGTACACACACGTACACAGACGTACATACACGTACACAGACGTACACAGAAGTTCACACGTACACAGACGTACAGACGTACACACACGTACACACGTACACAGACGTACACAGATGTACACACACGTACACACACGTACACACAAGCGTTACAGTTTGCACTCAACGTATTTTTGGTTTTATCTCTGCTTCACTTCAGATAACCTGTCCCTTTTCGTCTTCCTCCTCCTCCTCCTCCTCCTCTCCCCTCTTCCTCCTCCTCCTCTCCCCTCCTCCTCCTCCCTCTTCCTCTTCTCCTCTCCCCTCTTCCTCTTCTCCCCTCCTTCTCCTCCTCCCCTCCTCCTCTTCCTCTTCTCCTCTCCCCTCTTCCTTCTCCTCCTCCCCTCCTTCTCTCCCCTCTTCCTCTTCTCCTCTCCCCCTCCTCCCTCTCCTCATCCTCCTCTTCCCTCCCTCTTCCTCTTCTCCTCTAACCTTCATCCCTCCCTTCCTCCTCCTCTCCCCTCTTCCTCCTCCTCTCCCATCTTCCTCTTCCCCTCCTCCTCTCCCCTCTTCCTTCTCCTCCTCCTCCTCCCTTTCTACCTCTCCTTCCCTTTCATGTCCCCGCTCCTTTCCTTCTATTTCCCCTCATCTCCCCTCTTTCTCCCACTCCCACTCTTCCTTTATCTGTTCTCTTCCCCTCCTCCTCCTCCTCCTCCACCTGCTCCCTCGTCTCCCCCAATCTACTCCTTTCAATATCCACAACAAACTCTCTCCAACGATTTTCCTCTTTTTTCCCCTCCCCCTCTCCCCTTCCCCCGCCCTCCCCCTTCCCCCCGCCCCTCCACCCCCTCTCACCCTTCCCCTCCCTTCCCTCTTCCCCTCCCTTCCCTCTTCCCTTCTCCTCCTCCCTTCTCCTCCTTTATCACACAATCCTTTCTGTCTCTGTTCAATTTTCTTCCCTTCCTCCCTCACTCTCTCCTTTCCTCCCTCACTCACTCTCTCCTTTCCTCCCTCCCTCTCTCCCTCCTTCCCTCTCTCCCTTTCTCTTTTCCGTGCCTCTGTTACTTCAGACCTCTTTACCATCTCCCTCTTTATCTGTCCTGCTCTCCACCATCACCATCACCACCATCACCACCACCATTACCACCACCACAATCTCCAGCAGCATCTCCATCGCCACCATCACCACCATCACCATCTCCACCATCACCAACACCACCATCCTTTCCACCACCACCATCACCACCACTATCTCCACTACCATCACCACCACCATCTCCACCATCTCCACCAACACCTTCTCCACCATCACCACCACCACCATCTCCACCATCTCTCCGCATGTCAAATCAAAGAGTCTTGGAAATCAATTTTCGAATGATCACAAGGTCAGTGGCACTGGAAAGAATATTAGAGAGAAGAGAATTCAAGAGCCTCACAGAGGAAGAAGAAAGAGAGAAAGAGAGAAAGAAAGAGAGAAAGAGACAAAGAAAGGGAAAAAGAGAGAAAGGGACAAAGAGAGTAAGAAAGACACAATGAGAAAAAGATACAAAGAGAGAAAAAGAGAGAAAGATAGACAAAGAGAGACAGAAACAGAGAAAGAGACAAAGAGACATATAAAAAAGAAAGGGACAAAGAGAGAGAGACACAAAGAGAGATAGAGAGAAAGAGACAGAGACAAAGAGAGAAAGAGAGACAGAAAGAGACAGAGAGAGAAAGAGAGAAAAGAAAGGGACAAAGAAAGAGACAAAAAGAGAAAGACACAAAGAAAGTGAGAGAAAGAGACAGAGACAAAGAGAGAAAGAGACAAAGAGAGGCAGAAAGAGAGAAAGAAAGAAAAAAAGAAAGGGAAAAAGAGAGAAAGACACAAAGAGAGAGAAAGAGACAGAGACAAAGAGAGAAAGAGAGACAGAAAGAAGACAAAAAGAGAGAAAGAGAGAAAAGATACTGTCTTCCTAATCCTCACTTTGTCATCCAGCCCCATCCAGCCAGGGAACCCCTACATCCCCCCCCCACCTCCCATCCCCCCCTCCCCCTCCCCCTCCCCCTTTCTTTCATCGTCCACAGGGTAGGCCGTTTCATCTCTTTGCCTTCCTTCCATATCTCTCTCTCATCTCTCTCTCTCTCCCTCTCTCTCTCTCACACACACACATATCGCTCTCCCTCTCATATCTCTCTTTCCTTCTATCTGAAGTCTTTCTCACATTGATCTCTTCCATCTCTCTTATCTCTCTTGCTCTTTCATCTCCTTTTCTCCAACTCGTACTCTCTCTTTCTCTCTGCCTCTCTCTCTCTCTTTCACACACACATCTCTCTCTCTCACATCTCTCATCCCTCTCTCTCTCATATCTCTCATCTCTCTCACATCTCTATCTCTCATCTCTCTCTCTCTCTCATTTCTCTCTCTCCATATCTCTCTCTCCCATATTTCTCTCTCTCATCTGTTTCTCATATCTCTCTCTCCATCTCTCTTTATCTCTTTTCCTCTCTCCCCAATCTCCCTCTCCCTTTCTCTCCCATTCATTTTTTTAATTGCTCTCTTTATTTTTCTCTACCAGCTCTCCTTTCTCTCCCTCCTCTCTTCCTTTCTCTCCCTCCTCCCCTCCTCTCTCCTCTTATCATTCTCCTTCTCCTAACTTCCTCTCCCTCTCTCCCGTCTTCTCTCTCCCTAAACATATTTCTTCCATCTTTTTCTCTCTCTCTCTCTCTCCCATCCATATCTCTCTCTCTTTTTCTCTCCCCCACCTTCTCCCTAACCTCCTTTCCCTCTCTCCCGTCTTCTCCCTCCCAAAACATATTTCTTCCAACTCCCTCCCTCTCTCTCTCTCTCTCTCTCTCTCTCCTCTCTCTCTCTCGCTTCCCCTCGGATTCCCACCCTCTGTTGCCCTCCCAATTTTCTCAACTTCCCCCTCGGCGGCGGCGGCGTCGTCGTCGTCGTCAGCAGCCTCCACCTCCTCCTCCTCCTCCTCCTCCTCCTCCTCCTCCTCCTCCTCCTCCTCCTCCTCCTCGCTCACACCTTCACTTCTCTCAACCGTTTCTCTTCCTCTTGCTTTTCCTCCTCCTCCTCGCCCCCTTCCCCATCCTCCTCTTCCTCCTCCCATCCCTCTTCTTCCTCCTCTTCTCCTCCCATCCCTCTTCTTCCTTCTCTTCTCCTCTCCTCCCCCTCCTCCTCCCCTTCCTCCCCGTCCTCCTCCCCTTCTTCCTCCTCTTCTACCTCCCCTCCCTCCTCCATCCCTTCCCCATCCTTCCCTCCCTTCTCCTATCTATCCTCTTCCTCCCCTCCTCCTCCACCCCCTCTTCCTCCCCTCTACTCCTCCTCCTCCTCCCCTTCCCCATCCTTCCCTTCCTCCTCTTACCCCTCTCTTCCTCCCCTTCTCCTCTCCTCCTCTTCCTCCCCTTCTACTCCACCTCCTACTCCTCCTCCACCTCCTCTTCCTCCCCCTCCCCTTCACAATATCTCTTGATTTACCATATCTGTTCCTTTTTATTACCCACTCCTTTAACCCCCTCCCCCCTTCCACCCAACCCCTCCACCTTCTCTCTTCTATTTCTCCATCTTCCATTCCCATTCCCGTCAACTGGCCTCTCCCATTCCATTTTCTACTCGGCTCGGTTCCTGTACATCAAATCCTGCCAATTGATCCATTTCTTATGATTCCATCTCAATTTCCTCCCCATTTCTTCCTTTTCCATTCTGTTCCGTATATTTTGTGTCTTTATTCGTCGTCCGCCGTTCCCTCCCACATGTACTTTTCCGTTGCAGCCGACTCAGTGTCCTCCTCCTCCTTGCTCTCTCCCATCTTTATCGCCTGTTTCTTTATTTATCCCATTCCATGCCTTTTCCTCTTCCGTCAGCTGTTCCATAGTACCTTTCTACTTTTCTAGGATCTTTTCTCTCTTTTTCTCTTTTTACTTCTTTCTTCCTCTCCCTCTTCCTTTTTCTCACTCTCCTTCTTCCTCCTTTTTCTCTTCTTCCCCCATCTCTCTCTTTTTTTCCCTCTCTTTTTTCTCCCTCTCTTCTCCTTCCTCTTTCTCCCTCTCTTTTTCTCCTTTCCCCCTCTCATTCTCTTCTTCCTCCTCTTTTTCCCTCTCCTTTCTTCTTCCTCTTCTCTCTCCCTCTCTTCTCCTTCCTCTTTCTACCTTTCTTCATCTCCTTTCCCCCTCTCACTCTCTTCTTCCTCCCCTTTCTCTCTCTCCTCTCCTCTCTTCTTCTTCTTCCTCTTCTTCTTCCCTTTACTCCCACTCCCTCTCCCCTGTTCCTTCCGTCCCTCCCATTTATACGAATCCCTCCCCACTCCCAACACACCCTCCCCTCTTTCCTTCCATTCCCAAAACTCCCCTTCAATTCCCTCCCCTTACCCTTCCCCCTTCCCCCCCTCTCCCTCCTCCTCTCCCCCTCATTTCCAATCTCTTCCTCTCGTTCTTCCCTTCCTATCTCCCCTTCCCATCTCCCCATTACCTCCCCTCTTTTTCTAATACTTCCCCTCACTTTCCCCTCATTTCCTATCGCCTTCCCTCCCTTTCCCCTCCTTTTACCCTCATCCTTCCCTATCTTTCCTTTCCTTCATCTCCCTCCTATTCCTTTCCTTTCCAATTCTTCCCCCTTCCTCTCTTTTCCCCCATCTCTCCTCTCCTAATCCATCCTTTCCCCTCCCCTCTCCTCTCTTCTTCCCCTCTTTCCCCTTTCCTCTCTTTTTTCTCTCTTTCCCCTCTCCTCTCTTCTTGCTCTCTTTACCCTCTCCTCTCTTCTTGCTCTCTTTCTCCTCTCCTCTCTTCTTCCTCTCTTTCCCCTCTCCTCTCTTCTTCCTCTCTTTCCCCTCTCCTCTCTTCTTCCTCTCTTTCCCCTCTCCTCTCTTCTTTCTCTCTTTCCCCTCTCCTCTCTTCTTCCTCTCTTTCCCCTTTCCTCTCTTCTTCCTCTCTTTCCACTCTCCTCTCTTCTTCTTCTCTTTCCCCTTCCCTTTCCTTTATCCTTCTCCCTTCTCCCCTTCCCTTCCCCCCCAAGCCCACCCTTTTCCACTCCCCTCTCCTGTTTTCCCCCTTTCCCCTTATCTCCCCTCTTATCCCACGATCTTCGCTACCTTATCAGCTGGATGAATTCCCCTCTCCTCCCCCTCCCCCCACTCCATCCCCAGTTCCCCCTACTCCCTCCCCCATTCCCCCCACTCCCTCCTCTACTCCCTTCCCCTCCTTCCTCCTGCTCCTCTTCCTTCCCTCCTTCCTCCTCCTCTCCTTTCCCCTCCTCCCTCTCCTCTCTTATCACATTCACCTCCTCTCCCTCCTCCTTCCTCCTCTCCTTCCCTCCTATTATCCTTCTCTAACTCCTTCCTCCTCCTCTCCCACCCCTTCTTCCTCCTCCTCTCCTATTTCTCTCCCTCCCCCTCCCCTCCCTCCTCTTCCTCCCCTCCCTCCTACTCCTCTTCCTCTCCCTCCCCCTCCTCCTCCTCCTTTCCCCTCCCCATCCCTTCCCATCTCTTGCCTTTACATGTGTTAACACCCCTTCCCTTCCCTTTCCTTCCCTTCCCTTCCCTTCCCTTAATCCTCATTGTACATGTAACGTCTGACCCTCTCCCGTTTTCTTTATCTCTTCCATTTTATTCCTCCCCTCCCACTTTCCCCCTTTCCCTTCCCTCCCCCTTCCTTCCCATTCACTCCCTTTCTCTCCCCTCCCTCCCTCCCTCCCTTCCTCTCCCCTCCCTTCCCATCCCATCCCTGTTCCTATCATCCTCTCTTTTTCCCCTCACTCTCCCTCCCTTTTCCCTCACTCTCCCTCCCTTTCCCCTCACTCTCATCTCCCTTTCCCCTCCCTCTCCCTCCCTTTCCCCTCCCTCTCCCTCCCTTTCCCCTCACTCTCCTCTCCCTTTCCCCTCACTCTCCCTCCCTTTCCCCTCACTCTCCTCTCCCTTTCCCCTCCCTCTCCCTCCCTCTCCCATTCCCTTCTTCCATCACCTCCCCTCCTTTCCCCCCCTCGTACCTTCCCCCCCCTCCCTTCCCCTATTCTCTTTGGTGGCCCCCCTCTCCCCTCTCCTCCCCTTCCACCGAGTACACAATTTCCACCTTCACTTCCCCTCTTTCCCCTTGTTATCTTCATTTCCCCTTGTCCCTTTCTCCTTCTTCTTCCCTTCCTTCCCCCCTTCACTCTTTCCCCCGTCCTCTTTTATTTTTTATTTATTAGTTATTTTACCTTCATCTTCCTTAGCTCCTCCTCATATTCCTTCGTTATCCTCCTCCTCCTCTTCCTCCTCCTCTTTTTCCTCATTTTACTCCTACTCTTTTTCCTCCTCTCCTTTCTCCTCATCTTACCTCCTCTCTCCTCCTCCTCCTCCCCTCCTCCTCCTACTCCCCCTCTACCTCTTCTTCCTCCTCCTCCTCCTCCTCCTCCTCCTCTATTCTTCTTCATCCACGTTCCCCCTTCCTCCACTATCCCTTATCTTCCTTCCTCCTCCTCCTCCTCTTCCTTCTCCTTCTCCCTCCTCCTCTTCCCATTCCCCTTCCCTTCCTCTACCTCCTCCATATACCCCGTTCTCCTGATCATTCCCTCCTTTCCCTTCCCTTTCCCTCCTTTACCTTACACTCCGTCCCTCCACTTTACTCTTTACTCCACTCCATTCTCCTCCATTTCCAGCCTCCTTCCCCTCCCCCTCCCTGTCTCTGGCTCCCCTCCCGTCCACTCCCAACAATCACTCCCAGGAATCCCTCCCTCACTCCCTTCAACGTCCCTCCTCTTCACTCCACTCCATTCTCCTCCACTTCCAGCCTCCTTCCCCTCCCCTCCCTCCCTCCGGCTCCCCTCCCATCCACTACCAGCAATCACTCCCAGGAATCCCTCCCTCACTCCCTCCCTCCCTCCCACTCCCTCCCTCTCGGCTTACAACGACGGAAATCCAAATTTTATTCTTTGACTTGACCCTTTCAAGGGTCGTTGGGACAGAGGGGCCAGGAGGAGGAGGAGGAAGAGGAGGAGGAGGAAGAGGAGGAGGAGGAGGAGGAGGAGGAGGGGAGGGAGAGGAAGAAGAAAGGAGGGGAGGGGGATGTGGAAGAAAGGGAGGAGGACGAGGAAGAAAGGGAGGAGGTCGAGGAGGAGGAGGAGGAAGAAAGGGGGGAGGACGAGAGGGAAGAAAGGGAGGAGGACGAGGAGGAGGAGAATGAGGAGGACGAGAAGGAGGAAGAGGAGAATGAGGTGGGGGCGAGAAGGAGGAAGATGGGGAAGAAAACAAAGAGAAGGGAGGAAGAGGAGGAAGGGGATGAAGAGAGATAGAAGGAGGAGGAAGAAGAGGGGAGGATAAAGCTGGAATACGAGGATGATGTCGACAAGGATGACGAGAAGAAGAAAAATAAAGGAGAAAAAGGAGGAAAAGAAGAGGAAGAGAAAGGAGAAGAGGAAGGAGGGGGAGGAGGAAAAGAAGAAGGAGAAGTAAGAGAAGGAAAAGAAGAAGGAGGAGAACGAGAAGGAGGAGGAGGAGTAGAAGGAGGAGGAGGAGAAGGAGGAGAAGAAGAAGGAGGAGAAGAAGAAGGAGGAGAAAGAGGAGAAGGAGAAGGAGGAGAGGGAGAAGAAGGAAGAGAAGGAGAAGGAGGAGAAGGAGAAGGAGGAGGAGGAGAAGGAGGAGAAGGAGGAGGAGGAGGAGGAGGAGGAAAAGGAGGAGGAGAAGAAGGAAGAGGAGAAGGAGGAGGAGGCGGAGGAGGAGGAGGAGAAGAATGAGACGGAGGAGGAGAAGGAGGAGAAGAAGGAGGAGGAGGGGAGGAGGAGGAGGAGGAGGAGAAGGAAAAGGAGGAGGAGGAGGAGGAGGAGAAGGAGGAGGAGAATGAGAATGGAAAAGGAGAAGGAGAAGGAGAAGAAGGAGGAGCAAGAGCAAAAGAAGGAGAAGAAGAAGAAGAAGGAGGAGGAGGAGGAGAATGAGAATGGAGAAGGAGAAGGAGAAGAAGGAGAAGGAGAAGAAGGAGAAGAAGGAGAAGGAGAAGAAGGAGGAGCAAGAGCAAAAGAAGGAGAAGAAAAAGGAGGAGGAGGAGGAGGAGAATGAGAATGGAGAAGGAGGAGAAGAAGGAGGAGGAAGAGCAAAAGAAGGAGAAGAAGAAGAAGGAGGAGGAGGAGGAGGAGGAGGAGGAGAAGGAGGAGGAGAAGGAGGAGGAGAAGGAGGAGGAGGAAGAGGAGGATTTAGTGTCCCTGGAAGATCCTTCGTGGCCGGTCGGGTCCGTCCGAGGTTGATGTCTCGTCACAGAGATGCCGGCGGCCCGAGTTCGATGTCGAGTTCGACGCCGAGTTCGAACTGGGTTCTGGATATCGCCGGGCGATTTTATTCAATTTCAGGAGAAAACGAGAACCCACGAGTTCAGAAACTGAAACCGGCTGGGAGGGACTCTAACGTACCTCCTCCTCCTCCTCCTCCTCCTTCTCTTCTTCTTTCTCTCTTTGTTCCTCCTCCTCCTTTTCTACCTACTCCTTCTTCCCCTTCATCCTCCTCTTCCTTCTTTCTCTTCTTCCTCCTCTCTCTTCCTCCTCCTCCTCATACTTCCTCCTCCTCCTTCATCTCCTTTTCTTTCTTCTCTTCCTCTGCCTCTTCCCCTTTGTCCTCCTCTTCCTTGTTCCTTCTTTCTTTTCCTCCTCCTTCCTCTTCTCATCCTTACTCCTCCACCTCCTTTTCCCTCTCTTCCTTCTTCTTCTTCCTCCTCTTTCTTTCTTCCTCCTCCTTCCTTCTTCCTCCTCCCCCTCCTCATCTACCTCTTCCCTCTTCACCACATTCAACCTCCTCTCCTACTCCACCTCCTCTTCCTATGACTCCTCCTCCTCCTCCTCTTCCTCCTCTTCCCCATGTTCCTATTCCTCTTCCTCTCCCAATCCACCTCCTCTTCTCCTCTTCCCTCCTCCTCCTCCATCTAGAAGTTGCCAAGAGATTTAATTCAATCGAGATTAAAAAAAATAATAATAAAAAATCACCGGCGTGACGTATTAACTCCTCCAGCATTTACATTAATTAACATTATCAAAACGGTTAATTCTTTAGTTATCCCCCAGCTGCTAACTACTATACATAGCCATATTTAACTTTTAACCTCTTCCTCCTCCTCCCCTACCTCCTCCCTCCTCCTTCTCTCCTCCCTCCTCCCTCCTCCTTTTCTCCTCCCTCCGCCTTCTCTATTCCCTCTCTTCTTCCTCTTCCTTCTCTCCTCCCTTCTCCTTCTCCCTTCCCTCCTCCTCCCCTACCTCCTCCCTCCTCCTTTTCTCTTCCCTCCTCCTTTACTCCTCCCTCCTCCTCCTCTATTCCCTCTCTTCTTCCTCTTCCTTCTCTCCTCCCTTCCCTCCTCCTTTTCTCTTCCCTCCTCTTCCCTCTCTCCCTCCTCCTCCCCCTTTCCTCCCTCCTCTTCCTATCCTCCCTACTCCTTTCCCTATCCTCCTCTTCCTCCTTACCCCTCATCTTCCTCTCCCTCCTCCTTCTCCCCTTCTTCCGCTATCCTCCCTACTACCTTCCCTCTCCTCCTCCCCTCCCTCTCTCTCCTCCCCCTCTCCCCCTGCCTATTCCCCCTCCTCCTCTCCCCCTCCCCCCTCCCCCACCATTTTCTAACGCCTCCCCCTCCACCCCCACATCCATCTTCCCTGTTCTCCCCCTCTTTCTCCAACAGCCTAAAACCCACCACTTCCCACCCCACCCGCACCCTTCTCAAAGACAGCAGTCAGATAGACTTTGGACCCCCGTAGATAAACTACGCTCTCTCTACCTCTCTTTTTTCTACCTCTCTTTCTCTCTATCACTTTCTACCCATATGTCACTTTCTACCTCTCTCCCTCTGTCTCTACCTCTTTCTACCTTGTTCTCTCTTTCCTTCTACCTCTCTCTTTTTTTTTTGTATTTTTCTCTTTGACTCTTTCTCCCTCTCTTTCTGGTTCTTCTTACTTCTCTCTTTCTATCTCCATCTCTCTCTACTTCACCCTTTCTAACTCCATCACTCTCCTCCTCTCTTGCCTTCTCTCTCTCTCTCTCTTTCTCTCCCTTTCTGTCCGTTGTACACGCCCTCTCTCTCTCTCTCTCTCTCTCTCTCTCTCTCTCTCTCTCTCTCTCTCTCTCCCTCTCTCTCCTCCTCAGTTTTAACCTCCCTAATATTTTTTCCTCTTCCTCACTATCTCTTCCTAACCCTCTCTCTCCTCTCTTTCCTCTCTACTCTCCCCCTCTCCCCTCTCCCCCTTCTCCCCTTCCCCCTGTGTGAAAGAAACACACGTGGAAATAAACACATACACACATACACATACAGACACACACACATACATACGTACATACACACACATACACACACACACGTACATACACACACATACACACACACACACACACGCACACACACACATGTTATCTGTAATACATAGACTAGCAGAGTGAAGTCTGAAATACGGACACATGGTTGTTAGTGCTAAGATGTAATAAATGAAGAAATGCTTTTATATTTCCAGAATAAAACAAGTGGAGGTTTGGAATGAAGTCCAAATTGAATTTCGTGGCAAAAAATAAATAAATAAATAAAATAAAATAAATAAATAAATAAATTGAATAAATAAATGACCGAAGCTAAAAATGTTACACAAATAAAAGAGAAAGAATAAATGAATAAATAAATGAATCGAAGAAGAAAAATAGATAAATAAACAAGTGAATAAATTGATTGATGAATGGAAAATAATGGTGGGCGTAGATGCAGATCCATGTCACTTAAGACGTTATGAAAATATGTTAAAAGATAATAAGAAGAATGAAATAAATAAACAAGCAAATGAGTAACTATATAAATAAGATAAACCTCAATTTGAATCTGGAAATAAGAAATAAAACTGAAGATGTACAGTTTACAAGAGGATTAAAAAGAAAATAGGGGAATCGACAGATATCCATACACATACACTAAGTATATATGATATATATGATTATATATATATATATAAATATATATTATATATATATATATTATATATATATATATATATATATATATATACATGCTAATAAGAACACGGGTACGTGTGCTTACTTATGCAAAGTAGACAACTTGGAAAAAGAAACTAACGAAGCAGAGCGCTTTTGTATATTACACTTTTTGCACTGAAGATGTAATATACGAAAGCGCTCTGCTTCGTTAGTTTCTTTTTCCAAGTGGTCTACTTTGCATACATATATGTGTATATATATACATATATAATATATATATATATTATATATATATATATTATATATATATACACACACACACATTATATGTGGGGAGATGCTCTCGAACACAAAGTGTATTGAAATGTATAGCAAGCTCCGTATTACGTATCTTCTTTTTCGATTTTTTTTTCTAATTTAGTTTCATTATAAAGTCCGTCGAATATATCATCGCACAATATCTTGTCCTAAAAGAATCTTACACGTGTATTTCTAAGTAATACTGGGAAATATAGAGGTGATCTCCATATACCCATAAGAGCTTGAAGATCAACTGCTTGAATATTTAGGTTAGGTTGACTAGGGATAGGTGGGGAAGGTGTGTGGGGGGGTCAATATGCTTGGAGAAATTGTTGGTGCACTCGTTTTATTCAATATTATTTCATGTTACTTTATTTATTATGTATTTCTATTACTATTATCCCACTTTTTCAAGTATAAACGTAGACTAAATGCAAATAATGTATAGTACATTTATGTATACATAAAACTATATATTATATTAAAATTGGAACGCACGTTACACGTAAAATATTTGTATACGAAAATACATAAAACTACGCAAGACGTATACGCTCGCTCGCACACACACACACATACACACACACACATACATACACACACGCACACACACACATGAATCACATACACAGTGACAGCATTAGAGAAAATTTTCGCACCATTTGACTTCCATTAAAGATAAAAGGATGATTGAATCTCAAGGTATGCACAAGGGAATTTCTTGTGTGTGTGTGTGTGTGTGTGTGTGTGTGTGTGTGTGTGTGTGTGTGTGTGTGTGTGTGTGTGTGTTTTGTGTGTGTGTGTTTTGTATGTGTGTGTTTGTGTGTGTTTTGTATGTGTGTGTTTGTGTGTGTTTTGTATGTGTGTGTGTGTGTGTGTGTGTGTGTGTGTGTGTGTGTGTGTGTGTGTGTGTGTGCGCACGCGCGTGTGTAGTTGAATGGCGTGTAGGGAATTTTTGTGGATGAAAGTACAGCAGAGGGGAATGGAGACGGAAAGAAAGTGAATGGAACTGGAGAGGAATGAAGTGGAACAGAATAGAGTGGAGTAGAGTGGAGTAGAACAGAGTGGATGTACCATCCATCCGTAGGTCCACATCCATCCATTCTGTGCCTGCGTGGAAATGGCAACAGTCTACAATTTTATTTTGCCCAATCTGTGAAATATTTTCCAATCTATTTTACTTCCCATTTTGCATTTCATTTCCGAAATATTCCTCGATTATATATCAGGTTAAATTCATTATCCACTCTCCCCTCTGCTCACCCTGGGCCAGATGGACCAACCCAAGCCCCAGTTTCTCCTATTCGAGCCTAAAAATGTAAAAAAAAAAAAAAAAAAAAAAAAAAAAAATAATAATAATAATAATAATACAATAATAATACTATTACTAATACTAATACTAATAATATAGTGATATGATATGATTATAAAATTAAATTATATAATTTTTCAATGATAATATAATATGATAATAGTATTATACAATGACAATATAGTAATATAGCAATAAAAATATGATAATATGATAATTATAATGACAATAATAACAATAATTGTTATAATAATGGTAATAAATCCAGTTAAAACTAACTACAAACTTCCACGATTTGAACTGAAATCGTCTATCAGTTCATCTATGTATTCTCTAACTTCCATTTTCCTCTATTAACTGACGATTTTTTTCACTGTAGTATTAACTAAGTTAGTGTGTGTGTGTGTGTGTGTGTGTGTGTGTGTGTGTGTGTGTGTGTGTGTGTGTGTGTGTGTGTGTGTACGTGTGTGTGTATGTGTGTATATGTGTATGTGTGTGCGCTCGCGCGCGTTCGTGTACGTTTGTGTGTACACGTGTGTACGTGTGTGTGTGCTTCTGTGTACGTTTGTATATGTGTACGTGTATGTACGTTTGTGTGTGTGCTTTTGTGTACATTTGTGTACCTGTATGTACGTTTATGTACGTGTACGTGCTTGCATGTATGTCCACGTGTGCGTAAATACGTGTGTACATGTGCACGTGTACGTACATTTATGTGCGCGTGTGTACAACATATAACAAAATATCTGCGCCTGAGGAAAGGTCGTCCCGTAGCCCCACAAGCCTCCATTAGAATATCTATTAGTCGAGATTACTCGCGTGGCCGTATTTTCTGGCTCAGATTAAAAAAATGTATATATCGAATGTGTCCTAACACTTGTTTACAATTACATCACGTTAACTGGGGATGGCTGGTGCATTTTATGAACCTACATCCAATGCAGGAGGCTTACAATATTTAGTTAGTTCATATTTGTTATGTGTGTGTGTGTATATATATATATATATATATATATATATTTATATTCATACACACATTGTACATGTATATATATACATATTGGAGAAGGGAACAGGTTCTCTTGTATGCATATAGAATTGAAAACGACAGCATTCTCACAGTTATTAAACTTTTTCATAAGGTTTCCCAAATTTCTTATTAATCTTCTTGCATTATGGGGGATGGGCAGATATCAAATCACCTAATGTAGCCATGTGATATATTTTGACGTTTCGCCCTCAGGGAACATCATCAGAATTACATCTGCAACAATGAATTTACAACAGTAAAATATTACCATAAATAAATTACACATATTTTGACAGAAACAACATTACGTACGACCTATGGTACTTCCATTGTGAAATGTGTACCCTCGCGATGCTTTTGACATTTTATATACTTGCGTTGACCTCACCGGCTAACCACTCCCCGGCGTGCGACCAGCTTCTTCCAAATCCTCCTACTCTTTTATCTCCTCCTCTTCTCCCCTCCTTGCCTCGTCTTCTTCTTCCTCCTCCTCCTCCTCCTCTTCCTCCACCACCTCATTCTCTTTGACCTCCATCATTCACATTTTATTCTTGTTACCACACGTTGTCTCTTCCTCTCCCTCCTCCTCCTCCTCCTCCTCCTCCTCCACTTCTTCATGCTCATCCTTTTTAACCTCCTACTCATTTACATACTATTCTCAATACCATTCTTTGCCTCTTCCTCCTCCTCCTCCTCTTCCTTTATCTCCTCTTCCTCCATCTCCTCATCCTATACATTCTTTTCTTATTACCACTCTTTGCCTCTTCCTACTCTTCCTCTTTCTCTTTAATCTCTTTCTCATTAACATTCTATTCTCATTACCACTCTTTGCCTCTTCCTCCTCCTACTCCTCCTCCTCCTCTTTAATCTCCTACTCAATTACATTCTATTCTTATTATCACTCTTTCCTTCTTCTTCCTCCTCCTTTATCTCCTCCTCCTCCACCTCTTTACCCTCATCCTCTTTAATCTCCTACTCGTTTACATTCTAATCCTATTACCACTTTTTCCCTCTTCCTATTCCTCCTCTTCCTATTCCTCCTCCTCCTACTCTACCTCCTTCTCCTCCTCCTCTTTAGCATTCCACTCAATCACATTCTAATCTTACCACCAATCTTCGACTCCACCTCCTCCTCCTCCTCTTTAGCCTTCCACTCATCCGCATTCTGTTCCTATTACCAACCTTCTCCACCTCCAACCTTCTCCTCCACCTCCACCTCCTCCTCCTCCTCCTCCTCCTACTTTTCCGAGAGTCTCCTCTCCTTTTCGGATTTGGTCATCCTGTTGGACCCATCTCTGCTAAACGTGTCACATTCATTTCTAATGATTGACACAAGGAATCAATTATATATTTACCGATTTATTCATCCTATTTGTCTAATATTCATCAATTCATCTACTCTAATTTAAATATTTCCTTTTGTTTACGTGTTCTCTGTTTATTTTATTCATCCATTCTATTTATCTGTTTGAATCAGTTACATGAATATCTTTGTTTGTTTGTTTGTTTGTTTGTTTGTTTAGCTCGACCTCTTTCTCCGTCTGATCTGTCGGCGGCTCCGTCCTTGGCCGCAAGCTTTATCGTCCAAAAACGTTTCCCGCGAACGTTTCCGCGAACGTACGAGTATTCCAAAACAAACGTTCAGTCTTCCCTACCAGCCTCTGGTATAACCCGTACGTGATTTTGATACCATTTAATGCCCTTTCTGCTTCGTTTTAACCTTTTAAGCATTTTCCCATCCACCCCCACCCCTCCCTTCCTCCCTCTCCCTCCCGTGCTGCTGCGCGAGCCGGGAGGGATCTGGGTAAAAGCTTTTTAAAGATCTATGAATGATGCTCGCTTCCAAAAGCCTTCGTTCCAGTTTCCTTTGTTGTCATTTTTCTGTTTTCGAAAGTATAAAAGATGTAAACGAGGCTTCGTCGGGTTGCCCTATTGCGATCGTCACTTGTTTTATTTCGTTTATGTTTCTCATATGAAACACCTCCCCCCCCCCACACACACACTCCCCCGATGTAGTGTTATGTTGCTGGGGACGCTGGAAAGTGACCCTAAGTTTGTCTGGATAGATCGGGGAGGATTGAAACGTTCCACAATGGCTGAGGTTCACTGATGATGATGATAATGATGATGATGATTGATGATGATGATGATGATGATGATGATGATGATGATGACTACAATGATGATAATGATGATGATGATGATGATAGTGATGATGGTGGTGGTGGTGGTGATGATGATGATGATGATGATGATGATGATGATGATGATGATGATGATGATGATGATGATGATGATGATGATGACGACGACGACGATGGCGACGACGATGACGATGATGATGACGACGACGACGATGGCGACGACGATGACGATGGCGACGACGACGACGACGATGACGATGATGATGATGAAAACCATTTTGACAACGAGGCAGGGTTAATATTTCTCTATAAACAGGATGTGGTTTGTCATCAAAACCACACCAACAACAACAACATTACAGTGACAAGTGACAGCGGTAAATGATCATAAACAATGGAGACATACGGTGACTGCCACCCCTGGGCAAGTAATGAAAAATTAATTACAAGGTAATTAGAGTAGTTATAGATCATATATTCATTTATCTATTTTTTTCGATTTTTTTTTTTTAGCCCATTAAAGGCACGCGACATTGACACGCTATTTTACGACCAAGTAGTAAATGTTATGATATTATTTTTCTATGATCTCATTAAAGTCGCGAATTTAAATATTTTGTGATTTGATAGGTTCCGCTGTGATTTTGATACTTGATTGATTTCGTGTTCCGACATTTCGCGATCTGATAAATTTCGCGATTTAATAAAATTTCGCGATCTGATAAATTTCGCGATTTGATAAATTTCGCGATTTAACTAATCAGAACATTGCAGGAGCTATGTACATAATACTGGGTTAAAGAAGTGAGTGAGTGAGTAGGGATAGCATAGCTAAAGTAAAGGGATGGAATTAAAAATTTGTGCGAGAATACATCAAAAGGTTTGACATCATATGGCACTTCATGTATTAAGTGTGTATGTATGTATGTATGTATGTATGTATGTATGTATGTATATATGTATGTATATATGTATGTATGTATGTATGTGTGCATGTATATATATATATATATATATATATTATATATATATATATATGCGTGTGTGTGTGTGTGTGTGTAGGATTCACCATGGTCTTGGATCACGTGTTGGACTCGTGAATGACAGCTATTACCCTCGCGGATGAGAGCTCAGAGCTCATATATGATCGACCTATGGATAATGCTGTGACCTTACACACACACACACAAACACACACACATACACACACACAACTCCCCCCCTACGAGAGTTGTAGTAACGGATTGTAGCGCAGCGTTACTGATATCATTTCAGCCCTGGGCGGGATTCGAACCTGGACCGCTGGAGTAGCGGTTGTTAACACTACGCCATCAAGCCGTGTGTGTACGTGTGTGTGTGTGTGTGTGTGTGTGCGTGTGTGTGTGTGTGTGTGTGTGTGTGTGTGTGTGTATGTGTGTGTGTGTGAGAGAGAGACTGTCCGTACTTGCACCCTAATTTCTGTAACCAACATGAAATAAATGGTCCGAACCCACTGAATGGTTGTGTAAAAAAAAAAAAAAAAAAAAAAAAAATTACCTACTTGCACCCCTAATTGGTCCTGATTCGGACAGAAGGAACGAGTGCTTATCCTAGACTAAAAATAAATAAATAAATAAATAAATTAATTAATTAATTAATATAATGAAATTAAATTAAGTAAAAAAAAATTGCACCTTATGGGAACACCCCGTTACCTTACCTTACCTTACCTTACCTAACCAATTGGTAGCGTAATCACCCGCTACCCGACTACTCACATGATCAGTGAGACGTCCAATTACCAGGTAATTCAACCCTGTAACAAAGTGACCCTACGGTAGTTTTCTTTTAGTGCAACAAGTCCAACTGCAACAAGTGCAACAACAGTCACTACAAGCACTATAAGCTTTCCCTCCCCAATCTAGGCTCTCCATCATAACCAACAACAACAACAACAACAACAACAACAGCAACAACAAAAACACCACCACCACCACCAACAACAACAACAAAAACACCACCACCACCAACAACAACAACAACAATGACGACGACGACAACAACAACAAGCGGTCCCGGAACCGACTCGCTACACAAAATAATTACACTTAATGTTGGGGGGGTGGTTCTCGAACCACGTCGGTTCGGATGATAATTACAACTGCTCTCTGATTTAGCGCATCAAGAGGGGGTCCTCACACTCGCCTTAATTGTGTCACACTTGTCAAGGATGCTGAAGTGAAAATAGACAATTATGCTCCATTCAGGGCAGACAGATCAGACAAAAAAAAAAAAAAAAAGTCATGACATATATACAAAACTCCCTAACGACACCCACTGAAAATTTACTCTCCGAATCAAATACGTACACGGAAGCCTAGGTATTGTACATAAGAGATATTGACATAATATACATATTATATATAAATATATATATATATATATATATATATATATATATATATATATATATATTATATATATATATATATTATATATATGTATATATATTAAATATATATACATATATATTATATAAATATATATACATATATATATATATATATATATATATATATACATATAGGTATATATACCTCCTGAATGCACATCAAACAAGTTCTTTGAACTCATAAAGAAAATTACGAACATGCTGCAAAATCTCTCAGCCTCAATGTCATTATTCTCATAGGAGATTTCAACTTCCCACTGTTGAATTGGGAATCAGAAACGATATATAGCGACTCTACAAACTGGGACATTACTACGACTCGCCAATAAATTCAACCTGAATCAGTATATCAGCATCACTACAAGAGACAACAACATCCTCGACATTGTCATGAGAGAATATAATGATCTATGACTACTCAGTTGATACAACGAACCTGTCAGATAACATCATCACCACAGCCTATGGTACACAATTAACAACTAGCACCACAACACAGGAAATAACACTAAGTTTCAACCAACTAAATTCTTTTAATCTATCAGTGTGCTGGGAAATTCT
This sequence comes from Oratosquilla oratoria, assembly GCF_046742065.1. Classification (NCBI taxonomy): domain Eukaryota; kingdom Metazoa; phylum Arthropoda; class Malacostraca; order Stomatopoda; family Squillidae; genus Oratosquilla; species Oratosquilla oratoria. The sequence continues at coordinate 36,450,224 of NC_134816.1, forward strand.
GAGATTTGATCTTAACCAATGGGACTGGCAAAAACTACTGAAGAATTCTAATCTCCAGTCCCAATACGATAAACTATATTCGAAACGTTTGCATATTGAAAAAATAAATAAATAAGTAAATAAAAAACGTGAACACCCAACAGGAAGATACCAAGTGATCGCAAGATATTAATGCATAAAGGAACCGATCTAGGAAAAGAAACCGAAAAAACATTTCCAATATTTCAACCAAACGCCAAAATGGAAATAGAGTATCCAAGATTAATGAAAGTCTCAAAAGGTCAGCGGAAACAGAATTAGAAGTGAATGAAAACCAAGCCATTCCACGCATTAGAAATAACACTAAGTACTTTTATTAATACGCTGCCTCAAAGTCAAAGGTGAAAACAGATATTAAACCGTTCAGACTCACAAGCTCACATTGCTAGAGAACCCGAGGAGATAGTAATTGTCCTAAAATCACAATATATATATATATATATATATATATATATATATATATATATATATAAGATTGAAGGTGAAAGAAGTTGACGAGGAGAAATGGATGAATTTTACGCCTTAACGTTTCGACCCGCAGGGTCTTGATCACAAAGCTAACAACACAAGATCAAAACCCTGCGGGTCGAAACGTTAAGGCGTAAAATTCATCCATTTCTCCTCGTCAACTTCTTTCACCTTCAATCTTATTTGTCATAATATAGTCAACATGTATATATATATATATATATATATATATATATATATATATATATATATATATATATATATATATATATATCACCCCTTAATAGGACAAAATTATCCATTAGCCTAAAGAATTCTTCTACCAGGACGACTTTTCCACTGCAAGCGATATCGACCTTACCCCGACAGCCAACCAAAATGTAATAAGAAATTGGCAGCAATTAAGCAACCGGACCTCACCAGTTCCCCGCAATCCTCATGATAACTGTGTTAGACAGCTTAGTCCTCCACTACAAATATTCTACAAAATTCCCCCAAAATTACAGCAGTTTTTAAAGGAGACTAGAAAGCCGAGGCACAAAGTTACAGGTCAGCTGCGTTAACGCCCCATATAATCAAAATCTTCAAGAAAATACTTCGAAGGCAACGACAAACCGAACAAAGATTAATACGGTTTCCTGCCTCGCTCAACCGTTGGCCCACCACGAAAAAATACCCTCAGCTTTAGAAGACGACAAAAATAAGGATGCTATTTACCTCGACTTTTCCGAAGCATATGACAAATTAGACCACGGAATCTTTCTCCATAAAGTACGAGTAATGGGGGATATTGGGAAGAGTAGGGGTTTAGCTACACAATTACCTTTCTGACCATGAACAACAAGTGGCAGCTGGCGGCGTGGTATCAGACCCTTACCTCGTCATCAGTGGAGTACCACAAGGCTCAGCGCTCGGCCCTCTACTTATTCTAATTCACATAACAGACATCAATGAACAAGTAAATCATTTAGATGTGGTTTCTTCTGCCGACGATACTCGTGTTCTTAGGACAATGTCAACTGACTTGGAATCTGGACAGTTACAAGAGGACCTCTCATATCACGTACAACTCCAAACTTAACGCCAGCTTTACACGAGTATACACGGCATATTGAAACAAAAGAAAATGTTAATGATCTTGGTGTGACACTAACCTGTGATTGTACATTTACAGTGCATATAACCAATACGATTAAAAAAAATTGCAACCAGTTATTGATTCGTGATGAACCCCTTTTCGATCAACTGAGGACGTCAGTAGGATGTGACAGTGACCACAGCTAGGGACTCGAACCCCGGGGACTGATGGAAAAGAGGGCGGGGGGGATGATGGAGGAAGAGAGGAGGAAGGGGAGAAGGGAGGGGGAGATGGGGAGAAGGGAGGTAGAGATGGGGAGAAGGGAGGGGAAGGTGGGGAGAAGGGAGAGTGGGAGAGGAGAAAGAGGGAGGAGGGAAGGGAGAAAGGAGGGAAGGGAGAAAGGGGGAGAGGGAAATATGATGGAGGGGGAGATGGGGAGAAGTGAAGGGGAGATGAGAAGGAAGAGGGGTAGGAAGGGAACATAAGAACATACGAATGAAGGAGACTGCAAGAGACCCTAAGGCCTACACTAGGGAGAGGTGGGCAAGGGGAAAAAGAGAGAGGTGTGAGAGGAGTGGGAGGAGGGGAGAAGGGGTGGAGTGGAGGAGGGGTGGAGGGGAGGAGGGGAGGAAGGGAGGGGAGGGAGCGGGGGAGGAGAGGAGGCAGGGGGAGGAGGGGGGAGGGAAGGGAGAAGAGGAAAGGGAGGAAGAGGGGGGAAGGAGAGGTATTAGGGGGGAAAGGGAGCAGAGAGGGAGGAGAGGGGGAGAGGAGGAAGAGGGGGGAGGGGGATAGGGTGGAGAGGGGGAAGAGGGGGAGAGGGAGGATAGGGAGTGAGAGGGGGAGAGAGGGAAGGACTTAGCGCCGTGGTTGGTTCCTTGTAAGGCAACACTTTTCATAACATCTGATGGGGTGAGACATTTTCATTTTCATTAATTATTCATTCACTTATCTACCTATTTATTCATCTATTTTATTCATTTATGTATTCCTTTATTCATTTATTACTCTACCTGTGCCATTCAAACCATAGTATCATAAAATGCTAGTGGGAATAATGTTATGAATATAATTAATCGAGACAAATTTCTGTTTGTTTTTGGAGTAAATAATACATTACTACTTTGTCGATAAAAAACACAAAGACCGATGCAAGATTGTCCACATGGATAGAAACGCTGGTGAAATAAATTCCATAACATCTGTAGCCATGAATAAGTAGGTAAATAAACATATGAATAAATTGATAAATAAATTACCTTCAGTTCCCTTATAAAGGAAAGTGTATGTCTATAGAAAGTTCCACCGAATGAAGGTGGATTAAGAAATGTTAAGTTGTAGAAAATGGATAAAGAGGTGGGGAGGGGGAAGGGGGAGGGGGAGGGGGAATGGGAGGGGAAGGGGAAGGGGGAAGAGGAAGGGGATGAAGAGGAAGGGGATGAAGGGGAAGAGGTGAAGGGGAGGGAAAGGAGGATTCTTCAAGTAATTCGGAAGATGTTGTTGTTGTTGTTGTTGTTGTTGTTGTTGTTGTTGTTGTTGTTGTTGTTGTTGTTGTTGTTGTTGTTGTTGTTGTTGTTGTTGTTGTTGTTGTTGTTGTTGTTGTTGTTGTTGTTGTTGTTGTTGTTGTTGTTGTCGTCGTCGTCGTCGTCGTCGTCGTCGTCGTCGTCGTTGTTGTTATTGTTCTGGTTGTTGTTGTTGTTGTTGTTCTACTTCCTTTACTTCCTTTTCTATTTCCTATTCTTCTTCCTCTTGTTCTTCCTCTCCTTCTTCCTCCTCCTCTTCTTCCTCCTCTTCTTCTTCTTCTTCCACTTTCTCCACGTCTTCCTCTTTTCTTCCTCTTCTTCTTCTTCCACTTCATCTTCCTCTACTTCTTCTTCCTCTTATTCATCTTCCTCTTCTTCCTCTCCTTCTTCCTCCTCTTCTTCCTCCACTTCTTCCTCCTCTTCTTCCTCCTCTTCTTCCTTTTTTCTACCTTTTCTTTTTCCTCCTGTTCTTCCACGTCTTCCTCTTCTTCTTCTTCTTCTTCTTCTTCTTGAGTGAGAGCTTTGCTTCTTTCTTGTGATCTTGTTGAAATTTTGAAAATGACTAATTCGCCTTCGTCACCCTCTCTCGGGCCGAAGGACCCACGGGGAAGGTCCGTTGGTGACTGCCACTTGCCCAAGCTGTCTCAGTTCTTTGGGAGAAGATACGTGCGTCCTGGATGACACACACACACATACACACACACACACACACAGACAAACACACACACACACACACACACACACACACAGACATAAATACACACACAGAGACACACACACACACACACGTACACACACACACACGTACACACACACACACACACCGCACACGCACAAACACACAAACACAAAGACAGACAAACACACACACACACCGCACACGCACAAACACACACACACACAAACACACACACACACACACACACACACACACACACACACACACAAACACTCTCTTTGTATGTGTACGTGTATGCCCTCGTGTGTGTGTACGTGTATATGCGTGTCATGTGTTGATATTTGTGTGTATATATGTATGTATGTATATATGTATGTATGTATATATATATGTATGTATGTATGTATGTATGAGTGTGTGTGTGTGTATGAGTGTGTGTGTGTGTGTACGTGTGTGTGTGTGTGTGTGTGTGTGTGTGTGTGTGTGTGTTGTGTACATGTGTGTGCGCGCGCGCGTATGTGTGATCGCTCGTACATGTATGTGCGTGTGTGTTATGTGTTGATGTTTGTGTGTGTGTATGTACGTGAGTGGGTGTGTGTCTTCCAATCCTATAAATTTTTCGCCGCTAACATTTATTACAAGGCCAGCAACACTGCATCCCACGGACTCCTCCTCCTCCCTCCTCCCACTCTCCTCCCACCTCCCTCCACCCCCGTGCACCCTCCTCTATCCTCTTCTATTTTCCATCCACCTTCTTTCTCCATTCTCCTTTTCCACCCTCTTTCCACCTTTTTCCTCTTCCACATTCCACCATCCTCCTCTTCTTCCTCCTCCTCTTCCTCCTCCTCCTCCTCTTCTTCCTCCTCCTCCTCCTCCTCCCAACTCGCTGGATCTCGTATTGTATTGTCGTATCTACACTTGCAAACTACAACAACAACAACAACAACAACAGAAAGAGCAATAGTGTTATTTAACAACACTTTCAAACATGCCCAATATGACCTCTGAGCGTAGTTTTATCTGTTGATATATTTCACCATATCCTTTTTCTGTTTCAAAACAAAAGGCAGAGCGGAAAATTTGTGGCTGAAACAACGTGATGAAGATTATGCTGGCGTCCGAAGTTATACCGCTCTGTTGCGATAATACGGAATAAAGATCGCAAACACGGATAAATTTTATTTTTGACATTTATCTTCGTTCGCTGCATTGCGATAATATGAAATGAATATCGCAAACAAAAATAATAAAACTTACTGTTTACATGTATCTTCGTTCGCTACATTGCGATAATGCCGCTCTGTTGCGATAATACGAAATAAAGATCGCAAATAACACGGATAAATCTTATTTTTGACATTTACATTCGTTCGCTACATTGCGATAATATGAAATGAATATCGCAAACAAAATAATAAATCTTACTGTTTACATGTATCTTCGTTCGCTACATTGCGATAATACGAAATGAATATAGCAAACAATATTAATAAATATTATTGTTTACATGTATCTTGGTTCGCTAAGTTGCGATTCGACGAAATGAATACCGCATACAACGCAAATAAATCCTATTGTTTTATTGTTGTATTGGTTCGCTACATTGCGATAATAATAAATATATTGCAGTGATAGTACGAAATAAAGATTTAAAAAACGCATTATATATATATATATATATATATATTACTTTTATCTTGGTTCGCTATATTGCGATAACAGGAAACATATATCGCATTTATTTGGTATAGATATTTTTGCTTACATTTATCATAGTTCGCAATGTTGCGATAATATGAAATAAATACATAATACAGCCAATTAAGAATAATATTTTCATTTTTCCCCTGGTTTATTAAACTGTAATGATTCGCAATGAGCTGAATATTAACGAATAAAACCCCTTTGTTGACTTTGGCCGTGGCTTCCTATACTTCCATAATGGGTAATGGATACGTAATTAAACCACACACATAGTTTGTTTACTCTTGTAGTCGTCTTTTCTCCTAATAGATCAATTATTCAAATATAATTATCAACCAACAACCCTTTTGGAGCATTGGGTATTTTTTTTTTTTTTTTTTAGATCATTTAAGGATTTCTCTGGATGTCGTCAGGCGATTTTATTCAAGTGGAAACATATGATTTCTGTGGGTGAAAGTGTAAAGCTTAAGGTTTATGTTGTACATTTTTTTTCTTTGGTTAAAAACAATTTACAATTTCCTACTCGAGGTAGAACTGGATGGACACATATTGGTAAGGAAATGTGGTTTTATTCACACACACACACACACACACACACACACACACACACACACACACACACACACACACACACACACACACACACACACACACACTCTCGGTGGCGCAGTTGGTAGAGCGCTGAACTATCACCATAGTGGCCCGTAGTTCTTGGTTCGAATCCTGCCCAGGGCCGAAATTATTTCGGTACCGCTGCGCTTCGGGTCGTTACTCTGACTCTCGTGGGCGGGGAGTTGGGTGTGTGTGTGTGTGTGAAAGGTCATAGCATTACCCATAGATCGGACCTACGAGCTCTGAGCTCTCTTCCAGGAGGGAAATAGCTGTCGATCACGAGTCCAACACGTGATCCAGACCAAGACCAAGTGAATACAAGTGAATACATACACACACAGCATTACCCATTGATCGGTCATATATAAGCTCTGAGCTCTCTTCCGGGAGGTAAAAAGGTGTCGATCACGAGTCCAACACAAAAAATATCTCCCCTTTATAAGGGGGGTGGCCAAATCAAGGCATACATATACTTCATACACGATTAAAACACATTGGATGATCAAGGATCATTAATTACCTCCTTCACAACCTTCAGGCTACGATAATAACACTAGAAATAATTAATTAATAAATAAATGAGTAAATAAACAAATATATAAATATAATGAGAAAACAACGAAATAAAAAGATAAATAAAAAAAATTAAGAAAAAAAAATGAAATGATAAAAAAAAAAAAAAATCTAAATTCTAACTTCAATTCCTTCCATACCAGGTGATCCTCATCCTTTCACTTAATGTGCCGTTAAGCGATTTAATCTATTTGCGCGTAGCCCTTTCCGAAATCCAAGAGACACAAATTTTTTTTATCGTAAAAGCTCGAGCCTTTAACTTGATGATATGTGTTTAATGATCACTAATGTAAAAGTCATTTCAGAAGCTAAATCAACTGGGGAGGTAACATCCAACGCATATTTGATGTTTCAGATTTCAGCATTCAGCGGTAATGCGCCTTTAATATCAGGAAAGAAACTGAGGAGTCTACGGCAGGAGGCGCTGAGTAGCTCTGGGGTGGTCAGGGAATCGACAGTCATTGTTGGGAATCGATGAGGAGTGCGGGATTCAAACCCACAAATGTGAGAACAATAAGGTTCTGATTACACCATCAAGGCATTTAGTATGAGGATACTTATCTGATAAACAAGAATGCAAATCTTATTGCAGTATCTAGTTCAGTTGAATGTGTTATACCCATTCCATATATGTATGTGTGCACGTGTGTCTATATTATATATATATATATATATATATATATATATATATATATATATATATGCAGAAAAAACACCAAGGAAAATAATGAAATGATGACCGAGCGCTTTCGTCTATTTAGACATCTTCAGGGTACATGATGTCTAAATAGACGAAAGCGTTCGGTCATCATTTGATTATTTTTCTTGGTGATTTTTTTTTGCATTTTTAGAATCACGATATCATGTGATTTCTCATGCATATATATATATATATATATATATATATATATATATATATATATATATGAATATATGTATAAATTTATGTATATTTCAAAATTGTTTTCTCTGAACTAGTGAGATCATATCAGGTATGAATAAAACTGAACATTAATGTATGTCAGACACAGAATGAAAAAAAAAGAATGATAACATTAATGCTGATATCAATGGCAATAATACTGAGGAAGAACAGAATAAGTAAAAGTGAAGAAACATCATCAAAAGAAGAAGAAGAAGAAGAGGTGAGAGAGAAGCTATGAAACCAGAGGGACGTAGCAGAAACCAAACAGAGAGAGACTCCGTTTCAACAGAAAGATTCACCGTTTGCTGGCACCGTTTGCAACCAACATAACTGTTTTACAGTTCGAAGCGCTGTTGTAGTGGGCAACTAACGGTTGTGTATTTGTCATACAGTGTGATTTTTTGTTATCTATTTATTTTTTATTTATTTATCTTTTTTTTTAGAATTATGTTCGCAAACTATGGCTTGCTTTTGATGGTTAGGGATTTTGCAATCATGTGATTGGGACGCTGCCACTAACCCGCTACATAACTGAATTATAAAATATCTGGAAAATCAGTGCGTAAGCCCATCTATTATACAACATTTGAAACATATATCAAACAAATAAATATATACATAAATAAATAAATAAATAGATAAATAGAAAAAATAAATAAACACATTGATGCCGTTTATGGGTTACTGGAAAATCAGTGCGTAAGCCCATCTATTATACAACATTTGAAACATATATCAAACAAATAAATATATATATATAAATGAATAAATAAATAAATAAATAAATAAATAAATAAGCAAATAAACATATTGATGCCTTTTATGGGTTACTGTCTACTTTCTAACTCTTTATCTTTCCATGAATACATAAATAAATCATACACACACACACATATATACACACATTCATACATACACACATTCATACAAACATACATTCATACAAACATACATTCATACACACATGCATACATAAATACGTACATATATACATACCACCAGCTTTCGCCTACTTTTCGAGCAATGTTATCAATCACAAAAAATACAGAATTGGAAAAAATATGTATAATATATACATAAATCATATAAACATACATACACACATTCATACAAACATATACCCATTCATACACACATACATACATAAATATGCACATGTATACATACATATAGTTACATTACCACCAGATTTCGCCTACTTTTCGAGCAATATTATCAATCACAAAAAACACAGAATTGGAAAAAATATGTATAATATGTACATTACACTGCAGGATATTTGCACAACAAAATGAGGTTATTCACAGACTTGATACAGCAGCCATGGCATAATCATTGCATCCACAAAAGACCAACCATTTGGGTTGATGGAGAGTTGAAATAGATAAACACGTTAATAAATGTTTATTCTGATTAGCCACGTTTTATTTATTTTCATTTTTATTTAATTTTATTATCATTTTGTTTCGTTTACTCATTATATTTTTCTGAACTTTTTCACTTTTTTTTTACCGTTCGTAACCTCAATCCGCAAAAATATTCGAAAATCACAAAATATAATAGATTATGAGTGAAATAAAATCGACGAAAGTGTATGGAATTCCAAAGTTATAAGAACTCGAACGATACATTTAGAAACGAGAACTATATGTTCTCCTTAACGCCAGATTATTCAATGCAGTTAAACAAAAACAAATATTGATTACATCAATTGTATAAATTGTGTAACCTTGTACAAGCCATTGCACAAAACTTAGTCAACTTACTCATTTTATTCGGACTAACAACAAAAGATTACGTTAGGCTTCAAAGAATCCCTGAGTATTTGTGTGTGTTCATACGTATATACATTCAAAGATAGACATCATATATCCATATTTCTCTCCTCCCCCTCTCCCCGCTCCCACCCCCTCCCTCCCTCCCCACCAGGACACATCGACAGTGATTTAGTATCCTATGTTCCTTATACAGGAGACATTTAGACTGTGAGTCTGGACTGAATGATACAGGCTTTCATAGACTGTGCGTGCGTGCGTGCGTGCGTGTGTGTGTGTGTGTGTGTGTGTGTGTGTGTGTGCGTGTTCCCTTTGAGATCAGATGGACAAACGGGCAAGAGCATTTATGGCCATTTTATCGATGTCACTATCACACGTTCGTATGTCGCGACTGGTGATGGAACGCGGGGGGGGAAGAGGGGGGGCAGGGAGAAGGGGAGAGGGAAGGAAAGGAGGAAGGGGAAAGGGGAGGGGGAAAGGAGAATGGGAGGGGAGGGGGAAAGGGGAGGGGGAAAGGAGAATGGGAGGGGAGAATGGGAGGGGAGGGGGGAAGGGGAGGGGAGAAGGGGAGGGGGAAGGGGAAGGAGAAGGGGAAGGAATAGGGAGGGAATGGGGAAGGGATAGGGAGGGAATGGGGGAAGGAATAGGGGGGAAGGAATAGGGAGGGAATGGGGAAGGGAGAAGGGGAAAGGGGATGGGGAAGGGAGAAGGGGAAGGGGGATGGGGAAGGGAGAAGGGGAGGGGAAGGGAGAAGGGGAGGGGGAAGGGAGAGGGGGAGGGGAAGGGAGAAGGGGAGGGGAAGGGAGAAGGGGAGGGGGAAGGGAGAAGGGGAGGGGAAGGGAGAAGGGGAGGGGGAAGGGAGAAGGGGAGGGGGAAGGGAGAAGGGGAGGGGGAGGGGAAGGGAGAAGGGGAGGGGGAGGGGAAGGGAGAAGGGGAGGGGGAAGGGAGAAGGGGAATGGGGAAAGGGGAAAGGGAGGGGGAGGGGAATGGGGAAAGGGGAAAGGGAGGGGGAGGGGAAAGCAAAAGGGAAAGGGGAAGGGAAGGGAGAAGAGGAAGGGAATGGGGGGGGGGAAAAGGGGAAAGGAAGGAAGAGGAAAGGGAAAGGGGAAGTGGAAAGGGGGAAGTGGAAAGGGGGAAGTGGAAAGGGGAAAGTGGGAAAGGGGGAAAGGGGAAAGGGTGAAGGGGAAAGGGGAGTGATGACGTCAATGATGACGTCAACGACTGAGTTATCACGTGACCTCTTCAGGAAAAATTTCATTTTGTCGGGTCCGAGTTCATTTCCTGAGTGAACGCGGAGCGCTGCAAGGCTGGCCGAACGGCGGGGAAAGTGAACAATGAATTGCAATGGACATATTGCAATTGCAAAGAAAGCCGACAGGAAAACTTTCCGTTCATGACGGGTTCGGATGCACAAAAAAAAAAAAAATAAATAAATAAATAAATAAATAAATAAAATAAGATAAGATAAAATAAAAACAATATAGATGATAAAATAGATATATAGATAAATAAAATAAAATAAAACAAAATTATGGATAAATAAATAGATTAAATAGATTAATAATGAAAAGAAATAAAGAATGTGTGATAAATAGACAAAGAAATAAGCACAAACATGTAAAATTAGATAATGAAATAGATAAATAAATTAAACAAATTGATGGATGAATAGACTAAATAGATTAATAATGAAAAGAAATAAAATAAATAATGTGATAAATAATGATAAATAGACAAAAAAAAAAAAAAAAAATACCAAATAATTTTTTTTTAAAGGAGCACGGAATTCAATACATCCAAAGAAACGCAAAATGAACCTAACCACACAAACAAGCAAACAAACAAACAAGCAAACAAACAAACAAACAAACAAAACCTATGGACATAACAGCGCACAACCCAAGTGTTTACCTACGCGAGTCTTACAGGCTTCGAATGCAGTTGACATCAAATACGCTTTCAAGCCACACTGCGTTGAATAATATTCTTTCGAACTTCGTCGAGTTCATTCCTGTCCAAATTGGCGCCGACTGACAGATGACGTAGTCGTGGTCGCCTCCGATCGATCGGGGGAGTTGCAGGTTCGAACTTCTTTCTGGATTTCGACTCAAGAAGTTCGTCAGTTGCTGCTGTGAGAGTCTTA
>NC_134816.1:36464239-36474239 GCF_046742065.1 Oratosquilla oratoria
GTAATAACAATGCAAATACCAACAATAGTAACAACAATGATAACAAAAATAATCATGATAGATTAAAAAAAAAAAAAAAAAAAATGAAATTCGGTAACATGACTACCTGGAGGATATCAACCCCGAGACTGAACTAGACTCCTCTTTTTCTTGAGGCGGTTTACCTTATTTGGGCATAAAACTACAGAACCAGAACAACGCACAGGGCTGATGTCCACGCTGGTGTATCATACGGCCCAATAGTTGTATGCACCACAGAGGATGTGAAGGCCATACCAAAACATACACAGACATATACGGACACATGTACGCGAATACAAAAACGTGCACACATACACACACAAATATACGCACACACACAAACATACATACACACGCCAGACATTACATATATCAACATATGAAAACGTGTGTGTGTGTGTGTGACACAGAGAGAGAGAGAGAGAGAGAGAGAGAGAGAGAGAGAGAGAGAGAGAGAGAGAGAGAGAGAGAGAGAGAGAGAGAGAGAGAGAGAAAGAGAGAATGATGATGTTGACGATAGCACGCTACGATGCCTGGTTCCTGAATTGGAAAGCATGAGGAACCGAGCAGAGGTTCTGCGTATCTACGGGAGGCATTAGGAGGTAGGAGGGGGGAGGGGGGGAGATGGAGGGGGGGAAAGGGGGAGGGGAGAGGGGGAGGGGGGGAGGAACCTTTTGCTTAGCCATAATGAATGAGCGGTGTCCACGACCGGCCGACAGGAGGCCGAACAAGGACGCGAGACGTGTCAGCATAGACGGACATGGCAGCTGAGGTGCGAAGGGAGAAGACGGGGGGTGGGGGGAGGGGGGAGAGGGGAGTAAGGGGAAGGGGGAGGGGGGAGGGGGAAGGAGAAATGTAATTTATAGTATTGGGAAAGGGAACAGGAGAGGAAGGGAAAGGTGGAAGGGAGAGTAGGGGGATGGGTGAAGGGGAGGGACTGTTAGAGGAAGGGGGGAGGGGGGAAATGAGAAGGGGAGGGGGAAAAGGGGAGGAAAAAAGGGGAGGAAAAAAGGGGAGGGAAAGGAGAGAGAAAGGGGAGGTGGAGGGGGAGAGGGAGGGGAAAAGGGGAGGGAGGGAAAGGGGGATGGAAAGAGAGAGGGAAAGAGATGGAAAGGAAGAGGTTTTGTGCCTATATATATGTATATTATATATACTATATTATATATATTTATATATATATATATATATATATATATATAATCACAGCTAATACCACATTCGAAGTCGAAGAAAAGACTGGAGATGGGTTCTCTATATATTTCAACTACTCACAGTAATTTTCTTCAGTATCACAGAGGGGGAGGATGATGCTATCTTTAAACAGCAACTTCTTGCAACAAGAGGAACCGGGAGAGATACATCGACGACTATCCTTACTCACTAATGACATGAGAATCCTGTGGTCAGGGAGGAAGATGCATGTTAGCAATATTTGTGGCTAATACTAATCCTCCCAAATGGATGACGGATGGGCTGAAAATCGAAATAGGAATATAACAAGGCTTTACGCCAGAATAAAAAACGGAGAGATACACCATAGATCTAAATAGAACGATATGGCCAGACTGGTTAAAAGAGAACACGCACACAGCGAAACGTAACTACGAAATTATGGTTGCCAGACAAACGAGATCCAACCCAAAGGGCTTCTTTCATCTCTACAAAAAAAAAAAAAAAAAAAAAAAAAAAAAAAGGACCGATTTAAAACGACGAAGATGTCACGACAGATTTAAAAAAAAAAAAAAAAAAAAAAAAAAAAAAAAAAAGAGAGCGATTTTAACAAGTATTTTCTCATGATATTTACAAAGGAGAAGTTAGATATGGTACCTGACTGCGTCCCGATTTTCAGTGGGAATGAGGGAGGTAGACTAACATCAGTGTTAGTAAGGTAGAAGTAGTCAAACAGAGTGATAGACTTAAAGCTACAAAATCCCCGGGTCCAGACGAAAATTTTCTGTGAGTGCTTAAATAATGTAAATTTGAGATCTGGGACCAGTATACAGAAATATTTGATAAGTCGGTAGAAACTGGTTTTGTACCTATTGTTTGTGAGAGGCAAACATTGTTCCTTTTTTCAAAAAGGGAGATGAATCGTCTATGTACAACTACAGGCCAACCAGCTTGACATCAGTTATAGGTAAAATGCTTGAATCAGTAAAAGCTAATAGAATCAGAGAGCACATCGAGAGACATATGATTTGATTCGTGACTCATAGCATAGATTCTCCATGGGTGAATCATGTGTAACTAATCTTCTACCCTTTTACACTAATGTTTTCAAAGCGACAGATAACAATGATAGTTACGATGTTATTTACCTTGATTTTAGCGAAGCGTTCGACAAGGCGCCCCACCAGAGACTACAAGATAGTGTCAAAACCCATGGCACAAGAAGAAAAACGTTTAAATGGATTAGAGCTTGGATGAGTGACAGAAAATAGCGGGTAACCATAAACGATGTAAAATCCAAAAGGGGGAGTGTTACTGGTGGAGTTCCCCAGGGCTCGTTTTTGGGTCCTTTATTGTTCATTATGTACGTAAACGACTTGAACAATGGGATTAATAGTGATTTTAGTAAGTTTGCGGACAATACTAAAATAGGACGCCTAATTAGGTCAGGAGACGACTACAAGATTCTGCAGGAAGATCTTAACAAATTGTTCATATAGTCAGTGAAATGGCAAATGGACTTCAATATCTCAAAGTGCAGCGTGTTAAGCGTAGGTTTACACAACCCAGACACCAGTTATAGCTTACATAGCACATTTTTAGAGAAAACTGAGTGCGAGAGAGACTTGGGAGTTCTAGTGAGTCCTGACCTTAAACCCAGGAAACAATGCATTAGCGCCAAGAACTGAGTTAACAGGGTATTAGGTTTGATTGCTAGGACGGTTACGAATAAAAATGCAGAAGTAGTTATCAAATTCTATCTGGCAATATTTATACCCATCCTTGACTATGTGGTACAGTTTTTGTCTCCGTCCTATAGAATGAATATCAATTCCCTAGAATCAGTATAGAGGTGTTCATGTGGATCAAGGGCTTTAACGTTGGGGATGCAAACAAGGCCATCATATTAAGACAACAGGGTAGGACTCGCAGTAATGGATTTAAATCGGACAAATCTAAATCTAAAAAGAAAATAGGCAAGAACTGGTTTACCAATAGAATGGTCAATGAATGGAACAGACTTATTATCTATGTAGATAGCACTGAAACTGTCAGTTATTTTAAGCAATAGTTAGACAATTTTATGGGTGGGGATGATGGGTGGTAATGGACATGGAACTGCCTAGTGTTGGCCTTATGGTCTTTTGCAGTCTCCTTCATTTTTATGTTCTTATGACCATAAGTCCGGATTAGATGTCCAGAGACCACTGCCCCTTTGAAATATATATGTTGGTATATATATGTTGGGGTTAATATTCTATTAGGGCGGATTCTACAGCAACAAAGGCAAATGATAAAAAAAAAAGGGAGAAAAGGAAAATAGAAAAATTCCGAGTACACAAGAAGAGAAGAGACGCGACCTTCCGCGTACAGTAGGTGCTACAAGTTCAGATTATATATATTTACAAGTCCGAGGCTTGGGGACAACAAGGAAACCGCAAAAGGGAAGGGCTAGGCATCATCTGTCTTCAGAATACAGACAAGAGTACAGACACAGATACAGACACATACGCGCACTTGTACACACACATACACACGCACACACAAGCAGACAGACAAACAACCTACCCATACCAATACACACACGAAATTCGCTCTCCTTCTCCACATCTCAATTTTTCTTAATTTCTCTTTTTATATTCACTCTCTCTCTCTCTCTCTCACCACCAAGATTGTTGGGTGTGTACCCAGACGCGGGCCTGAGGATAAATACCACTCAGCCGCAACATCACCTGTAGAAGAGTGGCGGTTGCGGTTGCGGTTGCGGTTGCGGTGACTGATGGTGGTTGTGGTGGTGGCTTGGGGGGGGAGGGGGCTGTTGGAGGTAAGCTGGGGGGGGGGAGAGATAGGTGTTGGCTGTTAGCGAACCCTCCTCCCCCTACACCACCCCGCTCCCACACAGTGCCTATACGCACCAGTTCCCTCCCCCTCCACCCCTCCCCCCGCCCCACCCCTCCACCATTATAATTCTTAATTGTTTTAAATAAATCAAATTTGCTTTGTCACATTTCGCGTATGAAAACTTCTGCATTCGGAAGCGAAATTGCAGCGCACATTGAAAACAATATGCAGGCACAGGCAGGCACAGAAATCTATATATGTTTTTTTCATTGAATCTGTTGCAACAGACTGATTCGATTACCCATGATTGAGGAGGCTTGGTGGGATCCACGCCATGCTGCATGATAAGCGGCGCCATGCTGTACTCTAAGCGTCTGTGCTCAGCATGACGCCCGGTGCAATGTTGCGCTCTAAGCAGGCACGCTCAGCATAAAGTCCGGTGCCATGCTAAGCTCTAAGCGGGCATGCTTACCATGGCGTCTGGTGCCATGCTGTGCTGCAAGCGGCCGTACTCAGCATGATGCCCGGTGCCATGCAGCGCTCTAAGCGACCGTGCTCAGCATGGCGCCCGGTCCCATGCTACGCTATAAGTGGTTGCGCTCAGCATGGCGTCCGATGCCATGCTAAGCTCTAAACGACCGTGCTCAGCATGGCGCCCGGTCCCATGCTACGCTATAAGTGGTTGCGCTCAGCATGGCATTCGGTGCCATGCTAAGCTCTAAGCGGGCATGCTCACCATGGCGTCCGGTGCCATGCTGCACTCTAAACTGTCGTACTCAGCAAGACATCCGATGCCATGCTACGCTCAAAGTGAATGTCTTCCGCATGACAACCAGTGCTATGCTGTGGCCCAAGCGGTCGTACTCAGTATGGCATCCAGTGCCATGCTATGCTCTAAGCGGTCGTATTTATCATGACCTCCGGTGCCATGCTGTGCTATAAGCGACTATATTCAGCATGTAAACCGGTCCTATGCTGCATTGAAAGAGGCCTTGAAAAGTTTGACAGTACTATGATGCGACAAATGCTGTGTTATGCTGCATTCCCAGCGGTAATATTCGGCGCAGCATCATTGGTATAATCCTGCACAGTGAGGTATTGTTTTTCGTTGAGGCCTCATGCTGGCTGTTAAGTGGTGCCATGCTACCCGTCAATTGGGGCTATGCTGGTGCTAATAAAGGTGTTCAAGTGGATCAAAGGCTTTAACAAAAGTGATGCAAACAAGGTCATCATATTAAAACAACAGGGCAGGACTCGCAGTAATGGATTTAAATTGGACAAATTTAGATTTAAGAAGGAAATTGGCAATAATTGGTTTACTAATAGGGTGGTCAACGAATGGGATAGACTTAATAACCATTTAGTGGGCGCTGAAACTATCAGTTGTTTTAAGAAACAGTTAGACAACTTTATGGATGGGGATGACAGGTGGTGATGGACATAGAACTGTCTAGTGTAGGCCTTATGGTCTCTTGCAGTCTCTTTCATTCTTATGCTCTTATTTAATGGCCTCTATGCTGTATCTAAAACTCAGTGATCTCAGCATACTGATTGCAAACTTTGCGTTTCAGATATACAGGACGAGAGCCTTTCATGATGTACTTAATCTATTGAATATTTTCTAACAAATTATTATACTCCTTTGTACACACACACACACACACACACACACATATATATATATATATATATATATATTTATATATATATATGTAGGCTTTCACATCACCGAATTATGCAATATAACCACAGGAGAAGAGCAACTTGTAGACAGTGAGCACTTTCGTATATTACATCCTCAGAGAAAGTAAGGTAGTTACAAGGTTGTTCAAATACAAAAGTAGAGGAACACGAGCATAGGGGAACAGCAGGGGGGAAGGGGGAGACTGCATAGAAAATGGGAAGGGGGCATGACCTTACCTCCCTCGCTTCGACCTGACTTGGTATGGTTCAATCAGGCGGAAACAATTGATCAGATTTGAAGTGTCCACAACCTAAGTTTATATTTTTATCAAACATGTCTGAGATTAAACAAGATTCGGTCACGTTTCTCTAAGGTAAACTCTTTGATCTCAAGAACATAAGAATGAAGGAGACTGCAAGAGACCATAAGGCCTACATTAGGTAGTTCCATGTCCATGACCACCTGTCATCCCCATCCATAAAGTCGTCTAACCGTTTCTTAAAACAACTTATAGTTTCAGCGCTCGCTATATGGCTACTAAGTCTGTTCCATTCGTTGACCACCCTATTAGTAAACAAATTTTCTTGCTAAGATAGTTTTCCTGGAGTAGTCAATATGATGGTTATTTAATTATTTATGATGAAACAAAGCATTAATTTCTTGGGCAGTTCTCACACAATATTCATGTTGGGAAATTCTTGTTCCCACAATTTTTTCCGTTCGTATAATATGAAATTTGTTACAATCTTTGCAAGGAATTCTATACCCTACCCCGTTGTTCTTACGTGGACTGTTTTTATCTTTTTTATGGTGTTGCCATATTTAAATGCTATTTAGACATTCAATTTCTTGAGGAAGTTTACAACTTTCATGGAAAGGAAGAACAAGTATTCTAAGGAGTTCGTGATTTTCTTGTTCTTTACAGTATGGTCTGTGAAAAATTGTGACAGTGAAGATATATATATATATATATATATATATATGTGTGTGTGTGTGTGTGTGTACATGCATGCACACACACAGACACACACACACACACACACACAAACACACACACACACACACATACACACACACAAGTATATATATATATATATATATATATATATATATATATATGCAGGTAGAAAAAGAAGTCACAGGTCTAGTTCCGAGTTCCTGAGTTTATTCCTGACCCGTGACTTCTTTTTCCACCTTCATCAACTTGTCACAATGTACATACATACATATACCAAGGCTTTTTCCCCCTTACAAGGGAGGTAGCCAAACAGAAAAAGGCATAAAATCATTCCTACCCATTCCATCCCTGAAAACACTCCACACCCCTCCACCCTCCCTCTTGTCTTAGCACCTCCTGGACAAAAAAGTAAAAATTGTCACAATGTACCAGCATATATATATATATATATATATATATATATATATATATATATATGTAAATATATACCTGCATGCACGCACACACACACAAATTTATATATATATATATATATATATATATATATATATATATATATATATATATATATATATATTGGCGTACAAGCAATTCATATATCCATTTGTAGGTACAGGTGTGCCGGATAGGGGGGGGGGGAGGAGTAGGCAGCTGGTCATAACATCTAATCAGAGGTAAGACCTGATAAAGCAGATATATCTAACAGGCTGTTAGATACACTTCCCAATACACAATGTGTGTGTGAGTGTGTATGCGCATGCGTGTGTGTGTGTGTGTGTGTGTGTGTGTGTGTGTGTGTGTGTGTGTGTGTGTGTGTGTGTGGGTGAGTGGGTGTTTTGTATCTGTGTGTGTGTGTGTGTGTGTGTGTAAGAGAGAGAGAGAGAGAGAGAGAGAGAGAGAGAGAGAGAGAGAGAGAGAGAGAGAGAGAGAGAGAGAGAGAGTGGTTAGAGGGATATTTAATATTCATAACAAGGCATAATTGTATATACAATTTGTAGAATTATTTCCACGGTACAATTATGTAAACAATTCCGTTTTCATTCCATATTTCATTTATTCTTGTTTATATTTTATACCAAGTAAGAAAAACTCTTAAAAAGAAAGTGTTTCAATTTAGTAATCTAAATATTTTAATGGAATCTTGTAGGAATCCATTTGGAAACCAAACAAAAACGTTAATTTGAAAACAGTTTTGAAATTATTCTTCATAACGGTTTTCTAACGGGTTTTTTTTTTTTGTAATATTTTTTCTTAAAGAGATGAAAGCTATATATGACAGCAATCTTCGAAGTAGAACCAAAATGATATTTTCTCATCTTTATTTTATTCATTTATATATATTTTCTAAATTAATGTTTTGTCCAACGCCTTCCGTTATAGTTGGTCCTTTTCTTTGCATCTAAATTGACACAAATCAATATTATTCATCTAATTGGCACCTCAGTCGCTAGCAAAGACTGAAATACATACAAATTAAAGTTCTAGGATAAAAAAAAAGCATTACCATTTATGAATAACTAAAAATATCTATCAAATTTGGCTGCAAAATTGGGGAGATTTAGTTAATTTTGTTCAAGTAAAACACTTTTAGGAGAATTTGCAAAGAGTTATCCTGCATCAGCTTGTGTCGTTCATCATTACATGTCAGAATATCCCACGGGAGACACTTTTTCAATATTCCAAGCAAAGCAAATAAATAAACAAATAAATAAATAAATGAATAAATAAATAAATAAAACAAATAAAAAAGTCATTGCTGAGCATCCCCACGAAATAGTTTTGCTATTAAAAATGAATTTGAAAAAAAAAAAAACCCCGCTATTTTTCAACTCGGAATAGATCGTCCGGACATCGAAAACAGTCTCGGCTATCATCGGGAATCTTCGGAAGTGTGACGTAATAGTAGTTAAACATCACTAACCACACGCCACCGTTCGCCATTGTTAAACATCGAATCTCCTGAATATCTGTGAGAATAATTAACATATTATGGTCTATTGTGTAGCTACCGATTGTAAGAAAATTTTAACGAATGCATCAACAAAGACAAAACTGTCAATAACCTGGATTTCTAGATCTTTAGGACTAAGCTTCCACCACCTGTTGATGTGCTCCTCGTCCTATTTCTGATGTTTAAGGATACTCCCTTGTAATATATAGTAGCCTGACATACAACATACATACAACAATTTTCATACAGAAGGTCCCATTATAAAGTGTAAAATTCCCTCCTATGACTGCACGATATACAACAACGCAAATTGCAGAGACGGGTATATATATACATACATATATATATATATATATATATATATATATTATATATATATATATATATATATATATATATATATATGTGCATTTCTTATTAAACAACACAGCAAACTGGGCGTTAGTTATCTTCTTATTGAGACTCTACTCTTCTCATAACTTTTCTCTCTAAAGGAGGGAGAAGGTATACAATACTTCCAAACGAGTCCATGATTGGGTAGGAAAACTAACATTTTACGACGTTTCGCCTACGCATTAGGCATCTTCTGGTAATTTATTCTGTGTATTATGTGTTATTTAATAAGAAATGCATTGAAGAGAACCTGCTCCCTAAATTCACTAATACATATATATATATATATATATACATATATATATATATATATATATAAATAAATGTATTTATATATCTTTTTGGTCATAGATTTATACTTGTTACATTATTTAATAGTCCAATTTAACCCATTTATAACACAATATATGTCTTTCTCATCATTTTCAAATCTCAAAATAATCAAATTAGTTCATTGTTTTCCTTTATGCCGGACTGTATGCCAATTTCAGTTACATACGTTCATGAAAGTTATGTCTTTTTGGGATATATGAGGGTTACATAAAAAAGTGTCATTTTCTCAATTATTACCCGTGTAGCAAAAGTCTACTCAATTTTTTTTCTTCTTTTTGTTATTTCTTATGATCTAGTTTGTGATTCTTAAGAGTAACTTGTGGTATATTCCACCCACACGACAGCCAATAAAGACAAACATACAAATGAATGAATAAGTAAATAAAGAATATAAAATAAAATAGAAGAAAATAAAACGAGAAATCCATGAACAGGATGTGTGGAGTGTTGTCGTACTTCTGGCAACGTGTGTGTTGAGATGTTATAGTTAACGTTAACGTCAAATGTTTTGTTTTGATAAACGAGACGTCTGGATCACAGATTGGTCTGACGTCTTAATATATTATTTTGTCATTTCCTTTTCATTTTATCATTTTATTCTATTCATTTTATGATCTGACTATTGTTGCTTCATCGATTCAAAAATTTA
>NC_134816.1:36479239-36484239 GCF_046742065.1 Oratosquilla oratoria
CAGTAACGACGTCTACTGGAACGACCGAATTCGAGGCGAAGTCTCTCCCTCCGTGTCAGGTAGCGAGGTCGTTCTGGGAGGGGGTCACCCCCTTTCTCCTCTTCTCTCCCCCTCTCCCCTCATCACCCCCCTTCTCTCGCCCTCTCCCCTCTTCTCTCCCCCTTTTCCTTCCTCCCCTCTCCTCTCCCCTCTTCTCTCCCCTTCTTACCTCTTCTCTCCCCCCTTCCCCCTCTTCTCTCCCCCTTCCCCCTCTTCTCTCCCCTCTCCCCTCTTCTCCAATTTTTTCTCTCCCTCTCCCCTCTTCTCTCCCCCTTTCCCCTTTTCTATCCCCCTTCCCCTCTTCTCCCCTTTTCTCTCCCCTCTTCTCTCCCCCCTTTTCCCTCCTCCCCTCTTATTTCCCCTCTTCTCTCCCCTTTCCCCTCTTCTCCCCTCGTCTCTCCCCCTTCCCTCCCCTCCCCGCCCCGTCTCGTTATTGGCTAAGGGTTTGCCTGTGGCTCGTGGGCGTCTCAAGGTGTCGACGACGACGACGCGGCGCAGATGGCACAGGTGGTGGTCACTCTCGACAAACATCCTAAGACGCCAGTGGTCGCCATGGCAACAACATAATGAGGGAAAGAGGGAGGGGAGGGAAAGGGGGAGGGATGGAAAAGAGGGGAGAGAGAAGGGAAGGATAAGAGGGATAGGGGGAGACGAGAGGAGAAGGGGAGGGGAGAAGAGAGGAGAGGGGAGGGGGAGGGGAGGGGAGGGAGGTGTTAGGGGAGATGGGAGGAGGAAGTGAGAGGGGGAAAGGAGAAGGGGAGGAGAGAGGACGAGGGAGGAAAGTAGTAGGAGAGAATGAAGGAGAGGGAAGAGAGCACGAGGGATATAGAAAGATCGAGAGGAAGAGAGAAAGAGAGTGAGCGTAAAACTCGAGATAGTTTGTAAAACAATATATATATATATATTATATTATATATATATATATTAATTATATATATATATATATATATATATATATATATATATATATAGTAAATATATACATGTTGCAAGAAATGCCTGTAGACTGTCATTAATTTATTCTATACTGTGCACACGCACACGCGCATGCATTAGCTACACGATGTCAGATCCTGGGAGTAACCACGGACCACACATCCCTGGCGAAATCCCACATTTACCTTAAAACACTCACTCTCTCCATTCCTACTTACAACACAGGCTCTGCTACTCTCGTAATAACTCTTGACTACTCTTAACAGCTTTCCTCCTATCCCGTATATCTGCAATACATCCCACAGTACCTTCCTGTCTACCCTGTCATAAGCCTTTTCCAAATCCATAAAGGCCCAAAAATCATCCTTACCTATTCTTAAAGCTTTTCATATATCTGTCTTACCACAAAAAACTGATCCACGCAACCCCTACCTGTCCTAAACCCACATTATTCCTCACCAATTACTCCCTTTGTTCCTCTCCTAATCCTCTCAATCAAAACCTTCCCATAAGCCTTCTCAGCTACATTCAACAGTGGCGGTGGTAGTGGTGGCAGTAGTAGTAGTAGTAGTAGTAGTAGTAGTAGTAGTAGTAGTAGTAGCAGTAGTAGTAGTAGTAGTAGTGATGGTGGTGATGGTGGTGGTGGTGATGATGATTGACGATGACTGACGATGATTGACGATGACGATGATAATGATGATGATAATGATGATGATGATGGTAATAATAAAACTATTAATACTATAAATAACATCAATAACGATAATAATAACCGTGATAATAATAATATCGACAATAATAACAACAGCCATAACATAACGATAATCACCTCTGGACTGGCGGACGAGAGCAGCGACGAGTCTGTCCCACAAACGACCCACCTGGCAACCAAGCAAATCTCTTCTCTATCTAGTGGTACTCTTCTCCTGAACCGAACGGCATCAAGAACCCCCCTTTCCTCCCCCCTGCCCCCCCCGCCGGTGGGGGGGAAGGTGGGAGGACAGGGGGGCCGGAGGTGGGGTACGTTTCGCCCCCCCCCCCCGTTCCGGATATTGACAAGCGTCTATTTCCCGGGGTCACGGCAGAAGGCCGTTACGTCGACGGCCATGACGACACCGTCCGTGCGGGAGGGTCTTGTTGTCGTTGTTGACATCGTCGTTGTCGCGCGTTGCCTCGAGCGCAGCGATGTCGTGACGTCACCGCGGCCGGGAGTGCTTAGAGACTGAGGGCAGAGTGGAAGGGGAGAGGGGAGTGTGTGTGGGGGGGGGTAGAAAAGTGGGGATAAAGGAAATTAAGGGTAAGCGGGTGAAAAAGGAAGAAGTTACGAATGTAAAAGAGAGGGAAGAAGATAGGAAGAGGAAGGGAAGGAAAATGGAACAGAGGAATGGAGGAGGATAGGAGGGATGTAAGAAGGATGAAAAAACATGGGGGAAGGTTAGGAGGAGGAGGAATGGAAGGGAGAAAAATGGAGGATAGAAGGAGGGAGAGGGATAGAAAAAGAAAGGAGGGGAGGGAAGTAGAGAGGTAGGAGGGAGAGAAGGAGGATGGAAGAGAAAAAGAGGTATGAGAGAGGGAGGGAGGGAGGAGAGGAAGAGGCGAGAGAGGAAGAGAGGAAGAGAGAGATGGGGGAGGGAAGGAGGGAGGGAGGGAAGGAGGGAGGGAGGGAGGGAGAGATGGAGGGAGGGAGGTAGGGAGGGGAGGGAGGAAGGGAGGGAGAGATGGAGGGAGGGAAGGAGGAAGGGAGGGAAGGGAGGGAAGGGAGAGATGGAGGGAGGGAGAGATGGGGAGGGAAGGAGGGAGGGAGAGATGGAGGGAGGGAGAGATGGAGGGAGGGAGGGAGGGAGGGAGGGAGGAAGGGAGGGAGGGAGGGAGGAAGGGAGAGGTATGGAGATAATGAAAATACAACACAATATTACGAGTCTTGAACATACGGGAAGGGGACAGAAGCAGAAACGCTGACAGGGGGACAGGGGACGGGGAGGGGGACGGGGGAGGGGAGACGGGGGTGAGGAGGGGACGAGAGGGGGGAGGGGAGAGAGGAGGGGAGAGCAATGATTAAAAGTGTTGAGGGAAGGGGGAGAGTATATGGGAAAGCAGAGAGATTTAGGGGAGCAAGGGGGGAGGGTGGGGGGAGGGAGAAAGGGAGGGGAAGGGGTGAAACGGGAGACAAAAGGGTATAGGGGGGAAACAGTGATTCAGAAGGTTCGGCGAGGGACGGGGGGGGGAATAGAGGGGTGGAAGTTGGGGGAGGGGAGATTTTACGGAGGTGTGGGGGGGTTAAGGGGAGTAATTGAGGGGAAATGTTGACGCAACAAATAAGAAAGGGGGGGCAAGTGGAAGAGGGGGAGAAGGTGTGAGGGGAAATAGTGAGGAGGAAGGGGAGGTGAAGGAAGTGGAGGGGGGGATAGGGGGAGGAAGGGGAAGGGAGAAGGGGAAGGGGAAAGGAGATGAGGGAGATGAGGGAGAAGAGGGGGAGAAGGGAGGGGAGGAAGAATAAGGGGAGGAGGGGGATAGGGGGGAAGCGGAAGGGGAAGGGGAAGGTGAAAGGGAAGGGAAGGGGGAGGGAGAGGAGGGAGAGGGCGGAAGGGGGAAGGAGAGGAGGGAGAAGGGGAGAGAGGAGAAGGGAGGGAGAAGGGGAGGAGGGAGAAGGGGAAGAGGGAGAAGGGGAGAGGGGGGAGGGGAGGGAGGAGGAGAGGGAGAAGGGGAGGAAGAAGGGGAGGAGGGAGAGAAAGGGAGGGGGAGAAGGGGAGGAGGAGAGAGGGGAGAAGGGGAGGAGGAGAGAGGGGAGGAGGGAGAAGGGGAGGGGGAGAGAGGGAGGAGGGGAAAGGGAGAGGGGGAGAGGGGATATAGGTAGAGAGGGAAATGAGGGGAAAGCGAAGTGAAGGATTAAGGGGAAATGTTAGGAGGCGGGGGAAGGGGAGGAGGAGGAGGAAGGGGGGCGAAGGAAGGTGGAAAGTGTTTTTTTTTTTTTTTTTTTTTTTAGAAGCTCCATTGTGGAAAGCACAAGACGTCGACTGATTTGAAGGGAGAGAGGGGACCGACGAGGGGAGGAGAGAGGAGGAGGAGGAGGGAGGAGAGAGGAGGAGAGGTAAGAGGAGGAGAGGAAGAGGAGGAAGAAGAGCAAGAAGATGACGAAGGTGAGGATGTGGTGGTAGAGAAGGAGGAGGTAAGAGGAGGATGAAGAGGGGGAGGAGGAGGAAGAGGAAGAGGAAGAAGAGGAAGAGGAGGAAGAAGTGCAAGATGATGAAGATGAGGATGTGGTGGTGGTAGAGAAGGAGAAAGAAGTAGATGAAAATAAGGATGTGGTGGTGTTGGAGGAGGAGGAGGAGGAGGAGGAGGAAGAGGGGGGAGGAGGAAGAGGGGGAGGTAGAAGGAGGTGGAAGGAGGGTGAAGAGGAGGAGGAAGATGAGGAGGAGGAGGAGGAGGAGGAGGAGGAAGAGGAGGAGGAGGAAGAGGAGGAGGAGGAGGCATTATGTTTAGAGATTAAGACAAGTTGCAATCCACGCTTAGAAAACGGAGAACCAAGAGAAAGCGGGAGGAGGAGGGGAAGAAGGAGGAGGAGAGGGGGGGAAAGGGGGAGAAAGGGGGAGAAGGCCATGGTCATAAACGAAAAGTGGAAATAACAAGTTTATGGAAAACATACTGACAGAATTATTGTCAACCAGAATGGTCGGAGGGCAGCTTATTTAGCGCGGGGGGAGGAGGGGGAGGGGGGAGGGGACAGGGGAAGTAGCGGGAATGGGGGGAGAGGAGGGAGTAGTGGGGCTGGGAGGGAGAGGAGGGAGAAACAGGAAGTGGGGAGGAGTAGGAATGGGGAGGGAGTAGAGGGAATAGGGGAAGGGGAGACGAGGATTGGGAATGGGGTAGGAAGAGAATGGAAAGAGGAATTGGGGGGTTAATAATGGGGAGTGGATGGGGAGAGGTTGGCACAGAAACTTCATTAAGACTTACATACCCGTTGATACTTTCCCTTCCCTTCTGTATGTCGCCAGGTGATTTAATTCATCTTTGTGGTGGACAAATTA
>NC_134816.1:36486739-36511739 GCF_046742065.1 Oratosquilla oratoria
TGGATAGTAAGACGAAAGAAAAAGAAGACAGAAAAAATGTTTAGGAAAAGAAAGGGCAAGAAAAGAAATGTTTTCTGTTTTGAAAATCAACGACTGCAGAGGACAACCAAGCCGAGCCAAGCCAAGCCAAGACAAGCCAAGCTATAAGGAGATGACCCCTCTGTGCTAGTGAAAGCTCGGAGCTGAGGAGAAATGAGAGGAAATGCAGAAAAAGTACGTAGGTTGGAGAATAAGCAAACAAAAGAGAAAGAGAAAAAGTGTGTGTGTGTGAGAGAAAGAGAGGCAAAGAGAGAAAGAGAAAGAGAGAGAGAGGGAGGGAGAGAGAGAGAGAGAGAGAGAGAGAGAGAGAGAGAGAGAGAGAGAGAGAGAGAGAGAGAGAGAGAGAGAGAGAGAGAGAGAGAGAGAGAGAGAGAGGCAGACAGACAGACAGAGAGAGAGAGAGAGAGAGAGGAAGGAATAAGAGCCTAAATAAGATTATAGAATTAGATACACAATGTAAGAGTAGAAGCAATGCTGAGATGACAATTATCTTGGTAAAAATAAAGTCTTGTGCGTGCGCGTGCGTGCGTGTGTGTTGTGTTTGTGTGTGCGTGTGTTTGTGTGTGTGTGCATCTGAGCATGTGTGTACGAGCATGTGTACATTAGTGTGCGTGCGTGCGTGTGTGTGTGTGTGTGTGTGTGTGTGTGTGTGTGTGTGTGTGTGTGTGTGTGTGTGTGCATAAGTGTGTGTGCAAAAGCGTGTGTGTATGAACGTGTATACCTTGGCATGCATGTGTGCACTTCTGTGTGTGTGTGTGTGGTTCACCATGGTCTTGGATCACGTGTTGGACTCGTGATCAACAGCTATTACCCTCCCGAAAGAGAGGTCAGAGGTCATATATGACCGATCTATGGGTAATGCCCTGACCTTACACTCGCACACACACACACACACACACCCAACTACCCGCCCACGAGAGTTGGAGTAACGACTAACGACTCACAGCGCAGCGATACTGAAATTATTTCAACCCTGGGCGGGATTCGAACCCGGACGGCTACTGTGTGTGTGCACGTGTACGCCTGTGTGTGTGGGATTTGTGCTTTCTTCCTAATCCCACCTTTCTCTATTTGTAAACTCCCATTCCCCCCTCCCCCCACTCCCCTCCCCTCCCCTCCCCTCCCATCGTGTATTATCTCTGATAAACTATCTGGTTTACAAAGCCCAATAACTATTACTAGGAACCACAAATAGTCTCTTCTTTCTCATTCGCTAAAGCTATTTCCTATTATATCTCTCCCTACACTGTTATCATATTATCTCTCTCCAGGCCTCTCCTTTAATCACGTGATCTGTTCTCTGTATCTCTTCGCATTATCTTTCACATTTCTTAACCCATTTTCTCCCTACACTCCTACACAATTTCTCTAGTTAATTCTCTAATTATCTAGTTCATTAACAAAAATCATGGACCGGGTTGGTAAAACGTTTGTTCACGAATTTCAAACGTTTGATTCCATTTTTGAACGTTTTGTTTTGTTAATGCAAAACAACACACAAGGAGGGAATAAAGAGTGACGATGAGTTAGCTTTCTTCGTCCATTAGTATGATTGTGTGAGTGAATGATCACATTCAGGGATTTGCACGTCAGGGGAAGGAGAGAAGAAAGTTAAGAGAAATTTGTCATAAAATACAAGTCTGTTGATCTTAGTACTGGCTAAAAATTGTACGCAAATATTGGACAAAATTATACGTACACGTTATGTATTTGTATGTATATATATATATATGCAGAATACACTAGGAAGAGGAAAAATACAGAGTCCTAGCGCTATCGTGATATATTCACATTATTGATAAATACAGAAAAGTGAGTCTATATATATATATATACATATATACATATACATATATATATATATATATATATATATATATATATATATATGTGTGTGTGTATGTATATATATATACTGTATATACACATATATGCTAATAAGACCACGGGTACGTGTGTTCACTTATGCAAAGTAGACCACTTGGAAAAAGAAACTAACGAAGCAAAGCGCTTTCGTATGTTACATCTTGCACTGAAGATGTAATATACAAAAGCTCTCTGCTTCGTTAGTTTCTTTTTCCAAGTGGTGTACTTTGCATATATACATATATATATATATATATATATATATATGTATATATATATATATATATATATATATATATATATATATACACATATCTATATATATATATATAAAGCAACCTGGATGGAAGCAGCATAAGACCGAAGGGCATGGAGTGGATTACTCTTGGCGGGCCAGAATCTACCTGAGGTTCAAGATCCAGCGGAGTGAGTGTGAGTGATATATATATATATATATATATATATATATATATATATATATATATATATATATATATATATATATATGTATATAAACCATTTTTCAATGTGCACTTCCGCGCTGGACATATGAACGATAGCAGAAAAAAAAAATTGATTAATGAAAAATGATAAAAAAAGTTGTACAAAATTCCCAACAAATATCATCAAATCACACAAAAAAAAAACCACGTAAGAATCACAAAAAAAACATTAAAAAAACAACCAGAAAAACTAGCATAAAAAATAACAAAAGAAAAATACACAACCACATCAAATCACGAAGAAAAAAAAATATCAAACAAATAGGATACGTCGTTTTTTATCAAATCTTAATATTATTTTTCGCACAGCGCAGATATTTCCCCCAAACCCACGTTTCGGCTTCGTCATGACGCATCATCAGGCTTCCGAGGTAAACACATCGATTAAAGTTTACTCCCTTGTGTTTTGCTCTTTAGATGACCACCTCCCCCTCTCCCCTTCCCTTCCCCTTGACGTCTTTTTCAAACACTCATCAGTTTCCAAAATGCTGTGTCAGGTTTTTTATATCCGGGTCAATATTCATCATGGCGTTTTTTTCCACGTGGTTTTTGACAGCGGTGTTTATACGTACATACTGTCTACTCCGCAGGATATGTGTACATGTACGTATTTCCTTTTATGTGTGTGTGATTCACCACTACAGTCTTTGAACTCGTGATCGACAGCTATTACCCTACCGGATGAGAGCTAAGAGTTCATATATGTCCCGAATTGTGAGTAATTCTGTGACCTTGCACACGTACACACACACAAACACACACACACACACACACACGCACACAGAACTCTTTGCCCACCAGAGTTGGATTGCTGGCTGGCAGTGCAGCGATTTTGATTTTTTTCGAACTCGGATTGCTGAATTAGCGGTCGAGACCGGTACTACTGCACAGTCGAACCGAGTGCAGTGTGTGCGTGTGTTGTGTGTGTGTGTGTGTGTGTGCGCGCGTGTGTGTTCTTTTGTGTGTGTGTGTGTGTGTGTGTGTGTGTGTGTGTGTGTGTGTGTGTGTGTGTGTGTGTGTGTGTGTGTGTGTGTGCGCGCGCGTGTGTTTGTGTGTATGTGTGTGTATGTATGCGTGTGTGTGTGCATATGTCTGTGTGCATATGTGTATATGCGTGTGTGTATGCATGCATGTACATGTGTGTCCGCGTGTGTATGGCTTGGCATGCGTATCTTGCGTGCGTGCGTGCGTGCGTGCGTGCGTGCGTGAGTGTTTGTTTATACATGCTCAACTACCTATTTATTTATTAATGCATTTTGTGCGTGGGTTACCCGTGACCTTACCTAGCATCTTCATCAACGCTACATTGGTGTGTCTGAACCCGACTCTGGGTACTCAATGATCCCTGAGGAACTCCACACATGACACAATGACCATGTTTGATTTTTCCTGTCGCCAGACGATTTTATTCAGCTGAGAGTAACATATCCCGCGCTGGAAGAGTCATTGTGCAGGTTAGCTTTCTGGATAAGAGGATTTGGATTTGGATTTTTTTTTTTTTTTTTTTTTTTGACTGATGCAAACTTGTTTTGTTTTTTTCCCGTGTTCCTCTGTCTTTTCTCCTTCTCTTCTTTTCTCTTTTTCTTTTTTCTTTCTTGCTGCTTCTCGTATTCTCTTTTCTCTTTTGTTCTGTTCTCTTTTTTTATTTTGTCTATCTTCTAATTTCTTTTATCTTGTATCTTATACTCTCTTTTTCTTCTCTTTCCGTTCTTTTCTCTTTTATTTTCTCTTTTACTCTCTTTTGTCGTTTTCTCTTATCTTTCCTCTTTTCTCTTCCTCCCCTCTTCCCTTCCCTTCCCTCCTCTCTTACCCCTCTCCTCTCAACTATTTCAGTTACCTCTCTTCTCTTTTTTTCTCTTCCCTTCTTTTTTCTACTTCCTCTTTTCTCTTTTTCTTTCATTCTCCTCTCTACTCTTTTCCTCCCGTAGCTCTTTTCCCCTTTTCTCTCTCACTCTTCTCTTTTCTCCCCTTCACTCTCTCCTTTCCCCTCTTCTCTCGTTTCCTTTCTGGAGAACCCCCCCCCAATCCCTCATCGCGACTCAGAGGACCTTCCCTCACCATGAAGCACTTCGCGAACAAATTCCACTTAACACAGCATTCCAATCACCGACATGTTGTCCATTTTCACCCATCAAATCTCCTCTCCTCTTTGCAACACCGGCACTCGCTCTCACTCACATCTCCCCTCTTCCCTCCCTCCTCTCCCTTCCGCTCTGGGAGAGACAAAAATAGAGAGAGAGAGTAAAAAAGAGAGCACTTAACTAGAGTACTAGAGAGTAGCAAACACAAGCGAGCAGCTCTCAGATTGACATTAGCTGATTGATGTAATTGTTTTTCTTATGTTCTCCGTGGAATTGTCTTGTAAAGTAATCAAGCATGTATACACGTATACGCATACCATATATATATATATATATATATATATATATATATATATATTATATATATATATATATATTATATATATATGCATACTCATATGTGCCTCTCTCTCTGTGTGTGTGTGTGTGTGTGTGTGTGTGTGTGTGTGTGTGTGTGTGTGTGTGTGTGTGTGTGCAAATAAAAGTATGTAAGCAAAATGAAAATACGAATAAATAAAACAAAAATCATATCTAGAATTGAGGTCAAAGAACTGGAATTGGGGTTGGGTTCCAGTCCCGGCTTCTAAGTCACATTCTCCAGGAAGAGTGTGAGCTGTCCTCGCCTTACTCGCGTGGACTTCATCCCTTCTCCCCTTTCCAAAAACACCTTCAGATTCCGAGCACACAAGAACATAAGAATGGAAGTTACTGCAAGAGATCATAAGGCCTACACTAAGCAGTTCCATGTCCTTTACCACCTATCATCCTAATCCACAAATTCATCTAACCTTCTGTACCTTACCATTCCTAACTATTACGATATATCGCGCGCCATGACACATAATTAATCCACATACTTACAAGAATATACCTTACAAGCGTTAACCTTTAGCAATACCTCCAATCTTGCAACTTTCACATTTCCTAATAATAAACAATTGACCCAGACAATGCAACACTACATCACGCCATCGTCCAACGAACCAACGCAAGTACCTAATGTCACCAGGTAGCTCATTAAACTGTCCTTATACCTACCAAGCTACATTATCGTAACTCCATTGCATACACCATATCTAACCACATCCACAAATAATATTACTAAACCCATTACAATGCAACTAACACACATATATATTATTATCACAAACACATTTCCTATGTGACAACCGACAACTGACATGCTTAGATAGGCACTCTCCTCTTTGTATACGGCGACTTTGTCGCCAGAGAGGGAGAGAGAGAAAGAGAGGAGACTAGGAGAGACACTCTCCCTTAGACTAGGTAAGGGGAGATTATATACCCAAGTTGTAAATACAATTTATGTTAAATCAACCAATAAAGCCTGGAGAGGGTTTATCTGACGCCGTTAAGCCCCACTGTGTAGCCCCAACCTTTAACGGCTACACTCCTCTTAAATTAACCAATAGTTTCAGAGCTCATTACGTGGTTACTATATATATTCCCATTCATCTCTGGAACGCGCTAGCATCTCGCTCTACTAACTATACCAGTACCGCGTTACGATCCTTCCAACAGAGGGTGAAAAAGTCCTATGGTGGTGTTCTGTGGAACAAGGGGGCATGAACGTTCTCTATCACCCGGTGTTCAAGTAGAACACATGAACAGATCTGCGGTCTTTGTGTACGGTTCAAAACCGTGGCAAGATTGTTCAGATTGTTCAGAGAGAGAGAGACGAATCTCTGCACATGTTCAAAACTTGATTATTTTGCTTTCAGAGTAAAACGCGAGCGTGTTGAGAAAATGGAACAAATGTCCAAAAGTCGATGGTCATTGGCTGACACAAGAACTGTACAAGCCATCATAGAAGGAACTAATGTTCATAAATGTTCAAAAGACCAGACCACGGTCTCGGGCAAGACACCCAGAGCACAAAGCCTGCGTTCAAAAATGTTCATAATGCGACAAACACAAATAGAGCGAGTTGGAGGAGATGTAACTGTTCAAACAATAGACGGGGAGAGGATTGTACAGAAATGTCCATTACTTAATTGTCTTTTCCAGACAAGCATACAAGAGGTGCTAGTTGAGAATGAGCTCCACAGGATGCTGCAATCTCTCTCTCTTTCTCTCTCTCTCTCTCTCTCTCTCTCTCTCTCTCTCTCTCTCTCTCTATCTATCTATCTGTCCATCTCTCTTCATCTCTCCCTCCCTCCCACTCTCTCCCTTTCTTATCCTCTCCCTCTCTCCCCTTCTTCCTCTCGCTTCCCTTCTCTTTCTCTCCCCCCTCTCATTTTCATTCTCCCCCTCGACTTCTCTCTCTCTCTATCGATCTATCTATCTGTCCCTCCACCTCTCCCTCCCTCCCACTCTTTCCCTCCCTCCTCCCTCTCTTCCTCTCTCCCCTCTCACTCTCCTTCTCTCCCCTTCTCTCTCTGTCCCTCTCACTCTCCTTCTCCCCCTCGCCTTTTCTCTCTCTCTCTCTCTCTCTCTCTCTCTCTCTCTCTCTCTCTCTCTCTGTGCCGGGAGGTAATAAGCTTTGATACGGAAGGGGAGAGACAAATATTAGAAACAGGGAGGAAAGTAAATGCAAGAGGGGACGAAGGGACGACGACGACGACGACGACGACGACGACGACGACGACGACGACGACGATATCTGTTGGACGTCGGACGAAACACAATATGCGGGTTGTGCGCTGAACCCAATTGATCGCGTTAACTCTCCTTCGCCTGCCGCCAACCGATTTTATTCAGGGTTAAACTTGTCTCGTTGTATCCATCTGATGCGTTTTAATTGTGTATTGTCTAGCTGACGCATTCAAGGGATTGGAAGACTGTGTGTGCGTTTATGTACGTGTATGTGTGTGTGTACGTTCGTGTGTACGTGCTTTTGTGTGTGTGTGTGTGTGTGTGTGTGTGTGTGTGTGTGTGTGTGTGTGTGTGTGTGTGTGTGTGTATGATTCACCATGGTCTTAGATCACGTGCTGGACTCATGATCTACAGCTGTTACCCTCCCGGATGAGAGCTCAGCGTTCATATATGACCGATCTGTGGATAATGTTGAAACCTGACACACTCGCTCCCAACTCCCAGCCCACGAGTTGGAGTAACGGCTTGCAGCGCAGCGATACTGAAACTATTTCAGCTCTGGGCAGGGTTCGAACTCGGACCGCTGGAGTAGTGGTTCCGAACGTTACCACTACATACTCACACGCGCATGGACACATACATAAACACATACATGTGTACATACATGTGTACATACATGTACATACACATTACTTCAAGTAAGTATTTACGTTTAAGTATAAAAAAACATAATATATTGTTACTTCCTTTCTTCAGCCCAACCTTTACTACTCTCTCTCTCTCTCTCTCTCTCTATCTCAATAAATATATAAATATATATATATATATATATATATATATATATATATATATATATATATATCTTTCTTCTTTTGAGTCCCCATGGTGTTGGATCACGTGGTTGACTTGTAATCGGCAACTATTACCCTTCCGGATGAGAGCTTAGTGGTCGTATATTGCTCCATCCATGAGTAATGCTGTGACTTTAAACGAACGAACGAACGAACGCACACCCACACCCACCCACGCACACATAGGAACTTGTAAACAGACACGCTCCTATGTAAGAATATTCACACAACCGCATCGGATAAACCCTATACGAAGACCCAGAAGACTTTGATCTCCATAACTTCTGCACAGAGTTCCCCCCCTCTCCCCCCTTTCCCCTGTCCCCCTCTCCCCCCCCCTCCTCACCACCACGACGGGCCTTTCGATAACTAATTACAACTTTAATTCGTTCTTCCTGGCCGCGAACTCTTGATAATAATAACCCGTCACTTCTTTGACGATGAGCTTCAGTTTGGACAAAGGCGTCGACAGACTCTCTGGTAACGTCGACAGACTCTACTGGTAGTTCGGGAAGCGTCTCCGCTGACGATGTCCTTCCTCCGACAGCGCTGACGTTAGTGATCGTTGTCTGGGCCTTAAAGGTCGGCCTCGGAGGCGCTTTATTCCTCCAGGCTAAGGCTCGGCCTTATTAAAGACAAAGGCCTTCCGTTGGTTCTCTTTCTTTCTCTTCAAGTCCTTGGTTGTCATGGATTTCGACCTCCACCTGTCCGGTTTTTGTCTTATGATATTATTCCGTTTTCTTTCATTCTTCTTCTTTTCTCTTCAACTGCTCTTAATTCCTTCTTTCCTCCTCCTCTCCTTCTCTCTGTTTATCTTAATGACTTCACCTTACTTTCTGCAGACTTCCCCTTCCCCTTCCCCCTTCCTCCTTTCCTTCCCCTTCCTCCTTCCCTTTCCCTTCCCTCCTTTGACCCCCCTCCCCTCTACCCTGTCATTGTTAACTACCTCGCTTTCTTAACTGCTTCGTCTTATTTTCTTATAACTTTCTTCCTCTCTTTTCCCCCCTGCTTATTCCAATCACATCTTTTTACTCTCCTTCCTCTCTTTTCATTTCCTTCTCTCTGCTTATTCCAACCACCTTGTTTTACTCTAAGTTTCTTCTTCTTCCTCCCCTCCTTCATTTTGCTTATTCTGATTATCTGAAGCGTTCAGAAACAGAGGGGCATCTGGAAAGCAATGAAAAGTGGCAGGGGTGCCCCTCTGTTTCTGGTCGTCTCATGAGACCTTGTCCTCTTTTTTTTCTTTTTTTTGTAATTCCCTCTCCTGCTTCACTCAACTCATTCTAACCACCTAAGACTCTTTTCTATCCATCCTCCTCTCCCTCCTCTCTTTCACTCTTTTTACTCTCATTACCTAAAGCTCTTTCCTAAACATCCCCCTCTCCTTCCTCTCTTTCACTCTTTTTACTCTCATTACCTGAAGCTCTTTTCTAAACATACTATTCTCTTTCCTCTCTTTCACTCTTTTTACTCTCATTACCTGAAGCTCTTTTCTAAATATCCTCCTCTCTTTCACTCTTTTTACTCTCATTAACTGAAACTCTTTTCTATCCATCCCCCTCTCCCTCCTCTCTTTCACTCTTCTTACTCTCATAACCTGACCTTCTTTACAACTTCCTCTCTTCTTCGTCTTCATTACCTACTTCGTCCACTCTTTCCTCGACTCTTTTTTTGCCTTCTCTTTCTCCCTCCCTTGCCTTCCATTCTCTCCCTTTCCTTCCTTCCTTCATTCGTTTCCCTATTTATTCGTTCCTCTACCTTTCCTTCCTTCCTTCATTCGTTTCCCTATTTATTCGTTCCTCTACCTTTCCTTCCTTCCCTCCTTCCTTCCTTTCCTTCCCTCCTTCTTTCCTTCCTTCCTTTCCCTCCTTTCTTCCTTTCCTTCCCTCCTTCTTTCCTTCCTTCCTCTCCCTCCCTTCCTCTCCTTCCCTCCTTCTTTTATTCCTTCCTTTCCCTCCCTCTCCTTCCCTCCTTCTTTCCTTCCTTCCTTCCTTTCCCTCCCTTCCTCTCCTTCCCTCCTTCTTTCCTTCCTTTCTTTCCCTCCCTTCCTCTCCTTCCCTCCTTCCTTTCCCTCCCTTCCTCTCCTTCCCTCCCTTCCTCTCCTTCCCTCCTCCTTTCTTTCCTTCCTTCCTTCCCCTCCCTTCCTCTCCTTCTTTCCTTCCTTTCTTTCCCTCCCTTCCTCTCCTTCCCTCCTTCTTTCCTTCCTTCCTTTCCATCCTTTCCTCTCTTTCTCTCCATCTTACATTCTTCCTTCCCTCCTTCCTCCCTTCCTTCTTCCATTCCTTCCTCTCCTCTCTCCCTCCCCACTTCCTTCTTTCCCTCTTCCTTCCTTCATTCCTTCTTTCCCTCTTCCTTCCTGCCTTCACTCCTTCCCTCCCTCCCGTCCTTCCTTCACGTTGACGGTTACTCCACCGTAGCCATTACTACTATTCCTTCAAGTCAACCCGAAGACCCATTTTCCGTGAGGGACCAAGATACTTTCCATCCCATCCCCCTGCCTGTCGCCAGACGATTTTATTCACATCGAGAACACGACCTCTGGCACCAAAGAGGTCATGACCTGTGTCAACCTAGGGACCCTTCCCGTGCCATGGAACACTTTAAGGACTTTATTCTGGCTAGCAGCGAACGTTTTCATTCAGCTTACAGAAACCCTCGGGTATGACAAGTGGAGGACCCGCGTTGATATCCAACAGGTAGTTGCCCTGAATATCCTAATACAAAGGGCAAAGGTGGCGTATCGTCTACTTTCTACTCCTCCACTTCCTCCTCCATTTCCCTTCCATCTCCCTCCTCCTCTTCTTCCTTTATTTCTCCTCTTCCTGTCATTCCTTCCACTTTTGCCCCCTCATCCCTCTTTCCTCCCTCTCTTCCTCCTCTTCCACTTCCTCCTCCTTCTCTTCCACTTCTCCTCCTTCTTCTCTTCACTTCTCCTCCTCCTCCTCTTCACTTCTCCTCCTCTTCCACTTCCTACCCTCTTCTTTTTTAACATCTTCCAATTCCCTCTTTCCTTTTCCACTCCCTCCTCCTCCTCCTCTTCCTCCTTCCCCTCTTCCACTTCCTCTCGTCCTCTTTTTCTCTTCCTCCAGGTCCTCCTTACTCCCCCTCCCCCTCCCCCTTTGTACATACTCACCTTTCCCCCTTCTCGAACTCATCTTAATCAAATAAATCATTCACACACGAACACCGCCCTTGATACACATTCTAACTGATTAAGAACAGGTCTTTCAATGACCTCTTCTTCCCTCCCCCCCACCTCCCGGTCCACCTCCTCCTCCGGTACCCCCCTTCCCGCCCCCCCCTCCTGAAACCGTGGGGGGGGGGTCACGGTCCTCGGCAGGTCACATCACGTGGTGCCCTCCTCAAGGGGGTGGTGTTGTGGTTCTGGGGTGTGTTTAACCAGGGCTTCTATCCGTGTTGGGCAATCTCCTTCTGCTACTCTTCGTCCTCCTCCTACTACGGGAAAGGGACAAGAACTTGCCCACTTCGACGGAAACTCCTTCGGTTCTTCTCGATCTCGTCCTCAGGGTTCTTTGACACCATCGTTCCCGTACAAGTATTCTGGGCGTTTTAACATTCAATGGAGTTTAATGGGACCTTCCACACGACGCGTTGCACGCGCGAACAATGCGACGCAAAGGCCAAAGACAGAAATGGAAGCGAGCATCCCTAGGTGGTAATGGAAGCTTACAGACCTCTGCGGGAGATGGTGGAGGACTGAAAGGAAGATTAAGGAGGGACGTAGGTCGGCGTGAAGAGTCTGCTGGTCTGTAAGTAAAACGCGAACTCGTGTACTTCGACGTCTTCATGAAAGAGCCCTCAGAAACCTTCCTGGCTCTGGCAGACTCCTTCTGGGATGGAAACGGGGACTTCTTGTTTCTTTCTTCGCGTCTTCGCGAACTCGTGTACTTCGACTTCCGCATGAAAGAGCCCTCAGAAACCTTCCTGGCTCTGGCAGACTCCTTCTGGGATGGAAGCGGGGACTTCTTGTTTCTTTCTTCGCGTCTTCGCGAACTCGTGTACTTCGACTTCCGCATGAAAGAGCCCTCAGAAACCTTCCTGGCTCTGGCAGACTCCTTCTGGGATGGAAGCGGGGACTTCTTGTTTCTTTCTTCGCGTCTTCGCGAAATCGTGGTCTTCGACGTCTTCATGAAAGAGCCCTCAGAAACCTTCCCGGCTCCGGCAGACTCCTTCTGGGATGGAAACGGGGCCTTCTTGTTTCTTCGCGTCTTCGAGGTCCAACGCAACCCGAGGACTACCTTCGATGACAGCTTAGACAGGTTGTTCCTTCACAGCTTCCTTACCGGGTGGTACTGTTTCTTGTGTCACGTGTGCCGCCAGGTGATTTTATTCAGTTCCGTGGTACAGTGACATGCATCGATTAACCCCTTACATACCTGTTGGAACTTTTTCTATTTATTCTGGCTGCCGTCAGGTGATTTTATTCATCTTCATAGCGCCCCTCTCCTTCCCTTGGCGACTCTTTAGTGAACATAACTGAACGACAAAAAAAAAAAAAAAAAATCTATACAGAGAGGCACTGTCCAAGGATAAACCATTACAGGGGCACTTTCTACCATTAATGAGGATTTACACAAACACAAGGACCCATTAACGAGGAGGATCATCTTATTAACGCGACACCAATTAGCGATTCTCTATACACCAATGACACATGGCCGGTTCTTTGTGCTGACGTCATCAGTTGTGTCTTAATTGCAGCGGCTGACGGCGCTGACGGAGAGATCTGCCGCTGACAGAATTGACCTCGTCAGCCAAGGTCGCAATAATCCAAAATTTGATTGAGAATAAAAGGAGCATATGAAACGAAAATCAGAAAATGTTGTGTACGTGTTTCAGTGAATGTGAAATCTTCGTAATGGAAGTTGAAAATAGAGATAGATATGTTGCATGCAGACTGCATAAGGTTAGACAAACATGTACAAGAATGTTCGACACATACACATACACACACACACACACACACGCAAATACACGATGGCGCAGCGGTAGTGTTTCCGGCTGTCACTACGGCGGTCCGGGTTCGAATCCCCCCCAGAGCTGAAATAATTTCAGTATCACTGTGCTGCGAGTCGTTACTCCAACTCTCGTGGGCGGGGAATTGGGTGTGTGTGTGTGCGTGTAAGGTCACAGCATTACCCATAGATCGGTCATATATGAGCTCTGAGCTCTCTTCCGGGAGGGAAATAGCTGTCGATCACGAGTCCAACACGTGATCCAAAGACCATGGTGAATCACACACACGCACACACACACACATGCACACACACACACACACACACACACACACAAACACATACACGAAAACACACATACACACACACACACACACACATACACACACACACACACACACACACAAACATATAAAAGCATATACATGTAAATATATACAATATGTGCGTGTGTATACCTTCGATTGATTTTTTTCTCAGAGCAATCCTTCTTGATGTATCAAAAGGTTGTAATACTACGAAGAAAAAGAAAGAACTTAACCTTGACAGTCATATACCTGACATTGTCGTTGGTCGCACAAAACCTTACTGGGATGGAAAAGATTTGGGGAAAGTTTCGCCCTAATCGGATCACCAAAGAAAGAAAAAAAAAAGAGAGAGAGAGAGAGAGAGAGAGAGAGAGAGAGAGAGAGAGAGAGAGAGAGAGAGGAAAATATAAGATCCGGTACACACACAACTAGAAATTAATTTTATCATGTGTCTGTATGTGTTTATATATATATATATATATATATATATATATATATGTATATATATATTATATATATATATATAATATATATAGTATATGTGTATGTGCGTGTGTGTATGTTTGTGTGTGTGTGTACGCTTGTGTGTGTGTATGCTTGTGTGTGTGTGTGTGTATGTGTGCGTGTGTGTGTGTGTGTATGTATGCGTGTGCGCGCGTGTGTGTGCGCGTGTGTGCGCGCCTGTGTGTGCATGTATATGCAGACACACGCACACACACATTACATATCTGTATATATATGTGTATATATATATATATATATATATATATATATATACAGATACGTAGTTAATACATTTCTCTTAATTACACAGGAAAAAGGTTCTTCCACGTTTTATATATGTTTCTTTTTTTTTTTTGTCTTCCTCATTTTTTCTTCATTTTTCTCTCGTCCTTTCCACTTTCGTTCAATCTAGTTCTTATCTTCTATTTCCTTTCTATATAAACCTAGAAGCTTTTCTCTCTTCTCTTCTCCTCTTTAGTTCTTTCTATTTATTGGTTTAAATGTTTATTTTCTCATTCCTCTCTTTCGTTCGATGTTGAGCTTTATATCGTTGAGACAAAACTGGATGTATGACAATTGGTTATCTTCATTTTCCTCTTCCTCCTCCTCTCCTTTTTCCTCTCCCTACTCTTCCTTTTCCTCTTAATCTTCTTCCTCTTCCTCTCCCTCTTCCTCTTACTCCTCCTGCTCTTCCCTATTCTTCCTTTTCCTCTTCCTCTTCTTCTTCATCTTCATTTTCCTCTTTTCCTCTTCCTTTTCTTCCTCCTCTTCCTTTTTCTCTTGCTCTTCCCTATTCATCCTTTCCCTCCTCTTTTCCT
This sequence comes from Oratosquilla oratoria, assembly GCF_046742065.1. Classification (NCBI taxonomy): domain Eukaryota; kingdom Metazoa; phylum Arthropoda; class Malacostraca; order Stomatopoda; family Squillidae; genus Oratosquilla; species Oratosquilla oratoria. The sequence continues at coordinate 36,501,239 of NC_134816.1, forward strand.
CTTCCTTTTCCTCCTCTTCATTTTCTTCTTACTTCTCTTGCTCTTCTTCTTCTTCATTTCCCTCCTCTTTTCCTCTTCCTCCTCCTCCTTTTCCTCTTCCTCCTCTTCATTTTCCTCCTACTCCCCTTGCTCTTCTTCTTCTTCTTCTTCGTTTCCCCTTTTTCCCTCTTCCTATTCCTCTTCCTCCTCCCCCCTCCTTCCGTATCTCTTCCTCTTTCCTTCCCTTCCTCATTTTCTTCCTATCTCCAACATTTATTCATTTCTTGCTTCCTATCATCTGGAATCGTCACTTTTGTATTATTTATGATTTTCCATTTTTTTTCTTTTCTTCTTGTGGTCTTCGTCATCTCGTTCTTCTTTATATCTCTCCACAGTCCTCCATATTCCTTCACAGACCTCCACATCCTTCCACATTCTTCCACACCCCTCCACATTCTTCCACAAACCTCCATACCCCTCCACATTCTTCCACAGACCTCAACACCCCTCCACGTCATTCTATACTCTTTCACAGACCTCCACACCCCTCCACATCATTCCACATTCTTCCACAGATCTCCACACCCATCCACATCCTTCCACATACTTCCACATCCTCCCACACTCTTTCACAGTCCTCCACACCCCTCTATACTCCTCCACAAACCACCATACCCCTCCAAAGCCTCACAACCCTCCACACCCCTCCAAAGACCTCCACACCCTTCCACATCCTTCGACGCCCCTCCACACTTCTCCACACCCCTCTACAATCCTCCACAGGTCTCTAAACTCCTCCGCATTCTTCCACAGCCCTCCACACTCCTTCACAGCCCTCCACATCCTTCCACGGCCCTCCACAACCCTCCACACTTCTCCACAGCCCTCCATATTCTTTCACAGCCCTCCACACTCTTCCACACTCCTCCACATCCTTACACAGCCTTCCACAACCCTCCACACTTCTCCACAGCCCTCCAAACTCCTCCACAGCCCTCCAAACTCCTCCACATCCTTCCACAACTCTCCACATCATTCCACAGTCCTCCACATCCTTTCACAGCCCTCCACATCCTTCCATAGCCCTCCACACTCCTCCACATCCTTTCACAGCCCTCCACACTCCTCCACAGCCCTCCACACACATCGTCCGCAAACGAGCGTCTGGGTGAACGAGCTTAGAGGAACGAACGGCGAACGAGCCGTTCAGCCATGAACGTGCGTGTCTCCACAACATCCCGTTCGGTTCGCACGATCTTCCGTGAACGTGACCGTCTTTCCCGTTCTTCCTCCTCCTCCTCCTCCTCCTCCTCCTCCTCCTCCTCTTCTTCTTCCTTTTTTTCCTCCTCACCCATCTTATCTCCTACCCCTCTCTTCCTCCTCTTCTCTTCTTCTTGCTCCTCCTCCTCTTCACCGTCTTTATCTCTTCTTTCTCCTCCTCTCTTCCTCCTCCTCCTCTTCACCGTCTTTATTTTCTCCTCCTCCTCCTCACTTCCTCCTCCTCCTCCTCACTTCCTCCTACTCCTCACTTCCTCCTCCTCCTCTTTTTTCTCCTCACCCATCCTCTGCTCCTCCTGTTTTTCCTCTTCACTCATCTTAATCTCCTCTTCTCTTCCTTCTCTCTCCTCTTCCTGCTTCTCTTCCTCGTCTTCATCTTTCTCCTCACCCATCTTAATCTCCTTCTCTATTCCTTCTCCTCCTCCTCTTCCTCCTCCTCCACCTCTTCTTCCTCTTCCTCTTCTTCCTCCTCCTCCTCCTCTTCTTCCTCTTCCTCCTCGTCCTCTTCCTCCTCTTCCACCTCCTACTCCTCCTCCTCCACCTCTTCTTTCTCTTCCTTTCCTCTTCCTCCTCCCCTCCTCTTCTTCCTCCTACTTCTCCTCCACCTCCTCCTCCTCCTCTCCCACCTCCTCCTCCCCCTACTCTTCTTCTTCTTCCTCCTCCTCCTCCTCCTCCAGTGCTTCAGGTTCCCTGGTGTCCAATATAGGCCGATCTTCTGAGGGCATAACTTAAGTGGCGTGTTGTTATCGCCCAATGAGTAATCACCCCCGAAGAGATTTACAGGCGGCCAGGACGTCATCGCTCTCCCAAAATAAGATCAGAGGAACCCTTGAGGTAAATAAAGTGATAATTTAATCAACTCATTAAAGCCTTCTCCCTTCCAAGCCCGGACTTGAGTGATTTAGTTCTGGTTAAAGGGAAATGGGTTTTAAGCAGATCGGAAGGGTCTTTGGGTATTAATGGAAGATATGCTTGTTATATATTAGCTTTATTTGTTTATTTATTTATTTAATGATCTATATTTTTGTTTCTGTTCTGAAGATCATCAATGGCAGAAATTTTGATTTCCATTTATCTATTTATTTATTTTATTTTATTTATTTTATTTTTTATTCATTTACTTATCTATCTTATTTTTTATTAATTTATTTTATTTTCTATTTAGTTATTTTATTTTTTATTTATTTATTTTTATCTTTTATTCTATTTTTATTTTTTTTAATATATCACTCCGTGCTAGCACATCGTCGAAGGACCTGTTTCCTAAACTGTGTAAGAAGAGACTGAGGAATTGCCCTTACAAACCTTAATACAAGTGACCCAGTTACGATCATTATAACTTTATTCCAAGGATGGTTTTTGGAAGATAAGTGAGTTTGGTTAGGTTAGGTGAAACTACTTTTGAAATAGTTTTTGCTAAATTTGGACAAAAAAAAAAATCTCGTCAGTCCTGGAACGTTTTTTTTCGAACGTTTTTTTTTTAACGTTTTTTGTTCTTGTTCTTGTTCTCGTTCTTGAGTTGACCTGAACACTCTGCTAAACCTTCAATGCGTACAGAAGTATCACAAAGATCGCCGGTATCATTGTGGTCTCTCTCTCTCTCTCTCTCTCTCTCTCTCTCTCTCTCTCTCTCTCCTCTCCCACTCACTCACTCACTCACTCTCTTTCTCTCTCCACCTCTCTCTCTCTCTCTCTCTCTCTCTCTCTCCCTCTCTCTCTTTTCAACAATATTTGGGCAGTGGTAATCATCTGCAGCATTTGCAATTGAGGAAGCTGGAATCGATTCTGGCGCCGAAGTCGGCTGTTTTAGAGAGAGAGAAAGAAAGAGAGAGAGAGAGAGAGAGAGAGAGAGAGAGAGAGAGAGAGAGAGAGACGAGAGAGAAAGAGAGAGGGAGGGAGGGAAGGGGAATGGGGGAGGGAGTACGGGGGGGGAGGGGGAGGGAGTACGGGGGGGAGGGGGAGGGAGTACGGGGGGAAGGGGGAGGGAGGAGGGGGAGGGGGGGAAGGCCCGAGCCCTGCATGCAAGCGGTTTCCAGGTAGTCAAGCGGCCACCATCGCGAGTAAAGACTAAACAAGCACCTCAGGGGGGCGGCATTCGAACACGGGATCCCCCGTCTGACGCAAGCTTTGGGGGCGGCGATGATGTTGGAAAGAAGACTTTTTTTTTTTTTTTTTTTTTTTTTTTTTTTTTTTTTTTTTTTTTTTTTTTTTTTTTTTTTTTTTTTTTTGAATGCCAGGTTGGGGGTTCCCGCGGCCCCCCCCCCCCCCCCTTTTTTTTTTTTTTTTTTTTTTTTTTTTTTTTTTTTTGAGGCCTTGGCCCGGTATCTGATGTCCGAAGGACTTCTTTGCCCAAAGGGGCTCAAAAACCGGCCGAGCCCAGGTCGCCTCCGCGGGCGGTGCCGGCCACCTGGTTCCCAGCCGGCAACAGACGGAATCGACCGCGGCGAGACTGTGACTGACAGACTGGTAGTCATGTCAGACAATTTGGTCAGTCAGTCAGTCAGTCATCGAGTCAGCTAGTTATCCCTTCATCCAATCAGTCATCCAGTCAGTCAGTCTGCCAGTCAATCAGTCAATCATCCAGTCAGCTAGTTATCCATTGGATCGATCAGTCGGTCAATCAACTAGTCAGTCAGTCAGTCAGTCATCCAGTCAGCTAGTTATCTATTCGACCAATCAGTCAATCAAATAGTCAGTCAGTCAGTCTGTCATCCAGTCAGCTAGTTACCCATTCGACCAATCAGTCAGTCAACCAACCAGTCAGTCAACCAACCAGTCAGTCAGTCATCCAGTCAGTCATTCAGTCAGTCTGTCATCCAGTCAGCTAGTTACCCAATTCGACCAATCAGTCAACCAACCAACCAGTCAGTCAGTCTGTCATCCAGTCAGCTAGTTACCCATTTGACCAATCAGTCAGCCAACCAGCCAGTCAGTCAGTCTGTCATCCAGTCAGTCAGTCAGTCAATCAGTTTGTCATCCAGTCAGTCAGTCTGTCATCCAGTCAGTCAGTCAGTCTGTCATCCAGTCAGTCAGTCAGTCTATCATCCAGTCAGTCAGTCAGTCAGTCTGTCATCCAGTCAGTCTGTCATCCAGTCTGTCATCCAGTCAGTCAGTCATCCAGTCAGTCTGTCGTCCAGTCAACTAGTTATCCAATCATCCAATCGCCCAGTCAGCCAGTCACGCACGAGGATCGGGTTGTCATGACACAACAAGCTGACTGACAGGCTGACTGACTGACTGACAGCGGCGATTAATTTGCTGTTTGTCCACCTGAGCAGACGGCGGGAGCGGAAACGGGGCCATACAGACTGACAGGCAGACTGACAGGCGCAAAGTAGGAACTGACACGCGTCAGCAAGATCAGAGAGATTTTGTCATTTGGTATGTGAACGTCAATATACATACATATTATATATATATATATATATATATATATATATATATATATATATATATATATATATATACGTATGGACCGGCGTGTATGTATGCATGTGTGCGTGTGTTGTATGTGTGCGTGTGTTGTATGTGTGCATGTGTTGTATGTGCGTGTGTAGGTGTGTATGTATATACATATACACGTGTATGTGTAAATTTATAAATTTGAAATTATAATGATAATTATACACACACTCTTTCACACACACACTATTATATATATATATATATATATATATATATATATATATATATGTGTGTGTGTGTGTGTGTGTGTGTGAATATATGTATATAGTGTCCTTTTCCTATGCTTAGGACTACCATGCATTGACCTTTCTGATACAAGTTTCCTCCACCACTATCACCACCACCACCACCACCGCGTTCCCCACCACCACCATCACCACCACCTTCTCCACCACCATCACCTCCACCACCTTCTCCACCACGATCCCCATCACGACAAACAACCGAAGAGTTCCGCTTCCCAAGAGCACCAGAGGCGGCCGTGGCAGTCACATCATTACAAGAACTTTTACGCGGAATGTCCCTACCGGAGGGAAAATGTTCGTTGCACAACACTTGGTCCATTCAAAATTCAAATTCGCGCCGCCTATAACGGTCGTCGGCTGTACGCGCACAAAATGTTCAACTTCCCTAACCCCCCCCAACCCCTATCCCCCCCTAACCTTTCAACCCTCATCCCCCCCCCCCCAACAATGAACGTGCAATATATTTATATGCATTTTTTTCCAAGTAGGTCCCTTCCCCAATTCAGTATATGTCGAGTGACGTCATGTTGTTTGTACGTTATCTTACGTGTTATGTGTTATGTTACGTTACGATATGTTGTATTAGTTATGTTATGTTATGTAATGTCGTGTTATGTTATGATATGTCGTGTTGTCAGGATATTGCAGTGGAGAATTCTAAAGTCGACGAAAGGACCCGTTGGGAAAGAATTCTATTCTTGTCCTTCCCTTTCCACTCTCAATACAGACACTCTTCCGACTTTCTTTTGGAACCCACTATTACTACTACTACTACTACTACAATTAGTGCTGCTGCTGCTGCTGCTGCTGCTGCTACTACTGCTACTACAATTAGTGCTGCTGCTGCTACTACTGCTACTACTACTACTACAATTAGTGCTGCTGCTGCTACTACTGCTACTACTACTACAATTAGTGCTGCTGCTGCTACTACTGATACTACTACTACTACTACTACTACTACTACTACCACCACCACCACTACCACTACCAACCACTATTACTACTACTACTGCTACTACTACCACTACCATTACTACTACTACTACTACCAATACTACTACTACAACTACCTCTACTACTACTACTACTACTATTACTCCTGCTGTTGCCACTGTCTGCCGCTGGTGTTCCTCTTGTTCAAGATCATCCTGGTTATTCCCGTCTCCTCGTTCTGCTGTTCTTCGCATTCGTCTTTCTGTTCCTCGTGTTCGTCTTCTTCAGCATCAGCGACCTTAGACGTTACGATGTCTGAATGAATCCTCGCCTCCTCCTCCTCTTCCTCCTCCTCCTCTCCTCTTCCTCCTCCTCCTCCTTCTTGTTCGTCCTGGGTTACCTAGGCCGAGAAGCAAAAAACCCAGAAGACAAAATTGTTTTTCTATTCTCAATTTTTGTTTTATCTTTATTTCATCTATTTTTTTCCTGACCTTTTGGTATTAAGTAGCAACCTTGTCTTCGTTGTCATGGTAACGAGGGACCGGGGGGAGACTCCTTCCCCCTCCCCCTTTCCCCCCCACCCACGGGGACGGGGGGGGGAGGGAAAGGCACAAGTGTATCACATAAAACCCAGTCAACCTTGTGATGACACTCCAAAGAGTCTTCTCATACTCCTCCTCCTCCTCTTCCTCCTCCTCAGCGCCGTCAGGCGATTTTATTCACCCGATCTCGGTCCTCTTAGGCCTCGGGATCTCGAGAGGACCCCTCCCTTTCGCTCCGACGACACTCTTTGTATAGTTTGTTCTGTCCACGCGAGACGATTTATATTCAGACCCGAATGGGGTATCTTGATCTAACGGGACCCCATGATGATAAGGGGCCCCAGGCCAGAACGGAGTTACCAAAAGACAAAAGTGGGTTCCCACAAGATAAAGCGGCCACCACAGAACAAAAGGGAGCCACCCACAAGACATAAGGGGGCCACCCACAAGACAAAAGTGGGCCACCCACATAAGACAAAAAGGGTCCCCGACAAAACAAAACAAAAAGGAGGTACAACATAAAAGGGACCCTTCAGAAGTCAAAAGTGCCCCCCCCCAAAGAAAAATGAGACCCTACCAGACATAAAAGGCCCCCAAAAAAGGCAAGGGGGCTCCCAAAAATACAAGGGGGACCTCTAAAAGACAAAAAGGAGGCCCCCCACAAGACAAAAGGGGTCCCACCCACAAAACCAAATAGGGCCTTCGGAAGACAAAAGGGGTCCCAACAAGACAAAAGGGGGCCCCAACAAGACATAAGGGGCCTTCTAAAGACAAAAAGGAGGCCCCCAAAAGACATATGGGGTCCCACCCACAGGACCAAATGGGGCCTCCAGAAGACATAAGGGGGCCCCCAGAAGACATAAGGGGGCTCCCAGAAGACATTAGGGGTCCCACCCACAAGACCAAAAGGGGCCTCCAGAAGACAAAAGGGGGCCCCAACAAGACAAAAAAGGAGGCCCCCAAAAGACATAAAGGGTCCCACCCACACGACCAATAGGGGCCTCCAGAAGACATAAGGGGGCCCCCAGAAGACATAAGGGATACCACCCACAAGACCAAAAGGGGCCTCCAGAAGACATAAGGGGGCCCCAGAAGACATAAGGGGGCCCCAGAAGACATAAAGGGGCCCCCAAAAGACATAACGGGCCCCACCCACAAGACATAAGGGGTCCCACCCACAAGACCAAAAGGGGCCTTTAGAAAACAAAAAGAGGCCTCCACAAGACAAGAGGGGCCTCCTAAAGACAAGAGGGGCCGATTCTACAATTTACTTTCTTTATATCATTCCAGTTCCTTTTAACCCATTAAACTCCGATGACAAGATGTCTTGTCATTTGGTCAAATAAAACAAAAAATCATAAAACACCAAAATGTTTGATCAAACACCAGAAAAATATGACGTCAGTCCTCGCTTCGCTGCGAGCGAAGCGAGGATTGACGTCATATTTTTCTGGTGTTTGATCAAACATTTTGGTGTTTTATGATTTTTTGTTTTATTTGACCAAATGAAAAGACATCTTGCCATCAGAGTTGAATGGGTTAACAGTGTATTTGCTTTTCTACACAACACCTACACTCCTTTTCGTCCTCAACTCTCCTCCTCCTCTCGCTTGCTATCTACCACCTACTCCTCTTCTTCTTCCACCTCCTCCTCAACTTTCTGGTCCTCTTCTTCCCCCTCCTCCTTTACCTGCTTCTCCTCCTCCATTTTTCTCATCTTTTTCACCTCTTCCACTTCCTCTATATTTTCCTCCTCCTTTTTTTTCCTCCACCTCCTCCTCCTCCTTTTTCTCCTTCTCCTCCTCCTCTTTCTCCTCCTCCTCCTCCTCTTCCTCCTCCTCTTTCTCCTCCTCCTCCACCTCCTCCTCCTCTTTCTCTTCTTCCTCCTCCTTCTCTTCCTCCTCCTCTTTCTCCTCTTCTTCCTCCTCCTCCTCCTCCTCCATCTTTTCACATTCAAGTGGTGTTCTCTTGCCTTCCTCTTCAGATTATTTTGATCGATTCCATCTACTGTTTACTTCAGCTGTTCTCCCTCTTCCTCCTCTCTTCTCCTCCTCTCGCCTTTTACTCTCTAATCCCAACCCCTCCCCACCTCCTCCTCCTCTTCCTCCTCCTCCTCCTCTTCACAGCTGCTGCGTGCTGCGTAATCTCAAGGTGGGGGATGGAGAGGAGGCATAAATAACACGATTGCATAGGGCCAACGGTTGGTTGCTGATAGTGGTAGGTGGTAGGTAGTAGTGGTGGTATAGGTGGTAGTGGTGGTAAAGGTGGTAGTGGTGGTATAGGTGGTAGTGGTAGGTGGTAGTGGTAGGTAGTAGTGGTGGTATAGGTGGTAGTGGTGGTATAGGTGGTAGGTGGTAGGTGGTAGTGGTAGGTGGAAGTGGTAGGTGGTAGTGGTGGTATAAGTGGTAATGGTAGGATGGTAGGCGGTGGTGGTAGCGGTGGTATAGGTGGTAGTGGAAGGTGGAAGTGGTGGTATAGGTGGTGGTGGTAGGTGGTAGCAGTGGTATAGGTGGTAGTGGTAAAGGTGGTAGTGGTAAAGGTGGTAGTGGTAGGTGGTAGGTGGAAGTGGTAGGTAGTAGCGGTGGCATAGGTGGTAGTGGTAAAGGTGGTAGTGGTAGGTGGTAGGTGGAAGTGGTGGTATAGGTGGTAGGTGGTAGCGGTGGTATAGGTGGTAGTGGTAAAGGTGGTAGTGGTAGGTGGAAGTGGTAGGTAGTAGGTGGTGGTATAGGTGGTGGTTGTGTACATGGTCACTATGTGAGTGATTCACCACATGTTGGACTACGTGCTAGTCTCATGATCGACAGCAATCATCCTCCCGAATAAGAGCTCAAAGGTCATTTAGGGCGCGACCTATAGGTATTGCTATGACCTGACACACTAAGGCATCAACTTGTTTATGTGATTCACCACGGTCTGGATCACGTTTTGGACTCATGGTCGACAGTTATTTCCCTCCCGGAAGAGAGCTCAGAAATCATACATGACCGATCTATGGGTAATGCTGTGACCTTACTCACACACACACACCCAATTCCCCGGCTACGAGAGTTGGAGTAACTACCCGCAGCAGCGCAGCGATACTGAAATTATTTGAGCCCTGGGCGGGATTCGAACCCGGACCGCCGTAGTGACAGTCGGGGACTCTACCAACCGCGCCATCGAGTGTGTGTGTGTGTGTGTGTGTGTGTGTGTGTGTGTGTATGTTTGCATGTATTCTTCAGCAGCGATATATAGCCGAGCCAGTCTGAGAAGACGATTGGCTTTAAGACCAGCGGGACAATAACTACAAAAGGCGAAGGAAGAAAAAAACAGGAAGGGAAGGGAAGGGGAAAAGGAAAGGAAAGGAAAGGGAAGGGAAGGAAAGGGAAGTGGGGTAGGGGAAGGAGGAAGTGGGATGAAAAGGGAAGAAAAGAAACATGAAAGGGAAGGGAAGAGAAGGGAAAGGGAAATAGGGTAGGTGAAGGAGGGAGAGGAAAGGAAAGGGAAAGGAAGGGAAGGGGAAATGAAAGGAAAGGGAAGGGAAGGAAAGGTAAGAGGAGATGGGGTAAAGAAGAGGGAAGGGAAAGGGAATTAGGGTAGGGGAAGGAGGAAAGGGGAAGGAAAGGAGAGGAAAGGAAAGGGAAATGAAGGGAAGGGAAGGAAAGGGAGAAGGGGATAGGGTAAGGAAGGGGACGGAGGGAAAGGGAAGTAGGGTGAGGAAGGGGGAAGGGAAGGAAAGGGAGGGGAAGGAAAGGGAAGGGGATGGAGTAAGGAAGGGGGAAGAGAAATGGGATTAGGGTAGGGGAAGGATGAAGGGGAAGGAAAGGGAAATGAAGGGAAGGGGAAGGGGAAAGGAAGGGGAAGGGGAAAGGAAAGGAAAGGGAAGAGAAAGGAGAGAGAGTTGGGTTAAGAGAATCGAAATAAAGGAAAAGAGAGAAACAGGAAGAGAGAGGGAGAGAGAGAGAGAGGTGAAAAAGAGAAACAAAAAATAGAGAGAATGAGAAAAGATAGAGAGAAATAGGGGAGAAAATGAAAAATAAAGAAAGAACAAGAAAAGAAGAAAGAACTAGAGAGAGA